>NC_134708.1:65411776-65711776 GCF_043290135.1 Rhipicephalus microplus
AGAACAAATGGACTCTGACTCAAGAAATACTAAACGACGTGCTTCTCCTGAAGCAGAATGCTTCTTAGTTAGTCCCAAATCAAATTGATTATTGATATGCAGGGTTTAACGGCCCAAAACCACCAAATGATTATAAGAGACGCTGTAGTGGAGGGCTTTGGAAAGTTCGACCACCTGGGGTCCTTTTACGTGCACCACAATCTCAAAACACGGGCCTACAACATTTCTGCCTCCACCGGAAATGAAGCCGCCAGCAGCCGAGTACTTTAGCCACTAGACCAACGCGACGGGGCGCAGTCCCAAGTCAAGAAATAAGAAATATCAGAAGGAAAATCAATCAAAAAAGAATATTTTAAAGGATGGCATTTTAAAGAAAGCAGTGAGTGCTGCTGGTATCTCTTCAGAATAGGAAATTTATAGTACTACTGTGGAATTGCCGCTCCATTTTTTCAGAAGCTACATACTTAATCATTGCGATCATCATTTTCCTGATATTGTTGCTTTACAAGAAACTTGGCTTGCAGAAAATGAGTACTTTAGGAACAAAAATTACCGCACATTTCGTCTAGACTGCCCAAATCGGGGTGGAGGTTTGGTAATACTTATCTCATCCAATATCGCCCATAGAACTAAATTATATATCAGTCAATGACTTCAGAAAGCGAGATTTCAGCATAAGGCATTGCTATTTCCGGGTTTCTCCCATTATCATTCATTAATGCTTATATTCCTGCGGGTGTTCTAAATTCTTCCGTTCTCGATACTGCAGTTTATTATTGCCAAAAAGATACTGTATTAGTGGGTGACTTCAATTCTCATCATATTTCGTGGGGCTTCAAAACTGATTTTAATGGCAGACGTGTATGGGATTGAGTGAACAAAAATAACTTTATATGCATAAACACAACAACTCCTACTTTTATGTGTAATCAGTCCTCCTCGGTGCTTGACCTAACTTTTTCTAACACTAACCTGTGCATCTTATCATGATTTGTGAATAACTCGGGAAGAAGTAACGACCATATGCATGCGTTTTTCGAGGTGGTATGCCCAGTAGCCTCCAGGAGTCGATCATCGCTTACGCATGTAAGCTTCAATACAATTGATAAATTATTACGAGGTGATTCGTCTAACCGAACGAATGATGTGGAACTAGACGCCATCAGAATAAGGACATTTTAAAAGACTCATTGAATAATTCGAAACTCACCATTGAAAGCTTTAAACCTTCTACCAACCCTTGGTTGAATGCAGACTGTTCGCGGGCTTATAGATTAATAAAAGCTGCATGGAAAAAAATAATTTTCAAGCAGTGTCCCAGGAACTGCAGTGATTATAAGTATATAGCCGCTATTCTTAAGAGAACCATTGCTAATGCGAAAGACAAATTTAACAACGAACGATGCGAGTTCCTTTCAAAGCCGGTCAATAGAAAAGCACTTCTTCGCTTGAAGAGAAATAAAGTTCTTCCGGTTCTAAGAAATGTAGAATCTGCAGTGTCATCACCAGTTGAACTGAGGGCCTTTCTCGAAGATAAAGCTCAGGGCCTAAAAAGTCACTTTACGACAATTTCATCATACCAAGCCCAGTACCCCATAGGGCTGAGGATTTTGAAGAGGTCATACCTGCAGAACTAGCAAACGTAGTCAGAACACTACCCCATTCTACCCTTGGTCCTGATGGCATGACGACCTAGGTGATTAAATCAATACATAAAATATACCCGCTTATTCTACTTGAAATTATTGATGACTCACTTAGAAGCTCTTGGAGTCCACCCGATTGGACAACGGCAAAAGTTATTCTATTATTTAAAAAGCAAGGCGCTGGGTTTACCTTAGATAATACCAGGCCCATCGCACTTACATTGAACCTAGTAAAACTCGGCGAAATAATTTTATATAGACGTATAAATTGATGGATGTCAGAAAAACTGGCACTGAGCCCATGTCAAGTTGGATTCAGATGTGGTTGCTCTATTTGGTGTGCGCACGTTGATATCGAAAGCAGAATTCAGCTTGCTCTATATCAGAAACAATACTCCGCTTTGGTAAACTATATCACAAAAGCCTATGATAGCGTGGAGCATGTGAAACTTCTAGATTCACTTCAGAACTTAGGACTGCCTCAATACTTTGTGGCCTGGATCCATGCTTCCTTAAGTGATATCGAATTTTACTGCTCGCAATCTGGTGTCAACTCTTCAATATATAGGCGAACGAGAGGTCTACCGCAGGGTTCAGCACTACCGCCCTTATTATTTAATGTACTACTATGCACTATTGCTATACAGCAAGATGCACACGTCTATGTGTATGCCGATGATATCGCATTTTTTGCTGCGTCGGTGGACATTCACACACTGTACCTGATTCTGCAGACATGCATAAATAGGCTGGAAACGTGGCTAGAGGATATCAACCTATCCCTCAATGTTAACAAAAGCACAATCATAGTTTTCACACAAAATGCCCCAGTGCGAATTTCACTAATCTACCAACAAGACGTCATACCTCAGGTCGAGTCAGTTATGTACTTGGGGGTAACCTACACCGAAACACTTAACTGAAGTCCCACATAGAAAAAAATGGCTGCTAAAGGAGCACGTGCCGTAGGAATGATGCGCAGGTTCAGTAATTATTGTGGCGGTTTGCGTACAGACGTGCTCATCATGATATATTGCATCTACATTCGACCGATATTAGAAATCTGCTGTGTTTTGTGTTCTGACGCTCCGGCTTACAGAGATCGACCACTAATTCTGTTAGAACGCGAATCGTTATGCTTATTTCTAAGGCTTCGTAAATAAGTTGCGAAAAATATCTTATATGAAGAATTTCGCCTGCCTGATCTTGTCGAAAGATTTCATATTCTAACTGTACAAACATTCCTTAAAATCTTTGCATCACCTCAGGGGAGGTCACAGTATGTCTTCATTAACCAGCAGACCTCATTTTCAGCCACCAATGTTCTAAATTACGGTGCCCTCAAGTAATATTTACACAAAAACATTTGGACCCCTTAAGAGTTAACCTTCGGGAAATATTTGTACTCAACACTGTAGATGCAAGTAAGATTGAAATTGATGATATATATCCCACTAATGCAAAGAAGTTACCATATCAGTATATAAATGGCAATTGGGAAGATCATTTGGCCAATCTAGAAACATGCATTGTGATAGCGACTGGCGCTTCCGTTTATGAAGAGAACGCTGCCGTAGGGATCATATCATCCTCTCTAGATTGCGGTTTCTAAATTCGATTACCCGACTTTACCCCTATTTACCAAGCTGAGCTACTGGCAATAGTCCTTGCTTTTCGTAAAGTGCCCTAAGATCTATCAGCGGTGATTGTTCTAACAGACTGTCTCTTTGTCTGTACTGCCTTAAACTCACCAACTTTTTCGTGTACCTTAGAAACGTTCTACTCGCACATTCCTAGACATGTGCGACTCGTTCGACTAGTTTGAGTACCAGGCCATACAGGTTTAGCTCTCAATGAGCATGCAGATGCACTAGCTGTATCTTCCCTTGACTGTCCTGTTTTACCTATTTTGCCGACTTCTGAATATATCACAGCAGCACGCTTTGAAAAACGCACATCGGCAAATAACTTCAAAAAATTTGCTTTGTTTCTATCAGACTATCTATAGCTAAAGTTCCCTTCGAAGAACAAGTGGTGTTCATCCAGAAAGGAAGAAATAGTGATTACAAGGCTGCGTTGTCGAGTCCCTTCATTGAACTTTTACCTTCACCGTTCGGGTCTGGCACGGTCACCTTTGTGCGGTCACTGTTATGAGAATGAATCTTTGGAGCACTTCTTTTTGTCATGCCGAAAATTCAAGTCAAAGCAAAATACTACTAGAAGAACCCCTACGAAAGTAGGACTTAAACTTGTCACTTCCGGTGATTCTTTGATTAGGCACAATCGCATTTGGTTTTAGCCACAGGAGTGTTTTTACAGCTGTTACATATTTCTTACGATAATCTAAAAGAATGGAATGCTAAACATAGCTAAATTCAGTTGTTTTATGTATAGACGTTTTTGTGTTTATTATGTTATCCTTTTCAAGGTTTTTTTAGAAATCCAACACCTTTAAATTATTACCTATATTACCCTTCCTTTCAAGAAGTGAAATAATTTTAAAAGCAAGGCACCGTCCTATTCATGACCTATCTCCCTAGGTGGGTTGCACCAAGTTATTGAGGAACCAACCAAACCAACCAACCTATACAGTGCAAAGCCCTGAGGGGTTAGACTCCTGACTAACTGAGCTTGCCTATACCTTCGCCAGGTTCTTCGAATGAAGCTGGTCCGGCGTCCGGAGTACACCAGCTTCCTGTTCGCCTACGTGCTCCTGGACTCGGACGACAACACCAAGCGCGCCATCCAGGAACTGAACGGAACGACGCTCAACGGTCACGCGCTCAAGATGGAGGCCACGTTCGGCCGCACGACGCACATATTCGGCATCGGTACGAGGCTCCTGCCCTTTCTCTCGTTTTTCTTTATGTATAGGCCTTCTCGCTGCTTACAAACGCAAGTCCTAGACGGCTTCCGGTTTTTTGAATTTACGCAGCTAAAGCTTTATTCACACGACAGACGAAGGCGCGACTCAACCCGGGGATCGCGTACCACGTCACCATACGTCACCTTTTCGCGCATCCCCCATCGGTCCGCGCGGAGCGATTCGTGAAACTACGAAAGCCCAAGTCACGGTTGGCATCATCTCGGTTCAATGCCGCTTGTAGCGTGCATTGTCCACTGTTGTGTGAATGCTGTCTGGAAAGGGATCAGAATGATGACGCATGTCACGTGACTGATAGGTCTCGCAGCAATTGCGAGGATGTGAGTGTTGGTCGGCTTAACTTGACGTTTTACCTTCATGTATTCCTTCTGAAGTAGACAGACCTAGATGTGGGCGAGTTCGTATATCATGCTCAAGTGTATTAATGCGAACTAACAGACTGCCATTAATATTGTGTCTAACAAAAAAACGAGGCCTTCAGTTTACATTTTCCTTTATACTTCTGTGCACATGCACGTATATGCACCCATTTCTTGTAAGTCTTTCCATCCGATACTCATGTTTTTTTTTTCTTCCACGTATTGCATCAGTATTGCTTTTGGAAAAGTACATGTTGAATGTTCCTTTCCCGCCCATCTTACGCAGGCGAAGGCACGCCGTACAACCGAAGTCGCGCAGCTATGGAGGACTGGCGGCAAAAACGAGACGCGCGGCAAGCTAACGGCGATCGCAACAACAGACTGCACGACGATCAGTGGCGGAGGGGAAACAACGACCGCAACTACCGACAGGGAGACTGGAGGTATGGCGACTGGAACAACGGGAACCGCCACAACGGTGACCGCGGCAACCACTACGACGATCGCCACGGCGGCGGCGGCCACGACCGCTTCGGTGGCTACTATCAGAAAATCAACCAGTACAACAATCGCTGCGACAACAACCGAAACTTCTCCAGACGCGGCGGGTGCCGCGGAGACGGCGGTGGCGATCACGGGCAGCACGGTCAGAACTCTTTTGGCGGACGCAACCACGGAGGAGGCTATAAACCCGCCGATGAGGGCCAGTGGCGTCAGCGGGGTGGCGGCCAGTACCGCAACGACAATGACTTCGGTCGCCGCGGCAATGGAGGGCACGACGGTGGCAACCGCAGCGCGGAAGATGGCAGCCACGTGAACCAAATGATCTTTAGGGAGGCTAGGAAGAATATGCGCGACGCGTGGAACACGCGTCTTGAACGCATGGCGGCCGAGGGAAACGACGAGGAGTGGCCGACGTTCGACGAGCTGCTCAACCTGGTCAGGGACACGCCTTACACCAATCAGTCGCTCTACGATTCTGACATTGAAAACGAACCGGAAGACGACGGTGTACAGCTGGTCTTCCGGTGGTCCAGCGACTCGGCAGCCGGAGGCGTAGGTGGCGGCACGGGGCTCGAACTGCTACGCTTTCTGCATGGAGACGACGCTGTTGCTGAGGTCTTCCCCGGCGTCGTGGAAGCAGCAGAGAGGAGAGGCGCCGACAGCGAGAAACGAGCACCCCGAGAAGACCTTTTGGAGGTTTTGGAAAATCACGAAGATGCAGTAGCCATCATTGACGCGGACGGCGGAGTCGGAAATGCAGCAGTCACAGACAAGCGTGTCAAGGCCTGCTTGGAACAAGAAAATTTGTCGGCCAAAGAGCGTGAAGTTGGGCAACAGCCGATTCCTAGTGATGAAAGCACACTCGCCGATGGGAAGGCGGAAAGTGAGGGCATTCTTCTTGTGGAACAAAACACCAAGTCCGGTGCAGTGTCAACCAGCGAGGGAAAAAATTCTTGGAAGGCTGAAGACGGCGTCTCGGGAAGAGTGTGCGCAAGCAGTCCATCCATACTGACCTCGTCGGCGGACGTGTCGGTCGACTCTCTCGACTTGTCAACCATTGACAACAGCGAACACAACACGTTGCCCAGCAATTTCGTCTCTCGATGCTCCGTCTCGCTCCCCAACCTCACGGAAGGTGCAGAAGACATCAGTGGTGATCGGCAAGTGAACTGGCAGCAGCGGCCACTACCATTGAAGGCTAACGATGACAAGGGCTCTCACGCCATGGAGCAGCCACCGAGCAAAGTGGACTCGGCCACCGAGTGCGCTGGCGAAAAAAAGCGGCAGCTTCGGGGATCCTCGATGAACACTGAATCAGCGACCACCGCTAATGTGGTACAGGGGATTGTTCGGAGTGATTCAGCTGGCCCGACTGCGACGGACAACACGAAACGAGAGGCTGCAGCAGCTTCGCAATATTTCGATCCGGGAAACACAGAGAGAAACCTCAATGTAGCAGACGAGCTGCAATTTAGCGTCGAGACGTTGGGAGAAGAAACTGCACGAGAAGAAGCGGATGCCGCGCGAACGGTTGCGGCCATCATGGCGGACAGGGCGGCAGCCTTATCAGCCTGGAACATGGGGCCAGAGGCCGAGGAGGTGTGGGACTCTGAAGAATGCGAGAGCGAGATAGAAGATGGCCACGCAGGTAACGACGAAAGTGATTACTCTACGGAGGACGCGGAGGCTCTCTGCGAAGACGCCATCGTGCGCATGAAGAACGCCAAGAACGCCTTGAACTTTTCGGCTCCCCAACGCGCGGATGAATTCAGCTCCGTTCATGAAGAGGGAGAAGGGCGTTTGCCGAGCGAGCGTCCGGCGGCGTTGAACGTGATCTCCCAACCGTTTCTGGCGAACGAGGACGCGCCGCTCCAGTCGGACCGTTTTGACGAATTCGAGGTCGGCAAGTCCTCTAACAGCATCGCCGTGCATGCGTCGTCGGCAGAGACCGACTTGCACAACAGTGAAAGTGGAGGGATGACCAAGGCCGAGGATCTGGCTTCTATGGCCCGCCGTCTCAGTGAGCAACTCCGCCCTCTGCTACAGGACGGTCCAGGAGGCGACTTACCGACGGGCACAGTGACCGGAGGCTCCGGCGAACGGGGAGCGAAGCCTGATGAGACCCGTCCCTTTCATCGGACGAAGCGGCGCCAACGACAGAACATGGCCGACAGCATCGCGCAGTGTTCGGCGTCCAGTACTTGTCCTCCGGGAAACACGTCGCGAGAGAACGAGATTTGCGAGGGCGACAACCGCGACGTTGGCGCCGTCGCGCGTGGGACTGAGCAAAAGCAGGTGCAGGGGGAGGTTGACGAAGGCGTCCAAACGTCAAGCGCACTCGGGCAAGGAGGTAATGAAAGGGTTGCCCGCCACCCTCGTAAGCGCGTCTTCGTGGACGGCTCGAACACGGACGACGAAATGTCCGATTCCAACGCGGACCAGTCGGTGCATCGAACAACATTTAGTGCCAAATTAGGTGAGCAGAAAGGAACGGACGACGCTGATTATCCAGGTGCCAGCGACGTCGTGGTTCAACAGGCCTGTGTCGCGAAGAATAGAGAAGAGGGACGCCTGATCGAGCAGTGCACCGACAAGGGCGGAGCTTCAGAAGACCACGGTACTTCGGGGGGCCAAGCAACGGGCGGCGACGTTGAGGTCTCTTTTCGAAATGACGTAACGTTCGGAAGCGATGGGGTGACCTCGGACTCCGTCGCGGGACGTGACGCTAGCGGTCCAGACTGCGGAGAGATGGACCGCGAGGCAGAATGGTCGGGGATGACGTTCGATGGTGTCGGAAAAGGTGCCCAAGATGGCGGCGGTGGCGCGCAGCAGACAGCCGACGAACAAGGGCCGGCGGCGCTCAGTTCACGTGCCAGCGGCGTCGTCGTCGACTCGAGCGAG
Organism: Rhipicephalus microplus; assembly: GCF_043290135.1. Lineage (NCBI taxonomy): Eukaryota > Metazoa > Arthropoda > Arachnida > Ixodida > Ixodidae > Rhipicephalus > Rhipicephalus microplus. The sequence goes on from NC_134708.1 coordinate 65,420,071, forward strand.
ACGGGACGGCGCGACGACGCGGTCGATACGAGACGCTCTCCTCGCGCTTCGCGCCGCGATGAAGAAATTGAATGCAAGCTAGGAGACGACGGCGACTAGAAGTCGCTGCGCTATTGGCGTTGTACGCGCGTCACGGCGCTTCTTCTCTTGCTGGTAAGACTCGAGCGCAAAGCATGTCGAGGACGTTTCTTCTGAATGATGTCGTGGAAGTGTCTGTAAACAGGGGGAAAAGAACAAAAAAGTTTAGGAAACAGCGTTAACGGCGCCGCTATCATTCACTTTGTATTTTGTATTCTGCCAGCGCAGATTTTCTTCACTTTTTCTTCTTTCATGCCCTGTATTTGTTCATGTTCGAAGCATCCCAGAAGGATAGCCTTTTCATTAAGTCCATTTGTGCTTATGTGATCTTCATTCTCCTTCAAAAGTTGCTAATGGAGGTCGATCGCATTTTGGGCAGTTTTTCACCGAGTTCTTCGAGTCATTTCGTAATTTGTGTGCTTTCTATTTGGTTTTTGTGTTCCTGTTAATAAAAAATATTCATCAGGATCTACTGTCTTCTGCGATTACTTTGTTTGTTTGGTGGTGAGTGTGTGTTGGGGGGGGGGGGGTGAGGCCTTTGCATGGAATGCGGCCAATTTCTTTACATCCAATAATACCGAGAAGGTCACAGCTTCGAAAGAGAAGCACGTACACGCCACTAGGCGTGTATCGTCTGCGCAAGCATCGAAGATCTGCATATTGTCGTTTCTTTTGTTCGAAGGACGTTTGACTGATGTTGCCTCAACATATGCCCTTGTTTGCTCTTTGTCGTTGACAGACGCTTCATGCGAATCATCTCCATGGCGACAACCATGGGGTGGCAGCGGTGGCGCGCTCCAGGAGTAAAGAGCTCGACTTGGCGGGTCACATTGTGCGCGATCGTAGATTCGCGAAGTGCCTGTCTGGCTTCGTGATTTGCTATAGCGGTCTGGCGAAATGTCTTAGCACAGCCCTTTGTGGAGGCTGCAAATGCATAGACGCCTAGGCTTGGCGTTTTCCAACCAATACACTCGGCCATCGCTTCCGTTATCAATGAAATAAAAAGCAGCTGAAGTGATGATGACGATGACCGCCTAAACGGTTGGCTCACACCCACTCTGAGGAAACGATTATTTAAATAGTGGATCACATATTACTTTTTAATCTAATGAATTTCAAAATGGTTAGAAGAAATCAATTTTGACTAATTAAGAGATTTGCAATCAAAACCTCTTTTATATTCAATCAAGAATTTTTATACAGCAGAACAGATATCCCGGTGGCGCCTTTACATTCTGGCACCGTTCCGATGGATGGATGGATATGGCTGTACCCTTTAGATCGGGCGGTGGCCAGCGCCACCAAGCCGTAATATCTAATGAACCAAAAACTATATTTATTTTATTCCTTAAAAAAGAGTTTGAGGATTCGTACTTTGCAGTGAAGAGTTTAATTTTCACTCGTGCCTTGACTTTAGCCACCAATCAGATAACCTCCTTCTAGTTAAGTCTACCCGCTTAAAGTTTATTTTGCCCTCCCGGTCCCTAAACCCCGGTGCTTTGAAAAACTCTGCGCCATCATCCTGAACTATAGGGTGAAGCCCTTTACAGAACATTATCAAGTGTTCGGAGTTTCTTCTTCCTCTCCACACGCACTGCATACTGTGTCTACCCCTTCGTATTTGGCCCGATATGTCTTGGTTCGCAGTACTCCCGTTCTGGCCTCAAACAGTAGAGAACTACCCCGAGTATTATCATAGATCCTTTCCTTGGCAATATCCTGCTTAAACGTTCGATAGACCTCTAGTGCGGACTTCTTAATCATACCCATTCTCCACATGTCAGTCTCCGTTTCCTTCACTTTCTTCTTAACCGATAGTTCTTTTTGGTTTGGCCACCTGCTGTTTTCTAAGTATTTACCAGTCAACTTCCTGGTTCGCTTCCTCCATTTTGTATCGACATTCTTCATGTATAAGTAGCTGAAAACCTTCCTAGCCCAACGATCTTCCCCCATTTCTCTCAATCGCTTCTCAAATTTTATCTTGCTGCTAGCTTCCCTGCCCTCAAATGATGTCCATCCCATATCACCTTGTACTCCCTGATTTGGTGTATTCCCGTGAGCTCCTAAAGCAAGCCTACCTATTCCACGTTGCTTAATTTCTAATCTTGCTTGAACTTCTGATCTCATGCACAAGACCGCATTGCCGAACGTCAGCCCAGGAACCATGACCCCTTTCCATATTCCTCTCACAACATCATACCTATTGTAATTCCACAGTGCCCTATTTTTCATGACTGCTGCATTCCTGTTACCTTTAGTCGTCACGTATATTTCGTGTTCCCTCAGATACTCGGTCCCATTGCTTATTCATACGCCCAGATATTTGTATTTATCTGTTATCTCTAGCGTGACCTCCTGTATTCTAAGCTCACTACCTTCGTTGTCATTGAAAATCATGACTGCTGATTTTTCCTTACTGAAGCTGAAATCTAACCTATCTCCCTCATTACCGCAGATGTCCATCAATCTCTGCAAATCTTCCTTGTTGTTGGCCATTAGCACTATATCATCTGCGTACATTAATGCTGGTAGTGCCTGATCAATAAGTTTTGCTTGTTTGACTAAAGAGAGGTTGAAGCCCAGTCCACTTCCCTCTAATTTTGCCTCTAATCCTTGTAGGTACATCATGAATAATAAGGGTGACAGGGGGCACCCCTGCCTAAGGCCCCGTTTTACCTCTGCAGGCTTGGATACCTGTTTTTCCCACTTTATAACTACCTTGTTACCTTTATAGATACCCTTTAAAACATCAGTGACTACATGTTCCACGCCTAGTGTGTCCAGTATTCCCCACAATTCCTCTTGAACCACGCTATCGTACGCTCCCTTGATATCCAAAAATGCTAGCCACAGGGGCCTGTGTTCCTTCTCTGCTATTTCAATGCACTGCGTCAGTGAGAACAGATTGTCTTCCAACCTCCTGTGTTTCCGAAACCCATTCTGCAGTTCCCCCAGCACCCCCTCATCCTCTATTCCAGCCGGTGACTGCAGCGCCACGGTGAGTCATGGCGCGAACTAATACGAATGGCCGCGCGCTAGGTGCTTTTCTGGCGACCACGCGCTGCCTATAGGCGCTTTAGTCCCTAGTGGTGCGCCGACTGTCGGCGCTTTTTCTATTATGGTCAACGTTGGTTTTGGTGTTGTGTGGCGGCGTGTATGGATTGCGGCATTATTCCTTGCGAATATGGCGATGCGATAGTGATTCTCGGCTGACCGATCCTTCAAAGGGGGAGATCGAGCGCCGTGGGTGTTTCGTGCAAGCGGTAGCGTTGAATGACCAACATCCCTCGTTGATGGGATAGACTCAAGTGCTGGCTGTCTTGTGTGTGCTGTGTGGTGGTTTGTGTGACAAATGTAATTCCCTGAACATTTGATAATACGTTATTGTTGGCTGGTTCATGCGAGCCGTAGCGTTGAATTGCGTAGGCGCGATCATGCACTTGGTGCCGGGTGCTTTGTGCAGACATACTTCCGAATGAGATTTAGGGTCAGACGCACTATACTGACAACACCACTGTCACACGGTTCTTGTTTGCTACGTCGTACCCTTTTATATTGCAGTTAGATGACGGTTGCACCTTATTTGATCCGATTAATTTGGGCTTTTAGCGGTGACTGATATTGATGTCACTCGAATACTTTTGATCGAGATTGACAGGTCTGTCGTTGCTGAGCCGGATGAAGTTTGGCGCAGACGCCCTAGCTGATTGCAATCGAAAGTGCCCGTGTGACACCGGTATTATCGCACGTGCGAATGCTCAAACCCTTTCTGTGAGCTCTTGTGGTGATTACTTCCATGGCTGCTGGTTGCGTCAGTAGACAAGCGTGCAAGAAAAGCAGTTGTAGTCGGTGCACGGTACAAGTTCTTGGTCTTTGTTGTTGCGTGTTCGCAATATTAAGTAGCATCAAGTTACATTTCTCCGGCTCCTCTATATTATACATAACTTCATTTTTTGGGATGTGGCACAATGATAAAGTAATATGGTTCTTGTAATAAACGAAGCTTCTCGAAATTTGGTTGTGCATTGTAAAAGACAAGTCCACTCGTCAGAACATCGTCTCCAGCACCCATCCCCAGTTTGCAAAATTTTCATGTCTCCCCAATGAGTAAATTTAACTAATAAATACTATTAAAACTTGATCTAGCGAAACCATCTTACGCTGTTTCTAATCTAACGAAGAATTTCCATTCACCAGCAAATATCTATAGAAAGAAACGCTGTCCTCAAACCGATTTAAAGTTTTCTAAAACGACTCGGTAAAAAACCAGTGATTTTTTTCTAATTTGGCCGCAACAGATTTGAGCATGTGCTCTGACACTACCACATTGAAACATTAATGTGCCCTCGCTTTACTTTTATGGAGCTGCATGCCGTAACCTTGTGCGGAAGAACTGTGGATGCAGCCCTTTGGTAGTGCTCTTACGTTCCAGATGGTGGCGGAGGTGACGGTAGTTGCTTTTGTTATTTTATGGCTTGTGCGACAGAGGCCACTGATCGCTCCTAGCCTTTTTCTAGCTTGGAATGCTCGCACAATCACTGCATTCATTCTCCTTGTCATTGCATATCGGTAACTTGTCATGGCCCTATGTCTCCCTGGTTTGCATCACCCAGGCACCGTGTCTCTCTTTCATGTCAAATTTGCCCCTACAGATTTTTGAGAAACAAAGGTCAGGTTAGAAGTACTCTTTGCTATTCTAATCGGTCCATGTTCTTGTAGAAGCCACAAAGATGTGGCTGTTTTGCATGACGAAATAATGAGGAAAGAGGTCTAGGGGAGCTCAAAGTTTTGACTGTTTATTCATCATATCCTGCATCGAAAATTATGGGCACACACGCGTGTAGTAAGCTAGGCTCGCATTGAAAGCATACTAACTAATCACAATCTGTGAACTTGTTCTCTATACCTACCAGATAGACAATAAAGTATCACTGATAACTAATGAACCTCATGATTTTATACAGAATGCATCCACGCATAATCCAAACCCTATCCAGGTACGGCTCACACTTGTGAGAATCGCAATGCGTCAGCAAATGTGCCCCATCTTTATTTTTCAACGAAATCTCATGTTTCTGTACACGCTCATTTACGCATATTCTTGCCCGGCCAACAGAAGAAATTCATAGACGACCTTCTTAACACACTTTGTGTATGACTTGGCGTGTCTCTTGCCTACCCACTTTTGTTACTTACATCAGATAGTATACTGATATGAAAAAGCTGAGAGGATTTTCGTGGTACAGAAAAAAGAATCGGCGTGCCATCTCTGCTTGGAACCATTTTAGGTTGTGTGCAGAACGGTTCTGCGCTCTTGCTCTACTGCAGTACCGTGGTGTTCTCTCTTGATAGTCTGCCGGAGCGACTCAGCTACAGCGTTAAGGAGCATGCGAAGGAAACCAACCACAAACAACCAATCCAATTGGTTTTGAATAGTCTTCTGCATAACGGGTGTGCACGACTCTGCACATGCGTACTCCGTGCATTGTTGAGCTATGGCCCTTTCTACAGTATTGGAATGCATCAACTCGCATGGAAGCAATTCTTTTGCACACCTAGACAAAAAAAAAAAAAGCCAACAGCCGTGACGACTCTGCAAGGTAATGCGCTAAGCCAAAAACTGCAAAGAGCTACAAGCTTTCAACTGATGCGTAAGCACCAATCTTTTTTCAGTCTGCGAAAGCCTGCTAAAAATTCTTAACAATGGGCTAATATGTGACCGTGGTTAGTTGCTTTAAAATAATAAAAAAATTTCATGCGTAAGCACTTCCAAAATCGCCCACTAATTAAAATGTTGGTGGAACGTCATAAAAATGGTTACGGTCAAACATAAGATACTTCACAACACTGGAGCTACACACGAGCCTACGAAAATGCCTCGTCTCTTAATATAAAATCGCTAATGAAGTCGACTAGCATAAAACTTGAGAAGCGCCATAAAAGCTTATACTGCCATGTCCGCGGCATTCCTGAAGGCAACCACACCACTCTTGTCTATGCAACTTCTTATGCAGAAAAACAATTCACTCTGCAGGATAGAATAAAATAGGTCCTCAACATCAACCAAGAACAAGTACCCATCGAAAGATTCTTTGAAGAAAGTGGGTGACGCATGGAAAATTCTCAGTTTCATATGGTTTCTCATGACAACCGATTCCAGCCGCTTCATTAAAAACTGACTAATCACATTCTGTCAGGTAAATAAATCACTCACAACCGTCCTGAATGAAACACCCGGCTTATGCGTCTTGGCCGTAAAAGACACAGAAAGGGTGTTGTTTTTGCTAGTTGCAGTATGCATTATACTCTGCTAATAGCTAAGTTCCAAGTCCTTACTCGGAGCCACTGCCTTGATTTTCAAAACTCTTTTTTGACGACTTTTAACTTAACAAAGTTCTTCTAGACTGCTTGCCCTGCCTTGAAGTTGCACAAATCTACATACATTGCTACGGAGCCGCTACTTTTATCCACTTGAAATTGAGACAAATTGTTGCACTTGAAGAACGATAACACCCACCATAGGATCCTCCTGACGAAGAGTCCCCTGTTCTGGCTAAAGCTTAGACACTGTCTTGTAAGCAGTAGTCCTTAACTGCTACATCGACTTTCGCGGCAACTTGTCAGTGCAATGCCAGTAATTAGTGAGCCAGCAAAAGAGGTTTGTGGTTCAATTTTGCGCCTTTGTTGAGTACATGGCGTATACTTTCTGCAATGTGAATATTTCCCAGCACACTGAGGCCTTCCCGGGTCGTGGGAGCAGGCTTCTTGGGTATGAAACAGCGGGCATGCCTCACCTTCAGTTTCTACTTTGCCTCAGTGTGATGTAGCCTGCCGAACGCTTGGCATCGCGAAACTTCTCCAGTGCCAGCCACTCCAGGTATAAACTGAATCAAAGTGCACGAAGCAGTGAAAGAAAGCACAACTGCTGCCACAAATTATGATTTCACATACTTTCGTAACATGAACAAATTAAGGTATGACTTCCCCAAAAAGAGCGCTCACTTTTTGTAGAACATGACATTTCGGGGAAGTCATGTCTTCATTTAGTTATGTTAGCAATTATATGTAAAATTTTGAAATCGGAATTGTGGCGGCAGGTGCGCTTATTCCTTTACCTCCTTCATGCTACGTACTTCAGTTTGGAACTAGAGTGCCTGGTGCTAAAGAAGTTTCGCAATGCCAACAGTATCATACTCCACCAGACACCGTAACAAGTCCCTAGACAGGCATGTGTTATCAGTCGAAACGCGTCATCTTTCAAAATCCACATGCTGAAAGTGCCCCGAGGAAACATGCATCTTTGGTTAAACAGGCACACCTTTCAACATGGTCACTTGTGCATAGCAGCCCAGCATGTCTATTAGGTCACGCGTGCTCTTGGGCACGCCACGTCGTAGCCCGCAACTGCGCAAGGTTCCACCGATTAGGCCTGGCTGCAGATGCACTATACACAGTCGGGGACATGGCTGTACATGGCTCTGCTAAATGTTCCAGATTTATTTACACGTTGCTAGAAACCTGTCGAAAAGCAGTTGGTAGTCCAACTACAATACATAAACAGTAGCACTGCAATGTGAGATGATTAACCTGTTGGAATTGAAACCAACCTGCGATGTGCAACAGCTCGGTAACACATGCTCTTCTTGTATATCAGCCTCTGAAGCGGCTCGTTGCTTGTTAATGCTGGATATTATTTAGGTTTGGAAGTGCGTTTCGGTATTTGATTGCAAAGGCTAGTGGCTTGTTAAGCTCTTCTACAGGACATGTTCAGCTAGTGATGGTTTCCTAATTTGCAAGCTTCATTTTGGATTTTGTTCAGAGCGTTGTGCCGGTCATTTCGCCCAATGGCTCCTTTGACTTGCTTAATTGGTGAGCATAGTGATCATTGTCACTACATACGCTTCTTAAACGCTTTGCCTGTCTGACGAATATTTCTTCTTTGCCATGTCATGGATGATGGCATGTGTAGCCTATGTATTATAGTTGGCTATTCGTTGGCGTTATGTAGAGCGTAACCTTTGATTTCTCTGTAAAAGCAAGAACTCCAAGGCAGCCCCATTAAAATGCACATCGCATGAATTCCCCACTGAAGATTAAATTTGGTCAAACATGTCAGCAGCAAGAACAACATTGTGAACCAAACCAAGATCTTTTTTTTTCTTTTTGCACGGTTCGACTGGGTGTCACACAGGTCCCGTTTATTAGGGAGGCGATCGCCGGGCTAATTCCAAGGGCCGAAGTATCGGCCCCCCGAACCGCACCACGAAAGCGTGGACAATTTAGAAGTGGTCCTTTTTGGCGAGCCAGCGGACGCCGGCTGTGGCCCAAAGAACAAGTCAGAGCCGAGAGTTGATAAACAACAAATTATATTCTCAAAATTGGCAGATCGAAAGCAATGCACGAGAATGTACACTCCCCAATAGTTACATACAATACGTCACCAAACAAACAACGTACTACACAGTACAATCAACCACACTTGAAACAACGGACACAGACAACAATACGCACTACAATGCAGTCGCATGCATTGAACAACCAAGACACTTAAAGACTAAAGAGATATAAAACCTATTCAGTCCAAAGTCCTTGGGACAAAAGTCTGAATGATACTCTTCCGAGAATCACTCACTCAAAGTCCAGCGTTGTTGTCGTTCCGCAGCTCTCGAAGTTTCTCTTCCAGGAAACCTCCCGTCTTCAATTGGCCACTCTTCCAACTTCAACGTCTTCGCCGGAACACGTCGGCTTCACACACGCAGCTGTTGCCCCGCGTCTTCGCTCGATAGCGGTAAACACACTCTTGCCGGTAGCTCGAGTCGTCACCCCTCAGGTGGAAATCCTCTTCACCTCCGGCCTCGTCCCTACGGACCAAAAACTTCGCCGACTACACGGTGGAATCCCTACGCGCTCTGGCGCTAACTTCCGTCTCCTCCTGCTTTCTCGTCTCGGCTGCTCGATTAAATACCTTCCGCGCCGCCTTCCAGAAAGTTCTCCTCATTTCGTCGGCGCGATGCGCAGCGAAAGCTGGGGAGAGGTGCGAGACGGTTCGACTGCCCTCCCCGGAGGATGATTCAACTCGGTATGACCCCGCCCCGTTCGTTCTAGAAAAATCGCGGGCTTGCTGGGCCGCCGATGCGGGGTGAGGAGGTTCGTCGATGAAGCCACGCTTCTGCAGGGAGAGCGCGCGCCCGGGGAGCCTTGGCCGTTTGTTTTCTTTTTCTTTCCCTTTTTTTCTTTTGACTTCGCGGCGTTTCTTCCGCGCGTTACCGCAAGAATTTGCGGCGCGCCTATTTTTAGCGCTCGTTCTGTGACACTGGGAGTGGAGTCCACTTCTCCTGCACTGCATCCTCACCCTCAAAGTTTCACTTGGCTCTGCCCTGATCATTTTTTCTTTTCTAATTGGCATTGCCTGCTGTATGTTTATGGTGTTAGCAGAAGATTTGTCTTTTATTTTCATACCACACAATAAATAATGTTTCAATAGATACTGTCACATCCATGAAGTTACTTTTGCTGAAAGGGTGGTGCTTGGTAGATTGATACTAGGGTGACACTTCTTACAATTGCCAATTCATGCAATTGTCATGAGTGCATGTCAGAAAAGAGGCTAGCAGCGGAGCGATTAAATCTATTCTTCAAAGTTATTTTATTCTCAATAATATCAGTGTTACCTCAAGACAACTTATCCATTGAAATATCAACAAAGAGTATTTAAACCAAGATAAATGCATATCGTAGTCTCTGCTTATGATAGAGTTTTAAAACCAAGTGGCATAAATGTCATGTTTTTCCACTATTGAACCCATGTGGTTGAAACTGTGGAAGGAAACTCTGGAGGGATTTACAGGCCGCTGCTGCTGTAGTCTCGAGCAGTTTGGTTCCCTTCAATACAGCAATGCGACATGGGTGAAATTACATTGTACAAATTCCGTACTCTCAACACCAGTTCGCTGTGCAGCTTTGCGCTTGGATTGGCAAGCTTCTTGAGTGTATTTTATAAAGGCATTACACGGATACTGAAAAAAAAAAACAGTGACCTTGTTTAGATTGACAAACTGCACTCTGAGAACTCTAATGCCAATGCCATATGTTTCACTATCCCAAGTTCATTATTAGCGGATAAAATTAAGGCTGATGTTTCACTATTGAAAGTTGTGCCGAAATATCCATGCATAATGTCAAAAGTTTTTAAATGTACTTTTCATAATTTTGTGATGGGCTTGGAGATATTTTCTGAAACTTCGTATGCTAAGTCTATGACACCCACAGATGACAATGTCCTTCATTTTTATCGATTATCGGTTAGACTTGGTGTAAGCATTCGCATGTGATCACTGACAAGGAATATCGCAGTCACAGCTTTTTTTTCTCTACGCTACTTCGACTACCTCTGGTAGTAGTGGAAATAATGCGATGCTCATACCGCGAGTGTCTCACAGACAATCGCGGTCAGGGCGTCTGGGTCAAACTCGATGCTGTGCAGCGCAGCAGCGACAAAGTTGTTGCGCGCGATCAAAATTTCTCGAGGAAAATCGGTATTAGTCACCGTTACACGGTCTAAACTAATCCGGATCAAATACGGTGCAGCGCGACAGCGTTCACTAAAGCGCGTGAGAGCGCACCGCGCATTCAGAACTAACGTCAGAGAACAGCCCGCACTCATGCATCACCATATTCGCAAGGAATAATATCGCAATTATACAAACCGCCGCACAAACACGAAATAGAGGAAGCGCTGACACACACATAACACAGCCAGCGGCGCCTTTATTCTAGCCACTGTACTTTACACCATAGAGTTTCTCAATATACACTACAGGGAACTCTGGCGCTAGTGTCTATGGAAGCTGCAACACACGGCGCTTCAGCGAGCATGGGAATAATGGGTAGTACACACATTTGTCTAATCTTCGTACTTCTGGCCTGCTTCTGGCTCCGTGTGTGTTCGTGTGGCTTAGAGCTGTTTTTTCACAAAAACATAAATTAGCAAACGTTCACCGTTTGCGCTTCACAACCTTATTTTTTTAGGCTTACCATTTCGAATCAAGTCCCTAAGTTCAAAAGGATTCGTTCTTTCTTTCAAAACAAAACCGTAACCAGTAATAAACGAAATCGCGAGTACGATTCGCCGCCCGCAAGTACGAAGACTAGGCAAATGTGTGTACTACCCATCATTCCCATGGTCGCTGAACAATCGCGATGCCAGAGTGACCTCTAGTTAATTTTAGGAAACGCTATGCTTTACATACCCGCACCGCTCCATCCAGTGCGGGCGCACCGCTAAAGACTAAAGAGCCTAGGGATGTTCGCGCAATTTGGTACCTGGGAGAAGACGAAGAAGTGTGTTTTGAATAGGAGCTACTTCTGCTAACTCCGGCGTATTTCAGTTGTAATTTAAGTCTGTTGATCAGTTTTCGCTGCTCCCTTGGAGGGGATGGATGTAGACCACCCAGGGCACCTGCCGGCACCAGCGGCGTCAGCGGCGGCCGCCTACAGGAAGCGGATGGGACAAGCGAGTGACAGCGACAGTGAAGATACTCATGCTTACTATCTCAGCAGTGAGGACTTCTCAGATGACGGTTTCCAACTTGTGCTGAGCGGCAAAGCGAAGAGGAGGAACATGAGGACATCTTCATCCTCAACTATTCAAACTGTAAGTGAGGTACCAAAATCGAACACTTATACCATCCTGTTTCTGCCTGCACTTCCTACCGTCAGCATGAAGCGCCTCAACAGACAGTCTGTGTCGAGGTCTCTGGAAACGGTCGTGCCCAATGAGATCACGGACATGAGAGTGAACGCCAGAAAGAATATACTGGCTGTGGACGTTTTGCACGCAAGTGCGTTGGGCGTTCTGCGCAGTGTAACTGACTTGGACGGCAACCAGGTGCGCTCTCACGTTCCCTTGGGATGTGATGTAGTAACCGGCGTGATCTACGACATAGATGTGGCTATTTCCAATAATGACTTACAATTTCTTGTCAAGTCAACAACTGATACTCCAATTGTTGATGTCACCCGACTAGGCAAGTCTCGCTGTGTGAAGATTGCGTTTAAGAGCACATCACTCCCCTCTCATGTGAAGGTGGGGTACTTCAGACATGCTGTGCGGCCTTTCATTCCAAAGCCTCTCCAGTGCCGTAAATGCATGAAACTTGGACATGTGAGCAGCGTCTGCGAGAATTCGGTGGTATGCCACCGCTGCGCCGAGCACCATGAAGCGAATAAGTGCGTCGCAACTGTCAAGAAAAGCTCTAATTACAATGGATCCCATGAAGCCACATCGAAGGACTGCTCGTGGATTCAGAAGGAAATTGCCATCCTGAAGGAGATGGTGCGCAATCACTCATCTCATCGAGAAGTCGCAGCTAAAGTCAGAAGGCGTCGTTCACGTCGGCGTCGGTCATCAAGGACGCCCGCTACCTCCTCGACACGTTTGCCAGATCCCTCATCAGTACCACCTCCTTTGCCTCCCAGACCACATGCCGTGGGAAAGGCTGTAAAGGACAAAGCCAGTGAGCATACCCTAACTGCGACAGAGTGGCCTGCACTTCAAAGGGAAGCAGCATCAAGCGAACCGAAGGAGTTTCATGACGGCCAGTTCGCGATCCTGGTTCGAGATTTTTCCAACCAACACAGGCAAGTGACTGCAATCGTGCAATCATTAATTGCCACGATTCACACGCTACTGAGCAGCATACAATCTCCGTCTGCTAAAAGTGCACTGCAAATACTGGATGCACTGAATCCAGTTCTTGCTAACTTCGTATAATCACAATGGCTCAACAAAATCTCATCTTCCGCACTGAAGTTAAAAGCGCGTCGTTTTTTCAGTGGAATGCCAGAGGCATGAAGTCCCGTATCTCGGACTTTCGCCAATTTGTTCGGGCCAATCAATTCCCTATACTTGTCATATGTGAACCAAACGTATCAACGCCTTATAGATTGTCCGGTTATGAAGCTTTTTGTTCAGCCACTTGCGAAGAACGAAGCAAAGTAATTGTTTACATTCGAACAGACGACTTATCTTTCGCACCCAATAAGTTCAAATGACGACAATCAGTACATGTGTCTTCGTGTAAAGAAGAATGCAGTTTCGTTCACGCTTATTGGTGGATATAAATCTCCGTCATCACGATTTGACTGCGACCGATTAAAAAACATTCTAATGAGGACCGATGGGCCTTGGATCATCACCGGTGACTTCAACGCCCATCACATGCTTTGTGGGAGCACTAGGATGAATGCCAAGGGCCGGAACATTGTTACATTTGCTTCCGATTACGACCTTTCTATCATGAACGATGGTACCCCCACATATCTGCGGGGTCTCACGTATGGCAGTTATCTTGACCTGACATTGGTGTCACGGTGCTTCTCTCACAAAGTTAAGTGGTTTTGCGATATGTAGACTCATGGGAGTGATCACATACCCACCTACGTGACGATCGATGGTATCATAAAAAATTTCTCTTCCGGTGTTGCAATTGGCACTGACTGGTCAATGTTTACATCGCGTGTTGAGGAAGCTTGCCAAGAAGGCCTCGCCTGCAGCCTGGAAAATACCATAGCGGAAGCTATGCAAGCGTCCAAATGTAAATTACCATTTTCGTCTAAAATAGCACAGTTTGACATCGAACTGGAAAGATTACGAGCTATACGAAGGCGTGCTGAACGACGATACAGACGCACAAGATCAATTTACGATCTGAGGGAAGCAAGGCGGCTCCAGAAAAAGATTCAACGACGCATTTACAAGCTGGAGAGCGAACGCTGGAAAGCATTCTGCGAATCTCTAGACCCTCATAAACCACTGTCGTATATCTGGAGAACAGTTCGTGGTCTTCGCTCCTCTCCGCAACAACGGCACCCTTTTAAAGCTTTGGCACTCCATCATAGAAAAACAGAACTCGAGGTGGCTGGAGAATTTTGCACGAGAGTTGCCGGGAATGTTATGAACGAGATCATCGACGCCGTGATCGTTTCTGAGACGCGATTACCAGAAATGGACATTCCATTCACCATGGAAGAACTGGAAGGTGCGTTAGTCGCTTCTAAGCGCATGTCATCGCCAGGTCCTGATGGTATTACTTATAGTGCGTTGGGACACCTTGGACAAAAAGCCAGAAAAGAACTCTTAACATGCTTCAACAACCCCTGGCTCAGTGGCAGTGTTCCCCGAGAATGGAAAATAAGTCGATTAATACCACTTTTGAAATCGGGAAAATCACCATTGGACTTGACAGCGTATCGCCTTATTGCCCTCGCAAGCTGCCTCGGAAAAGTGATGGAAAGAATGGTTCTATTTCGTCTCGAGTGGTACTTGGAACGATACACCAAATACCCTTCTTGCATGGCAGGCTTTCGTCGGGGCCGCTCCTCCATCGACTGTGTCCTTGACTTATCGACATTTGTTCAACAAGAAAAAAGTCGCAAGCACATATCAGTGGCACTCTTTCTTGACGTGAAGGGTGCATATAATAATGTAGCTCTCGATGCCATCCTCACTTCTCTCGCAGCAAATGGGCATTGGTGTACAAATGTTTCAATCGATAAAAGATTATATAACTGGCAGGGGTTTCTTTGTGCGAGCATATGAGGGTACAACTGCTGAACATTACAACTACTGCGGAGTACCTCAGGGAGGTGTTTTAAGCCCCACATTGTTATATGTTGCCCTCATTGGTCTGGTGAAGGTTCTGCCAAAGTCGGTGTGCCTATCCATATACGCCGATGATATTTGCCTCTGGAGTGCTGCAGTTACTTGCCCTCAGTGTGTGCACGAATACAGCGGGCAGCAACCCTCACAACAGCCTACTGTGATGACGTTCAGAAACAAGGCCTAAATATATCAACTGTGAAGCGCGCGTTGATGGCGTTTACACGCAAACCAATGACGCCATACCCTGTTTTCATCAATGGGCAGAGTGTCAAATATGCACGGACGCATCGTTTCCTGGGCGTAATAATCGACGATGTGGGCTCCACGAAGTCTTTCGTGGAGCCCACATTGTGCGTACTTGAAGAAGAGACTGCTATCTATTGTGCATATAATAAAATTCATGTGCGGGAAAGCATGGGGAACTTCTGTGGCCTCCATGCTACAGCTGTACAGGGCCCTATTTCTGGGTATATTGCGCTACAGCTTGCCGGTACTGACTAACACTTGCAAATCGAATACTCATTCATCGGAGAGTTTGCAGGGTCAGGCACTGCGTATCTGCCTAGGACTGCCCCGATGCGCTTCTACTTATGCCACAATCATGCTTGCCAAAGACCATCCGGTCAGGACATATAGAGTTGTGGATTGCCTCAGAGCGCACATTCGACATGCTAGCCGTGTCCCCGACCACCACATGGCCCTTCTACCCTCCGGAAAACCACGTGCTACGTTTTCAGACGTCATAGCCAAGCACCTAAACAGCATTCCATCAGGATATACGCCAGCTGCGAGAATGGCATGTCCTTTGTGGTGCCTCGACCAGCCGCAAGTACGTCTAGAAATTCCGGGAATCAAAAAGAAAAGCAATCACTCCAGAGTAGCATTGAAGCAAGCAACACTGCTATTATTACATGAGTTGTACTTAGACCGAACGCAGATATACACTGATGGGTCCATCTCGTCCAGCAGCTCATCAGGTGCCGCTGTAATTCCGGCTGCAGCAATGACAATCAAGTTTAAGTTGTCGCATATGACTACATCTACGGCATCAGAGCTTGCTGCTATAAGGGCTGCTTTACAATATCTCGTTCAAGAACGTCCTGGAAAATGGGTCATATTCTGTGATTCGAAGGCAGCGCTTCAGAGTTTGCAGTCTGCCATGCGTAGGAGGAGTCATGACCAATTGGTACAAGAAATAAGACATTGCCATCATGAAGCTCTAGCATGAGGGCATGATATTATATATCAATGGCTGCCTGGACATATCGGTATTACCGGAAATCAATTAGCCGATGATGCAGCCCACTCAGCCCATGAAGGAACCCGTGTAGTCCCGATTCCTCTATCAAGGAATGATGCAGCAAGACAACTTTACCTGCTGGCTCGAGATCTCACACGCACGTTCTGGTCGTCTACCAGCTTCCAAAGGTGTCAATTTTATGAACCGGGTCCTTCGCTCAAGCTAAAGGTACCATCACAACTTTCCCGCTCCGATGCGACACTGTTATGCCGCCTTTGGTTGGATGTTGCATTTACAAAGGTGTACTCCTTTCGCATTGGTATGGCAGACAATCCTACATGCGACTACTGCGGAGCTGAAGAGACCATCGAACACGTCCTGTGCAGCTGCGCTTGCTACGACACACAGCGATGCCAGCTCCGGATGGTTTTGAATCAACTTGACCCCGGACCATTTTGTGTGCAGAAGATACTAGGACCTTGGGCATCTGCCTCAGTTGCGCAGAAAGCAACTAAAGCACTGCTACTTTACCTAAAGTCAACAAACCTGAGCGACCGCCTGTAGAGTGTGTGTGCTCCCCGAGTGTGCTCGTGATTGTGTGTACCTTCTCATCTCTCTGCAAGCTCTTTTCTCCCCTTTATCCCTTCCCCAGTGCAGGGTAGCAAACCGGATGTGCGTCTGGTTAACCTGCCTGCCTTTCCTCGCATCTTTATCTCTCTCTCTCTCTCTCTCTTGGTACCTGGGCCACGCGCGGTCGTCAGAGAAGCACCTAGAGCGCGGCCACTCGTATAAGTTCGCGCCATGGCTCGCCGTGGCGCTGCAGTCACCGGGTGGAACGGTGCTGGAATGTAAAGGCGCATCCCGGTGACAATGACATAATTAGAAGGCTCCCTAGGAGAGCATATTAAAATTGGAGGATTTTCTTTGTTTTTGTCTATAACATGGCTCATACCCACTCTGGTGGAAGAGATGATTATATGACATTTGTTAGACACTTTGATGACCTAATACTGATTACCAACAGGACGACGCGCATAAATGAAAAATAGCACAATAATCGTTTTTCCCAATGCAAGTCCGACATTAAAAATATCTTTTGAATAGAAATTGAAGTGAAAGAAAAAAATCACAGCATATTCACGGAGTAAATGAGGATGAGTGGGGCGAAGCGTCTGTCCATCCGTCTGTCCGTCAATCATAAGAAATCAATTATACGAAAACTGCTCACGCCATGTAGTGGCATTATTATCAAGGACATATACACACAACGCCATCAATTGAGCAATTTATAAACTAGGTGGCTATTTGCTGCTACTACTACTTCTACTACTACTACTACTATTGCTACCACTGCTACTACTACTACTTATAGAGGAAGGAACAACCCACAGCCTAAGCAGCTTGGCCGTAAAAATGAAGTAAGTCTTTTTGAAAGTATTTTGTTACTGCAATAATAATAGCACGAATAAAGGAATTTAAAGTCGCCTTCGTTTTGTTTCCTGAAGATAACTGCAGACGGCATCCAAAGCGTTCTTTTGGCTGAAACCCATATCCGAAACGTTGAAGCAAAGTATTTACATTTCATTAGCTAGATACGTTCTTTATCTCTGTTTTATTTTGCTTATTTTATTTTTTATGTTCCTTTTCTATTTCTCCAGCTCTTTCTTCCTCGCTCTTCATATCTTTACTTCTCTGTCTTCCCTTTTTTTTACTTGTCCTTCTCCTTCTTGCTCATCTTGTTTTCTTCATTTGTCACAATTTTTAGGTCTTGCTCTGTATTTCTTTCATGTATTTTTTTGTCTGTTTTTTTATTTCTCCTTTTTATTTTTTTGTCTTTGTTCCTTTTTCTCTTTCTATCGCACATTTTCTTAGTCTCCCTTTTTCTTTACGCCAATCACATGCTCGTCTTCCTCCAGCAAACTTTTCGTTTAACGTTCGCACCTGTTTTATTCGGTATTAGGGCTTGCCCGATTCCCGTAACGCGTACCCACCCGTGGTTTCCTGCGGACACCAAAAGTTTTTTTACCGGTGGTTTCAGCAGCTGCGCCGTTGAGAGAACGAGGCTTAACTCCCAACCTGATGAACTGCGTGGACACCATTGTCATTACCCGCACAATAACTTTGCTGCTTGTACCGTGGTAGTGTGAGTGCCCTACACAGGTGGGATTGCTGGTAGCTTTTGGTGTATCAGCCTCGCACAAGATGTATGAACTTTCCTGGCCACCTATGGTAGCCATGTTACTGAATCGCCAACCATGCTGATATGCTGGGTAAACATCGGCACGAACGTTTCGACATCTCGCGCGAGATGTGGAAGCAATTCGTGGCGCCGACCCTGCTCAAAGACTCTGGCATGGCCTTAACTAATCTTACTTCACGCATGCTCGACTACGCTGCCTTAATTTTGTAGCGCCCTCGTTCGAACGGCGCGCAAACCGGAGAGCGCGCGATGGCGACAGAAGAAAATAAAGAAGGCGCTAGGCCGTGGAACGTGAAACCACGGCTCTTGTTCCGGGCTGGCATCGGTTATCGTTCAGGCGTGTCTCTCTTTCGCTCCTGTGGCATAAGCCTACAAGTGGTGACCTCGGACGAAGACAATGACTGACTCGAATGCACCCTCAACCGAACAAGCCTCACGTCCGCAGGACGTCTCGGCCGTGCAACTGCGTCTCCCATCTTTCTGGCCACAGGACCCGCAAGTTTGGTTTCATCAGGTCGAGGCGCAATTCTCCCTGTACCGCATCGCCTCGGAAACGACACGCTACTACCACGTAGCCTCCGTCCTTCCTCCTGACGTTGCCAGCGAGCTCTCCGACGTCCTCTCCAACCCCTCGGACACTACGCCATATCAGCACCTTAAAACCAAGGTGCTGGAACGATTCATGCCTTCGGAACGCGTCCGCCTACAGCAGCTCCTTGCAGAGGGGGACCTTGGCGACAGGCGCCCCTCCCAACTACTGCGCCGAATGCGACAGCTTTCTTGGGAAACACGACGTCTCTGCCCACTCAGCGTTGCTTCGCGAGCTCTTCCTCCAACGCCTTTCTCAGCCAATACGCCTCGTCCTCGCGGCGGCCGGCGACGTCAATCTCGACCGCCTGGCGGAGCTCGCCGATCAGGTTCATGAAGCGACCTCCCCATTTGTCAACGCTGTCTTACCACCAGCAGACACAGTGATTTCGCGCCTTGAGGCCCGTATCGACGAACTCGCCGTCTCCATTGCCGCACTCCGGAGCCCCCTGCAGGAGACTCGTTCACTTCGCTCCGGTCGTCGAGCTCTTCCACGCACACGAGATGCTCGGAGTCCCAGCCCTCCACCCCTCTGCTGGTACCACCGGCGTTTCCGACACCGAGCCACGAAGTGTACACCCCCATGTTCGTGGCAGGGAAACGCCTGCCGGGATCACTGACGGCGGCGTGTGATCTCCCTTCTCGTCCCAGCCGCCTTTTCATGGTCACGGACCAGCTATCGGGCGCCAGGTTCCTTATAGATACGGGCGCGGAAATTAGCGTTGTGCCCCCGACTAAAGCTGATCGTTCAAAGTCACAGGGGCAAGTGCTTCGTGCTGCCAACGCCTCGTCTATAGCAACGTATGGGCTCCGATCTCTCACCCTCGACTTCGGCCTTCGGTGCATTTTCCGGTGGGTTTTCGTCATCGCAGACGTGGTTCAACCGATCATCGTCTCGGACTTCCTCTCATACTTCGATTTGGACGTCAGCGTACGGCGGCGCCGCCTCATAGATGGTAAGACTCGTCTCTCCATATCGGGAGTCCTGTCCGACATCGCTCCAATGGTCATCCGCATGCTGATACCTTCCACACCGTTCGAAAAAATCTTGGCGCGTTTCCCGGAGTTAACTAAACCGTGCAACCTCACTCACCCGCCCAAACATACGGTGACACACCACATCGTCACCCGGGGTCCACCGGCAGCCGCTCGACCACGCCGCCTGTTCGGAGACCGCCTAGCTATTGCTAAACGGGAGTTTGACCACATGCTGCAGCTCGGCATTATTCACCCGTCGTCAAGCACTTGGGCTTCCCCGCTGCATTTGGCGCCAAAGCGTGATCCTGGTGACTGGCGTCCTTGTGGGGACTATCGAGCGTTGAACGCCAAGACTGTCCACGACAGCTATCCTCTACCTCACATCTAGGATTTTACATCGCACCTCGACGGCTGCACAATTTTCAGCAAAGTGGACCTTGTTAAGGCGTACCACCAGATCCCTGTCGAGACCGCCGATATACCTAAGACCGCCATCACGATGCCCTTTGGGTTGTTTGAATACGTGCGGATGCCTTTTGGACTCCGCAATTTGGCTCAAACTTTCCAGCGGTTCATTTCTGAGGTCACACGGGGTCTTCCTACTGTGTTTGCGTACCTTGACGATGTCCTCATCGCCAGCCTCACACCTGAAGATCATGAGCACCATCTATGCGCTCTGTTCCAAAGTCTTCAGCAGCACGGCCTCGTTGTGAACGCCTCTAAGTGTACTTTCGGCGCATCTGAGCTCGAGTTCTTGGGCCATCACATATCATCCAAAGGAATACGCCCTCTCCGGTCCCACGTTGAAGCAATTCAGGATTATCCTCAGCCTACAACACTGTGCCAATTACGCCAATTCCTGGGGCTTGTGAATTTTTCCAGGCGCTTCACACCACACTGTGCCGAACTGCTACGACCGCTCACCGACCTCCTTCGGTCGACCGCCGGTCCGTCCTCCGCCATTCCTTGGTCGTCAGAGGCCCAGGCCGCCTTTGCTGCTGCTAAGCAAGCGGTCGCTAACGCCGTGCTTCTCATTCATCCACGCAGCAACGCCCCTACTCGGTTGATGGTGGACGCATCCAGCGTGGCCGTCGGAGCCGTCTTACAGCAGTGCATTAACTCCGAGTGGAGACCCTCGTCGTTTTACTCTCGGAAGCTACTTCCTGCTGAGACCCGCTACAGCGTCTTTGGCCGGGAATTACTAGCCATCTACGCTGCAATACAGCACTTTCGGCATTTCCTGGAAGGATGCCCGTTTTACGTGCTGACTGACCATAAGCCACTGGCGTATGTTTTCCGCACTAACTCATCCAAGTACGTGCCCCGTGAACTCCGCCATCTGGCTTATATATCGGAGTTCACGACTGACATCCGCCACGTGAAAGGAGCTGACAACACCGCCGCAGATGCCTTTTCTCGTATAGCCGCGGTTGACTCTCCACCGCCAACCATCGACTGGGCCTCATTCTCCTCGGCACAGCAGGATGATAGAGAGCTTGCCGCTTTTCGGGAGAACCCCCGTTCTCTCCGACTACGCCTGGTGCCTCATCCATTATCATCTGAGCGCTTGTGGTGCGATGTCTCAGCTGACCTTCCCCGCCCTTTCGTTCCCGCTTCATTACGACGCACCGTTTTCCACTCCTTACACGACATCTGTCACCCTGGCATTCGGGCTACTCAACGTCTTCTCACCCAGCGCTATGTCTGGCCCGGAATCAACGGTGATGTGCGCGCTTGGACGCGCATGTGCCTGCCCTGCCAGATGACAAAGGTCTCCCGTCATACTAAGACGCCGCCCCAACCTTTACTTCCACCCGGCCGTCGTTTGGACCATGTTCATCTAGACATTGTGGGTCCTCTACCAGTGTCTCAGGGGTACCGTTATATATTGACCATGGTCGATCGCTTCACACGCTGGCCAGAGGCTGTTCCAATTCAAGATATAACAGCCAAGACAGTCGCCCGCGTTTTCATTTCTACATGGGTATCCCGTTTTGGCTGTCTTGGCACCGTGACAACAGACCGTGGACGTCAGTTTGAGTCCTCGCGGTTTACTTGCCTTAATCGCATCCTCGGAGCCAGACATTGCCGTACGACGGCTTATCATCCCTGCGCCAACGGCATGGTGGAACGCCTTCACCGACAACTGAAGACCGCCTTGACTACCCGCCTCAATAGAGCCACCTGGGTTGATGCCTTGCCACTGGTGCTCTTAGGTTTACGAGTTGTCATCCGGGCAGACATGCAGTGCTCAACAGCAGAGCTGGTGTATGGCACTTCCCTACGGCTTCCGGGAGACTTCTTCACGTCAACGAAGCTACCAGACCAGCCACAGCAATTCCTACAACGCCTCCTCGACTGCGTTCAAGACCTCCGGCCCACTCCACCCAGACCTTCCGAACACAAGACCATATTCGCCCACCCTGATCTGGCCACTGCAACACATGTTTTCGTGCGCCACGACACGGTCAGACCACCTTTGACACCAGCCTACGACGGACCATTCCGCGTCCTTCACCGCACCCCCAAAACTGTCACTCTACTTCAGAACGGCCGTGAAGAGACAGTCAGTTTGGACCGACTCAAGCCGGCGTACCTGGAGACCGCCCTAGAAAGCCTCTCATCTACGACTGATCTTCCGTTGGAATACCACAAACGGCATGTCACATTCCGACTTCCAGTCTACACGGGGGGCCCTGTAGCGCCCTCGTTTGGGCGGCGCGCAAACCGGAGAGCGCGCGATGGTGACACAAGAAAATAAAAAAGGCGCTAGGCCGTAGAACGTGAAGCCACGGCTCTCGTTCCGGGCTGGCATCGGTTATCGTTCAGGCGTGTCTCTTTCGCTCCTGTGGCATAAGCCTACAATTTCATCAGTGCCTTCAACTTTTATCGCCATTCCGACGAAGTGACGTTACTGCGCTGCGCAGACTGTGGTTGGGTGTTGCGTTTACCCTTGCGAACGCGTTCCGCATAGGGATGGGCGACAGCACCGGCTGCGTACAGTGAAGCGATGATGAAAGGATTCTACATGTCTCGTGTGATTCCATGCAGTACAGCATACAAAGGCAATTTCTTTGTAGTACGCTCAATCATATGACCAGCCCCATGAAGGAAGAAAGCCCTACGCCATCGCCCATACTTGGCGTCGCACAAGAACGCCTTGCAAGCGCTACTGGGCTTTCTGCAAACTACTCGCCGCACTGAAGTAGTGGGACGTTCTCATGCATGTCCGTGCTTTATTCTTATTTACTTTTTCTCACTCTCAACATCCCATTTCTCAACCCCAGTGCTGGGTAGCACACCAAGTTGTAGCATCTGGTTAGCCCTCCTCTTTTGTCTCTTCTCTCTCTCTCTCTCTCTCTCTCTCTCTCTCTCTCAAGGTCATATTTACAGAACCAGGCGTTTTCTGAATTCGTATCCGTAGTAGTAGACATATCGGAGGCGCATGTGCAAAGACAGTGACACTGGGGGCTGCACCAAAACATTACTACGCGACACGAGAGCTGCGTTTGTGCTTAGAACTCATGACTTGAACGAATGCGCAAGTTTGAAACATGCTCGCGAGGGCAGTCAGTACACGAGCTTCTTGTAAATGACTTGCGCGGTGCTGTAATGTTGCACATTTATCAACGTCTGCAGTGCTAAGCGTAACATTTGTCTCACGACGAGTGCAACTAATTTATTTGTATGTTCGTGCGTCAGTTTGCGCGCGTGTATAAATGCACATGCAATACTGAAGAGGACACTGAGGAAAACAAGGGCCAAGAACCCCTCTCACTGACTATACCGATGCCGCGTAACCTCGTGAAGGAAAGTTGTCAGTGCTCACTGTTATTCTCACCGAATAGCTCGTCATGCATGGGCTTCACCTCGCTAACGGACCTTGTTGGGGAAAGCCCGCCTACGTGGTTCAGTTTGTGGACTATACGGACGATAACATGCGGTAAATTTTAACGTTAACATCACAGCCTTCACGCTTCTACATAATTAACCGTAACGGCCTTGCAAATCCAGTCTGTGCTAAAGCCGATGTAAGCAGATTTGTGCCGTATACATCGCACTTAGGAGTATTAACTAAGTTTGTATAAAGTAAGCGAAAAGTAGAGTACACAACGTCGCACGAGAAGGAAATAAAACTTTCTCAATTTAGACGCTGGGCCTTTGGTGAGCCTTAAGTTAAATAAGTTAACTTATTCTTGACCAAAACCTGGACTTATCTGACGTGTTTACGCACTGCAAACCATAGGCATACGTGGAGTTTCCCTTCAGCGGGGGGGGGGGGGGGGGAGATAGGTTAGGTTTGGGTGTCGCCCCCTCCCGCCTTCCACTCATGCGCACGCCTACGCTGTAAACCTGAGCTTTTGGTTAACGCATTGCCACTCAGCTGAATAGGAGGTGCATCTCCCACGCAATACGTTGCAGAATCCGAATCCCGATCGGTGAGGAGATCTGCCTTAGAAGGGAGCACCGAGGCATAATATCACAAGCCACGGTACATATATGCTACCTTTAGGTAGCCAAGTTGCGTGTAGGTTAACTGATCAGCCGCAGCTGTGCGGCTAAGCCGAACTCCATTTTCGCAGCAGATATACCTAAGGGGCCGACCACTGGTGATGAACTTTACATATATAGCGTCGATTCAGTTCCCGACAGCGGCAGCATCGAGAAATACGAAAATTGGCCCGAGCGTCAGCTTCTCTGCAACGCACGGCTGCAAGGGGTGCTTGGAAGGGAAAAGAGCATATCTTCTACCTCAAGGTAGCATAGACAGTTATTCGAGCCAACAAGGTCTTCAGGAGGGTCGCAGAACTATTGCAGCGCGCCGCCGCATACCTCTCATTACATATTACTGGGAGATGTAAACTTACGCCTCAAGGTTTTTTCACGTTTACCGATCATCAATGTTTACGCATACGTTGACACAGCAGAGCATCAGTGCACTTCGATAATTTAGTAATCCGTGTGCTACTATAGTCGAAATTGTTGATGAACTACAGCAAGAAACTACGACTCCTTCCGTGAAAGTTCAGCGTGAATTTGGCTCCCTGCTGGAAACATTCTTCCTTATGTTTATCCTGTCTCGAACTCGGGGTTCAGTCAACTAATAATAAACGGTAAATAACTTCGACAGAAATATAGGTCCGACGGAATAATTAACGTGGTTGCAATAATGCCACGACAGCAGTAACCCGACGTTGCGACTAATTATCAGATATTGACAGCATGCGATGTCAGCGACCTGCTAAGGATTTACGGTGGTTCATTCGATTGTACGGCTGCTTCTTACTAATAGGATGACTCCATACGGGCATCACCGCAGTGCTCCAGAGGTGTATCCATACAGTCCTCATGCAGGCAGATGAACATAAAATTATTACGTAAGACATTTGCTACATTCAGTCCTATCATGATATCCGTAACCGGATATCCGGTGCTTCTTTTTTTCTGAGTCGCGATTATACTGCAGGGGTGTATATGCGTCCTCGGTGGTACAGAGCGGAACATTGCCTATCATGTGGAGCACACACGCATTACGTGGGGTCCGCGAGTTAATACCCTGAGAAGGAAGGAGGCAAATGGTTCTGTCTGACTTCCTGCGTTAAACTCTTGCTCCGAGTGATGGGTCGGTCTAGGGAGGCACAACTCCCCAAACTGACCAGTACTTATGCATCTTCGGTAGTACAGAGCAAGTGATGGCGACCAATCATGTGGAGCATAGACGCATTACGTTGGGTCCACGTGAGGTAATGCACTAAGGAAGGACGGATGCAATTGGTTCCGTCCAATTATTTTGCGTTGAACTGCTGCTGCGAGTGACAGATCGGTCTAGGGAAGCTTTAACTCACCGAAATGGCTAGTGAGCCCAGAACGAGCCCGACGATACGCGTAGGCGACAGGGGCACAGCACGAGATTGAGCCCGCATCGATAAACCTTGTGCTACTAATACGACTACGCTGCTTCTGTTGCTATTGCAGCTTCAATAAGTGCAAGCCAGCTAGCGCAATGAGCATCATCCTCACCTGCTATGAGTATAAACCCACTGCAAGGTAACCTCTACTATGTTCGTCCAACCAACCAGGTTCTGTACTTGCTGCTGACACGTTATTCCCGCAAACTTCTCAAATTATCTTCCCCCTATCTTTCTGTCCCCCCTTCCGCGTTTATCTTCTCTTGGAATCTGGTCAGTTACTTCCATATAACGCTCTTTTACTTAGTCTACTTCTTCCTACCAAAGAACACCTCAATTTTCTTGGTGGGAAGTCGTAGGGAACTTCAATGCAGCCAATACTACAGCTCCACAATGCCTTTTTCTCGGCGTTGTGAGATACGGTCTCACTTTGATGGGAAAGACCTGCAAAAATAATCTGCGTATACTCCAGCGGCTGCTAGCTCAAGCTCTAAGGACGTGCCTTGGTCTTCCGAAATGTACGTCTACAGCAGCAACAATCGTCATGGCTGGAGATCATCCTATGACTACGTACGTAACTACGAATTCTCTCAGAGCGGATATTCGACACGTCGCTCGGGTACCTTCACACCATCTGGCATCTGTACCTTCTGAAACAACGCATGCAGCACTCAGTCATACTATTGTTGCTCATGGTACTTCTTCGCCCTAGGTTTATACGCCTGCAGCAAGGACTCCCTCGCCCTTCTGGTGCCTACATCGACCTGAAGTGCACCTCACCACACCAGGTGTTACGAAGAAGTGAATAATGGCATAGGTTGCACTTAAACAGGCCGCACTACTGTATTTACATGAAGCGTACAGTGCTGACACCAATATTTACACAGATGGTTCAGTTATGGCTACAAGCTCGACCGCCACCGCAATAATTGCATCAAGATCCAATACAACACAACTAAGAATGCTTCAAGCAACCTAAACTACAGCAGCTGAAATAGTAGGCCTCCGTGCGACTTTTCACTTTGTTATGAAGCAGACGCCTAAGTCGTGGGTCATCCAAGGGTCAGGGCGAAGATGAACCGAGGCTGAAAATTAGAGCGTTTATTTACAATATTTAAATGATTATGTAACGTGATACTACATGACAAAAAGAAAATGCACGCGCGAGCGTCTCTGCGCTTGCGTTTTATATCCTCCGTCTTTCCAAGATCCCCTGTAAAAGAAGACAATTGATTCAAGGACCCTCCAATGGGATCGTAATCTTACGCTAAGCCCACGAAGAGGCAAAGTCACAAACCCCTTCCCACTGAACCCAGGAAAGGGGGAAAGGCAGGCACAGTTAGTCACAAAGGAAGGGGACAGTACACACAATACACTAGGTGACCGCACGACACAACTAGCTCGGTGCGATGACCTGGAATCTTTACGCGCAGAGTAGGCCCATCCGGTTGAAACGGTTCAAGGTTGACTCATCAAGGATGCATAGTTGTCGGACAGGACGTGGTGCGCAGAAAATGAAAACTTCAAAGGCCCTTGTAATGCGAGAAAAGTCACCGAAGATGGTTCTCCGGCACTCGACTCATCGCCAGGTGCATTCCGATGATTCCAACAACACAGAGGGGACTAGTCTTTCTAGGCAGCCCACACAGCAAAACAGCCCTTTCCAGGTAATCTATCGGCCGTGCGGGCCCGATGGGCTTGAGGCGAGCCGACGGACCTAAAGCATTCGCTGTGCTGTCACTTTCTGGACACCCCAGGAAGCGCGACAAAGTCAAAATTCTTCCTCGCGTCCAAGCGGTACTAAAACACGTAGGCCGATCACAACACTGCCTAGTAACTGTGGCAGTCAGCCCAATGACCTAGTGGACACAGCTGCCCGATCCGCCAAATGCGGTGTTAACAGTGTCGCCATTGTCCCTTCAAGATGCAGCGCCACAAAAGAACTTCGTGTGCTAGCCTGTCGCCCAACGTTAGACTTATGACATTCACAAAAGTGCACGGCTACATACTTTGGACCCTGACGTCCAGCTACTTCTCCCACTCCGCCTATCGCGACGTGACGCTACCTAGCTGACCCGTTTAAGGCAGGCGTTCTCAAATGTCTATTCATTCCTGAGGGGAATGGTCGATAGCCCGTTATGTGAAGTAGGCGCGTGCAGCGGAACGGTCGCGCACCTGCTCTTCGACTGCACTCACTTCAACCGTGAAAGTGCAACCCCCTCAACCGCACCAGAACAGCTAGACAACCGCCCACTGACGGAGAACAAAATCCTGGGGCGCTGAGCCGGTCTGTACCACGAGCTGCTCTGAGGTTGCGGTTCCTGCAAGCAACCGGACTTATAGCGACAAACTGTCACTGTTCGTGGACAACGTTGCTTGCTTAATACATATAGTGCTCGGATAGTGCTCCATTCACTACCTCTTTTTCCCTACTGTCAAAAACTCGCCTTCTTCTATTTCACTCTTTTAGAGCCTTCTTGCCGTCCCCAAGCCCTGGGTAGCAAGCTGGAGTCTTCTTCTGGTTAAACTCCCTGTCTTCCCTGTATATTTTTTCTCCCTCTGCTTTCCATGACCAACAGTCAACTGCTGGTGATTGAGGGTAAATGGCCATGGGCTTAGTACGTACACGTACCCGGCTCATGTCCATTTCTTCTTCCTAATTTCAACTACGATTGCCAAGAAGTTCTGCTTCTGTTTCTAGTACTTCTTTTCTCTCTTTCTGTCTATATTCGTTCTATCGCCCGTCAAGTTATTGCGTCTCTCGCCAGACAAGTCGGCACGCGTCTTCTAGCCGGTGGCGAAACTAAGAAGTAAGTTGGGGACAGCGATGGCATGTGCCGACTTATGATGTTTGTAGTTTTCTATCTAAGACACACGGCCAACATAAACTTTAACAGCTCTGCTGTAACACCTGACGTCCAACACGTCTTCGTGGACATAGTGTATCGCTGTCTTGTGACGAGTACCCAGACAACGACGACGCGGCGGAGGTTCCGGTGAAATGGCAATAATTCGGCAAGTTCATTCCAATTAATTTCGTTTTCTTTTTCCAACGAACGGCTTTTTTCAAGGTATCACTGCAATTTGTCGGTGTAGATAGATTGTGACAAGCTAGACGCCTTTTGTGAGACTTGCGTGTGAGCATTGAGAACAAAAACCAAGAACTCAAAATGATCTATATGCAAGCGCCGTTCTTCGAACTTACTTATCGAGTTAATAAAGTCACAGCTTTGCCACAAAGGAGAAGCAATGAACGCAATATCAACAAATTGGAATGTTACGCGCAGAATGGCAAGCAGATCGAAACGCGCTGACAGGTACAGATGAACGTGAATAAGAGTCTCGGTTGTTACTTCGCTGCGTCTGAAAAGCGTGCCTTTTCGTAAACGGAAGCTGTGACGTTTGTGCGCCCCATATCTACAACAGAATAGTTCCAGAGCAAGCCCAACGCCAGCCAAGACGCATGGTGCTCCCCACCGGGAGATAAGTGCGGGCAAGAGATCGTCCACTCCCCTCCTCTCCGCCGGGCCTATGTACGTGTGAAAGGTGAGAACCGCCGCGCGCTCATTGCGCCATCTTGCGGATAATGCTAAAAACACGATTACTCCCCCTCCCCCTTTCCCGAGATGCCCGCCAACCGCAGTATGTAGTAGATATAAATAACTTGCCGTTTGAACGATGCAGGAGGTACTCCTCCTGCATCAGTGGCTCAGTGGCTAACGCCTCGCATGCATGACGCGGAAGTCCCACGTTCGATACCGCGCGCCGGAGTATGTTTTCTGGATTTTTTTCTGTCTTGCGTTTTCATATATATAGATGCGTATTCATATACAGTGCATGACATTGATGCCCACGCCACTGCCGGTGGCGAAATCCAGCCGAGAGTGTCCATATAATTGATGTCGCAATTAAAAGTATTACCTTCCCTTGGACCATCCTCTCAGCACATATCATTGGGCGCCGCGTAGGCGAACGTCACGCCATCTCTCAGGTCCACCGTGGCCGCCAACGTATGCTGCGCAGTACGGCGCCCCGGGGGATCACGCAGGGTAGCCCAAGATCATGCCACCTTCAGTGGCACAGCATCGCTCAAGGCCCAAGCACGACTTGTGCCTTGTGTGGCCAAGCTAGTTACGAGTTAAAGATTTCGGTGGTCGTGGTGGCAGCGGTGGGGTTTTCATGCGCGCCACCAGAAGTGCTGGAAAATAAGCGATATTCTTATCCATCCCTGCGCCATGGTATGACGCTTACGATGCAAGAGGAGCAGACGCTGAGAAGCAGCGCTTATTTTGCCGCCATTAATAGAACATGCGGAGTCATGGCGCATGCGCAGCGAACCGGCGCTCACTTTCCAGTGCTGATATCTACTCATTCTCAGCACTACTATCAGGTTTATGCCCGATGAAGTTTATACTTGCGTCTACTTACACATACTTGAACGTAACGGCCTCCATATACACCAGCTCAAGTTTTATTGCTCAACGGCAGGAGTTACGAAGAGAGGGGCGTTGACCTCAACGCGCGAACTTTTTCGCAGGAAGTTCTTCATCAAAATACCGCGAGCGAGACATCTCTTTCCGTAAAGAAGCGTTTATTGGATTACAGCCACCGATGAGTCCCATTTCAAAGCACGCGAGCAACAGGTTTGAAGTAGGGCACCGAATATGCGAGATATTTGTGGTAAATAAGCGCTGGCACCGTGGTCGAAAATGCTCATTAGCCCTGTGGAGAAAAAGAGGAGCCGCCGTAAGCTTTTCGTAGCGATAAAGAAAATAGGTACAATAGAAATTAATTGCCAATTCCTCTAACGCAATGTTTGAGTACACACCATCTCCAATGCACAATAGGGTCCTTTAGATTAACGAACGACTTTGGAAAAGCTCGGCTATTAGATTACGTTGACAATATTCGCCAATAGCTCCGCCAGAGTTTTTCTTTAGCACTTTTTTTTCTCGCTTTCGAGTATTCTGCATTCTCGCTTTCTGTTTTACTATTACATCAGCACTTTCATGATGTCCACTTTCATCCGCGCTTCGCCGGAATCGTATGAAGCCGCTTTTTGTTCGATGCCTTTTCGTTCGTGGTCACCCATCAACTCGCCGAGAATGTGTCGCGGTTATTCGCGCGAACTGTCGCGAGTCCGAGCACGGAGCCTCCTCGTTTCTGTCAAGTCCACCTCACTTCTTCCTTCGAGCCCGTGACCTCATAGCTCTCAGCGAGCGTTTACGCTTGCTTTTGCGAAGGCTCAAGTACGTCGCTCTAACTCAAGGGCGAATGAACGAAAGCAATGTTAGACTTACAACGAAGTGCCTTTCGAAGAGTGTTTTTATATTTCGATGACCTAAAGGAGCACAGACACAAAAATGTTCTGCCTTGTTTTTCTTTTACGTATTCTCTCTTCTTATTAATATTATTTTATTCTTTTGGGACGGTAAACTCCACGTATCAATCAATCAATTGAATCATTGATTAAAGATAAGTGTTGTGACATTCCTGTACAAACTACACAAGGATCTCTGACAATGCTTCAAACGCAGATGGTCACAGAAACCGTTCATCGCCACTTCATATACAATGCACTTAAAATAGCGCACCCTTGCCATCTCCTATAGCGATAGCGCCGATCACATTTCGTGTTATTCCTTGTTCTACGAGAAGACATCGCAAGTGACCAGAATTGCTTGCAGTGCGAAAAAAAAAAAAGGAATTAAGGATCCTTCGCGCGACGTGAAAAGTGAGTGCGGATGTGGGCAGGCTTTCTTATTTCCCTTCGGTTTTTTTCTTTTTCAGGGGCGAAGCTCCTTATGGCGCGGCTATAGTGCGTCCCTCGCTGTAGTGCGTAACCACCGGGGCACATACCCGAAAGAGCAGTCCTTAGAATATCCGCTGAATGGCGGTACTTGTACATGATGAATACATGAGGAAAAGATGCGAGATGGCGGTACTTGAAGTGTTCACTAGAGAGACGGACGGATGAAGGGACGGATGCACAGATGGACGAACGGACCGACGGACGCACCGACGGAGAGACAGGCAGAGGGGTGGACGCACGGATGGACGGACGGACAGAGGGACGGCCGCACGAACAGACGTACGGACGGACGGAGGAACGGACGTACGGACGGACGAATGGACGGACGCACGGACGGATTGATGCATCGACGGTTACACGAATGAAAGGACACACGAAGGGACGCACGGACGGACGCAAGCGAGAATGTATGGACGGTTGCAACGCTTTGTCCCACAAATCATAATAATCTCCGTGAATACGCTGTGATTTTTTCCTTTGCTATTTCTTTATTTTTGCATTTTCCAGATTTCGCCTGTTTTTATCTATATTTCTATATTTATACTTATTTTCTCGTTCTTTCTATTTCTCGCTTGCCGCGCCTCTTCCTTTTTCAGTTTTGATGTACGGATTCGCCTGCTTTACGCCAAGTGACGATGACAGCCCACGACAGTCTGGAACCCTAAAGTGCTGTGCCCTTTAAATAAAGCCAGTGAAGTGCTTGGGTCCAAACGTAGGCCTCTCGCGCAGCAATGACCCCACATTCTTTCCACGAAGACGCGTTTAGTTTGTTTCACCACATTACTTGTATGCAGCGTGGTAAAGCACTTAAAAAATTTGCCATGCAGTGAAGTGTTTTACGTGGGCCTACACGGACGTCCGAAATTGAATTGCCAGTGTGTACCAAGCA
This sequence comes from Rhipicephalus microplus, assembly GCF_043290135.1. Taxonomy (NCBI): domain Eukaryota; kingdom Metazoa; phylum Arthropoda; class Arachnida; order Ixodida; family Ixodidae; genus Rhipicephalus; species Rhipicephalus microplus. The sequence goes on from NC_134708.1 coordinate 65,452,427, forward strand.
TTTAGCGAGTGAGCAGTTAAAGTTCAATAAAACAAAACCTAAAAGCTCAAGAAGTCTACGCCCACGTGTCAGCAAACTCTGTACCTGTTGTTCTTTTCCCTTTTAACATTTTACATTTTTTTGCTCGTGCCTCACTCCTCCTGTCAACAACGTTATTTGAATCAACCAATCAATAAATCTCTTGTCCTGTCTTCCCTTTCTTGTCATCTCTACGTAGAGCCACATTTCTGCTATTTTTATACACCGGTCAATACTTTTTTTCGTTTCAAAAACGCGTTTTCAGTTTTTTTATCTCTCTATCCCCTCATATTACCGCGAACCATGCATTGGGCTTGTTTATTTGTGTTTTGTTTTTTCGGCCTGGCTGCGCCGGCCTGTGCTATCACTGTTTTCACAGCGTTTCGAACAAACGCTATCACAGCGTTTCGAACAAACGCTATCGAACAGTGCTTCGAGCGTTCCGAACGAACAGCGTTTCGAACAAACGCTATCACGGCGTTCTCGATACGATTCGACTATTCGAGAAACCCTCGCGCCGAGGGATATAAATTCCCGCACAGCCGATGCCGCGACATTCGATCGCCGACGCTCACTAGCGTGCCCGTCGTTTTTTGCCGGCCGCTGCTTCGCCGCCTGTGTATTCGTTCAGTTGTTAGGGGAGCACAGGTTCGCTCCAATAAACTTGTTTTTCTTATAGACAACTGTGTCGTCCTTTGCTGCGTGACATCTGGTGGAGGTGAGGGGTACATGAACCCTAAGCCATTGCCAAGCCGACAAGCAAGCCCAACACGACAAGCACGCCCAACTCGTGTCAGCCGCCGACAGCAAGACCTTCAGCCAGAGTTTGCACTGCTCCCGGATAAAAAAAGGAAAGAAGACGTAAAAACCACGATGATCAACGCAGGCACCATGACCGGCGCTACCAACCCTCCCGTCGTTCTGCAACAACCTCGTGAGCCCCCATCATTCCGAGGATCTCCTGGTGAAGACCCGGAAGAGTGGCTGGAGAAGCTGGAGCGCGTCCGCATCTTTAACAGGTGGGATGACGAAGAAACGTTTCGTCATGTCTTCTTCTATTTGGAGGATGCAGCTCGAACGTGGTTTGAGAACCATGAAGGCTCCCTAACCGACTGGACTGTCTTTAAGAGCGAATTACTCAAAACATTCGCTACGGTTGTGCGGAAAGAACGAGCCGCCCTTTTGTTGGAGACGCGAATGCAACACCCTAACGAAGGTGTTGTACTGTTCGCTGAGGAGATGAAGATGCTGTTCCGGAAAGCTGACTCCGAAATGGCAGAAGAGAAGAAGGTGCGCTTTCTGATGCGGGGAGTTAAACAAGAGCTCTTCGCTGGACTCATACGCAACCCCCCTAAGACCGTCGCTGAGTTTGTCACCGAGGCTTCGATGATCGAGAGGACCTTGGATATGCGTTTGCGGCAATACGATAGACCACTCAACACCCTTTCGGTGAACTCGGTAAACGCCCCTGGATTGGCGACGGAAGACTTGCGGGAGACCATCCGCACCGTCGTTCGCGAGGAACTGAGAAAATTGTTCCCAGCAACGCCACAGCCCCAAGTCGCCTCCCTCACTGACGTCATCCGCGAGGAGGTTCAGCAAGCACTGGGGAATTCCATGCCGTCGGAAGCATCTTGCAAACCACAAGCGATGACCTACTCCGCTGCTGCTCGTCGACCCCGACCCGTCCCAATCCGTTATCAAGAGGCCCCGCCGTACCGCCGCCCAATGTCGCCCGCCCGACCCCCTGTAACCCGAAACCAGGCACCCAGGAAGACCGAGGTGTGGCGAACGCCAGATAATCGTCCGCTGTGCTACCACTGCGGAGAGGCCGACCACGTCTACCGCCGCTGCCCGTACAAGAGGCTGGGTTTGCGTGGGTTCTCCGTCGACGCACCCCACCCGCGAGCCGGCCAGCGCCCATTTGAGATCGAGGAATACCTGTCGAACACCAGCCGTGGACCATCCCGTTTCAACCGTTCGCCGTCGCCCTACCCGTACCAATCCCCCAACCGTCGCAGCAATGCCGACTTTACCCGTGGAAGGTCCCCCAGCCCACGAGGGGGAAACTAAAAGCAGCAACTTCTGGAGGTGAAGTTGCACAACGGCGAGAAAATGAAAACCCTCCAACGACGCAAGACCGTGATTCACGACATGCCCTCATCCCGACGACCCGACGACACCCTGACGAGACCCCCGAAAACGACGACAGCTACGCTGCGCGACGCGTACCCGAAATGACGAAGCCTGACGCTGAGAAGACGACGATGACGACGCATAGTGCCCGACCATCAACACGCACAAGCCGCGATACGACGCCCCGACGCACCCGAAATTCGAGGAAAACGGCATCCGACGTCCAGTTGTCCATCGACGGCCTTGACGTAGTCGCCCTCATCGACACGGGAGCCGACTACTCGGTCATGAGTGGGTCATTCGCGTCCAGGCTAAAGAAAGTTACGACCAGATGGGACGGTCCGCACATACGCACAGCAGGAGGCCACCTCGTGACCCCAAGTGGAATGTGCACATCGCGCGTCACCATAGATGGCACTACGTACCCTTCGGAGTTCGTCATTTTGCCTAACTGCTCCCGCGACGTAATTCTCGAAATGGACTTTTTGACGGACAATGGCGCAATAATTGATCTCCAGACTAGGTCGATAACGTTTTCTTCCGATCACTCCATGACGCCGCAGCCGAACCTCGGACACTGTGCTGCTGTAAGGATCGCCGACGATCACGTCACCCTGCCACCCCGCGCAAGCTTGATGATCGCCGTCTATTGTGAAGGTGCTGCTCCTGACGTCGACGCTATCGTGGAGACTGACCAAAGGTTGCTTCTAGACCGCGGTGTGTCTGTCGCAAGAGGCATTGCGCGGTTTAAGCAACGCAGATCCCACGTTTTGGTCACCAATTTCACCGAGGAGTACCAGCATCTAAACAAGGGCGCTGCGATTGCGTTCCTCGAAGAAACGCAAGAAGCGAGTCAAGTGATCGCGGTCACCACCTTTGAACGCGCACGCGCAGATGCTTCCAGGCTGACACATCCTTTCGACGTGAACCCGGCGCTGTCGCAAGAAAATCGGGACAGATTACTGGAGTTGCTCCGTCGCTACAGCGAGTGTTTTAGATGCGGAGCATCTTATACTCGCGCCTTGTAGTGCGCCGTCCGCACCGCTTCTCAAACATTCGACAGCTGACGCGCGCGCATGCGCCGTCGCGCCGTCGCCCACTCTTCCACCATCTGTGCATCCCTTCCTCCTCTACACACCGCGCGCGCTTCACTCCTCCACCATCTGTGCACCCTTCCTCCTCTACACACCGCGTTCGACATCTACAATTCTCCTGATTCTCCAGTGGACGCGCATGTGGCGTCGCGCTTCGAGAACATTCAACAGCTGACAGTGCATTCGCCGTCATGCTGTATATATACTCAAGGTCGGCGCTCGCTCGCTCAGTTGCCGCTCGTCGGTTGGTTTGTACGGCGCGTCGACGTCCAAGGTCGCGGTGAAATGGATTCCAACGAATCCACAAACACAATGATCGACGTCCCTTCGACCAGCGCCGCCCTTTCGCATACGTGTGTACGTGTTCACTCATTTAACACCCCCTCCTACAACCACGTTAACCAATTTAGCCATCGACCCAAGTAAGTCGCAATTTAACACCCCATTTCACAACCACGTTAACCAATGTAGCCATCGACCCAAGTAAGTCGCACTTTAACACCCCGTTAACCCCGTTAACCAAGCTGCGGGCAATTTTTTTTCCTCGAGCTCGAAGTTACGTCAGACACCTTTGGTGAAGCACCAGATAATAACCGAAGATGGAGCCCGACCAACCAGACAGTCACCGTACCGCGTTTCTTCACACGAGCGCGAAGCCATCCGGACTCAAGTAGATGACATGCTCAGCGACGACATAATACAGCCATCGAAAAGTCCGTGGGCTGCGCCGGTTGTACTCGTGAAGAAAAAAGATGGCACTTTAAGATTCTGCGTTGACTACCGGAGACTAAACAAAATCACCAAAAAGGACGTGTACCCCCTGCCACGAATCGACGATGCCCTCGGCCACCTCTGCCACGCCAAGTACTTCTCATCCATGGATCTGAAGACCGGCTACTGGCAAATTGAAGTGGACGAGAGAGACCGAGAGAAGACTGCATTTATAACCCCGGATGGTCTATACGAGTTCAAGGTGATGCCGTTTGGGCTGTGCACGGCGCCCGCAACGTTTCAGAGAGTCATGGACACTGTGCTAGCAGGCCTGAAGTGGCACACTTGCCTCGTATACCTCGACGACGTTGTCATATTCGCCCTGTAGCGAAGCCTCCGAACTATGAAATGGGTCGAACTCTTGAGTACCTTCTAGTGGGGCTACCCAATGTTGCGTCCCGCTGCCAGTGACGTCTTCGAGGCGAGCGCGATGTCGCCGCCACTCAGTTCCGCGAACGCAGCGACTGTTGAGGCTGACCATTGTGTCGCGGGACGGTGCGCTGGCGCCACGGCTGGGCCCTGCGGAATGCGGCGGCGGTTTCGGGGAACGAAAGATTCGTCGCTGCTTCTTGGAGGGATGGGTCCACCCGGAACAACTGAGCATAGAGCTGAGGGGAAGTCGGGTTCCGGGTGGACGATTCACCCCCTTGATCCCCCCCTCTTACTGCGGGCCGCCCCTGCCTTTCGTGAAGTGGACTGATGGACCGAGATAGAGGGAGAGGGGCGGCAACGAGAGGGATAAAAAGGACGGAGGAGACGGCGGGCGGCAGGAGGGGGAACAACGATGACCAGTTAACTTTTCTTTGAATGCAAATAAATCCTTTTTTTCAAGTTTCCTAAATGGACGTCCTGCTTTCATGACCTGCCTGATCTTGGTCATCCCACCCAATCTACCCCGACGACGCTACAAACTGGATGGCAGCGGTGGAATCAAGAAAAGGCATGCAGAAAACTGCGGACGGAAGATCGACTTCTGTGGATCCGGGATCAGCAGAACGAGACCTCGTGGCTCCGGGAGGCACAACCGTCGCAGTAACGGCATGAAGTTTTGGACGACTCCAGGAAACTAAGGACGAGCAGCAGAAGGCAGACCAGACGATCTGGGATCGGCGGTCCTGTGAACGTGGCTCTGGGAGACACGTCCTTCGCCAGCGCGAGGTTGGAAGTAGCTGCGGACGGAAGATCGACTTCTGCGGATCCGGGATCGGCAGAGCGAGACTTCGTGGCTCCGGGAGGCACAACCGTCGCAGTAACGACTACCGGAAACTAAGGACGAGCAGCAGAAGGCAGACCCGACGATCTGGGATCGGCGGACCTGGGAACGTGGCTCCGGGAGACACGGCCTTCGGCAGCTCGAGGTTAGGTGAGTGCTTGAGCGATCACGTTTTGCCGGACGATAAGAACAGGGTTCTATCGGGCAATTGGCTCTGAAGGGCCGCCACAAGTGTGCGGTGAATATTGCAGAAGTATTGGTTGGCTCTTGTGAAGATATGGATATCGGAGTGTTAAAGAAAGAAGAGCTGTTGCTGTTAGCAGTAGAGCTCAGCTTGGATATCAATAGCAGGTTAAGGAAGCCCGAAATTCGCAGTGCGATAATCGAAGGGGGTTTCGAGGAGGACGAGCTCAGCGAGGCCTGGGAAAAGATATGTGAGGAGAAGAAACAAAGGGAGGAAGAAAAGAGGGAAAGAGCGGAAGAGAAGGAAAGGCAGGAAAGGAGAGAACAAAGACAGGCCGAAATTGAGCTCGAGAGAATAAAGCTAGAGCAGGCGAGATTAGCACGCAGTGCAGATGCGGCGCCGCCGCATACTGAGAACCTGAAGATGACGAGTTTGCTTCAGCCGTACAAAACAGGCGAGGACATTGGTCTCTACCTGATTAATTTTGAACGGATCTGTGAGAAACATTCATTTCACCAGGACACCTGGCCAGAGCGGTTGCTTGCGTTGTTACCGGGTGAGGCCTCGCAGGTCGTGGCCAGACTGAGCGCAGCCGAGGCAGGCGTATACAGTTCAGTGAAGTCGACATTACTCGCAAAATACAGGCTCTCCACAGAGGAATTTCGGAGGAGATTTAGACGGGAAAGAAAGAAGCCTGGTGAAAGCTTTGTTGAGTTTGCGTGTAGCCTGAGTGATAATTTTTCAGAGTGGGTGAAAGGAGCAGGTGCGGATAACTTAAGTAAACTGAGGGATCTAATTTGTTTGGAGCAGTTTTATGACACCCTGCCGGATAACGTGCGCCTGTGGGTCAAGGATAGGCAGGAAGGTGTGTCTGTTAGGAGTGCAGCACAGCTTGCCGACGAGTACGTGGCCAGTCGAGGCTTCAGGACCCCGATCAACAGCGCACATCACTATCAAAGGCCTGCACCACGGCCCCAAGCTTACACTCGAGGACCGCAAAGCGCAACAAAAGAGCGAGAGGAAACTAATCAAAATTCGGCGCGTGCTGAAGGCAAGCTGAAAGAGCCGGAAAAGAACAGAAAGGAGGTCAGAAATCATTTAGAAGAGTTAGAGTCGCGAGCTAAGGCGCTATGTTTCAAGTGCAACGAAACAGGTCACTTTGCCCGAAACTGCTCAAAAGGTAGGCCAGTGTTTGCTTGCGTAAGCGATCACCCGAGTAACCTAGATCTTTTGAAACCTTACACGACAGATTTAATGGTTAATGACAAAAGGTGTAGGGTACTCAGAGACTCCGCGGCCACTATGGACGTAGTCCATCCGAACTACGTAAAAAGTGAAGACTACTTATCCGAATGCGCGTGGATAAGACAGGCCGTCAGCGAAGATTCAGTGTGTTTACCTATGGCAAAGGTACACATTCGGGGTCCTTTTGGAGCGATCGAGACAGTAGCAGCAGTCTCCCGTGGGCTACCAGAGGGCTACCCGTACCTTTTCTCGAACAGCTCGGAGTCACTACTCAACGACAGGGGGTGCACTTTTGCTGATGCCCAGGTCATGGCTTTGACGAGATCGAAAGCACGCGTATTGGCTCAGCAGCTGCGTTACGGGGAAGGGGAAGGTGCCAAAGCGAAAGAGTTAACAACTGAATCCGCAGAAGTTAAGCCCGACGAGGCACTTATCCCTATTCCTCCGACCGAAAATCCGGAAAATGGTCAGATTAAGAAGCCGATAATTGAGAAAAGAAAGAAACCTTCGAAAGGAAAAGATCATAGTTTGCAGGGGTCCGTGTTGGCCCCAATCTCGCACAGCTACGAGCGCATGCTAGGGGTTGACAGGGAAGCGTTACGGCTGTCTCAGAAAACTGACCCTAGTATAGCGGTTATGAACAACGGAAACAGTGAAGGTGTTTCGTCAAGAAACATCTCTTTCGAAGTGAGGAACGGTATCCTATATCGTAAATACCGAGATAGGCGAGGGCAGTGCTACGATCAATTGGTGGTGCCATCACCATACCGCAAGGACCTACTCAGTCTTTGTCACGATCACTCATGGGCAGGACACCTGGGCATAAATAAAACCAAGAAAAGATTGCTACAGGAATTTTATTGGCCGGGGTGTTTCAGGGACGTGCAGAATTTCGTGAAGACTTGTGACGCTTGCCAGAGAGCCGGTAGGTCTAACGACAAATGGAAGGCCCCGATGGTAAAAGTGCCCATTATTTCTGAGCCCTTCCGCAGAGTTGTTGTAGATTTGGTGGGGCCGTTGCCGAAAACAAGTGCGGGGAACAGATACATTCTCACACTATTGTGTCCTGCAACGAAGTTCCCCGAGGCGGTGCCCTTACAGGAGGCAACTTCGGTCGAGGTAGTCGATGCGTTGCTTTCTATATTTTCGCGCCTCGGTTTCCCTGCCGAAATGCAATCGGATCAGGGAACCGTTTTCACGAGTGCTCTCACGACCATGTTTCTCGAGAAATGTGGCGTTAAAATTTTGCATAGCTCGGTTTACCACCCACAAAGCAACAGTGTGGAGAGATGGCATGCTACCCTAAAAAAAGTATTGAGAGCTGTTTGCCATGAAAGGAAGTGTGATTGGGATGGTTGTTTACCGGGCACGCTATTTGCGTTGCGCACAGTGCCACACGAGGGAACCGGGTTCGCACCGGCAGAGCTGGTGTATGGCCGGAATCTTCGAGGTCCGCTGAGGCTAGTCCGCGAACTGTGGGAGGATGATCGGGGGCCTAAATGTGTGATCGAGTATGTGTTGAACCTAATGCAAAGGTTACATAAGTGTCGTGAGATCGTGAAGGGCAACCTAGAGGCGAGGCGAGACGCTTCAAAGCGCTACTATGATAGAAATGCCAGGACGCGATCATTCAACCCGGGCGACAAAGTGATGATATTGAGGCCTAATCGCCAGAATAAACTGGAAGTCCACTGGGATGGACCTGCCGAGGTTATCAGTCGCCTTTCGGAAGTAAACTACACCGTGAGATTACCTGGAAGAAAACGCGAGGACAGGGTCTACCACGTAAACCTAATGAAGCCATTTTTAGAGCGAGCAGCAATTGTTAGCATCGCCATGAATGTTTCAGAAGAGGTTTCTCTAGAGGTACCTTGTTTTCCTGGGAACACGGGCCCTAGTGTAGAAGAGATAATCGCGTGTGCAGTTAACAAAGACGAGTTGGGTACAGCTAAAGTCGAGGATCTGAAGAGCCTTATTCAGGAATATCTGGAATGTTTTGGGGAAAGGCTCGGAAGGACTCATTTGGTACAACATGATATCGAGCTGACTACAGAGGTCCCTTTTAGCTCGAAGGCGTACCGCGTGTCTCCGCGACAGCTGGACTTAATGAAGGCGGAAGTTAAAAGGATGCTTCGCCTTGGCGTGATCAAAGAAGCATATAGTGACTATTGCTCCCCTTTGATGTTGGTCGAGGTGCCGGGGAAAGAACCACGGCCATGCGTCGATTATCGCAGGTTGAATGCGATCACAAAAGACCAGGTGTACCCGTTGCCTAACATAGAGGAAAGGGTGGAGCTGGTAAGCCGGGCTACCTTCATTTCAACCCTAGATTTAGTGAGAGGATATTGGCAGGTGCCCTTAACTGAACGAGCAAGTCGGTATGCAGCATTTGTAACACCCTTTGGCGTTTATCAGCCCGTCACCATGGCCTTTGGTTTGAAAAACGCACCCTTCTGTTTTTCAAGGTTAATGGATCGGGTGCTAGAAGGACTAGAAGAATTTGCGGTGCCGTATCTAGACGACGTGGCCGTATTTTCTAATGATTGGGAGTCTCATTTGCAGCACACACGAACGGTGCTTGAAAGAATCAAAGGGGCGGGCCTGACTATTAAAGCCGAGAAGTGTCAGTTCGGCCAAGCCCGTGTCACGTATTTGGGACACGACATAGGGCAGGGAAAACGGGAACCAATGAAAGCCAAAGTAGCTGCGATAGTCAACTTCCCAAGACCCGTAAACAAAAGGGAGGTGCGAACATTTCTAGGAATGACAGGCTATTACCAGCACTACATTCCAAATTATTCGGAGCTCGCCAGCACGCTAACCGACAGCCTGCGAAAACCTGAACCGGAAGTGGTAACTTGGAGCACCGAGAGGGAGGAGGCCTTCCAAAACTTGAAGAAAGCTTTGTCTTCTCGGCCCGTGCTTGTCGCGCCAGACTTTAGCCGAGAATTCATTCTCCAATGCGACGCCAGCAACCGAGGTCTAGGTGTCGTCTTGGCCCAACTTAACGAGGGAGGTGAAGAGCATCCGGTGCTCTATCTCAGTCGGAAGCTGACTCCCCGAGAAGAGGCTTTCAGTGCCTCGGAGAAAGAATGTTTGTCCATTGTGTGGGCCATTCAAAAACTAGGATGCTATATTCAAGGCACAAAATTCACGGTCGAGACTGACCACTGCCCGCTTTCATGGCTGAAGCAAATGTCCAATAAAAACGGGAGGCTGTTGAGATGGAGCCTCATACTACAGGAGTATAACTTCGAGGTCAAATATAGAAAGGGGAACCAGAATAAGAACGCCGATGGACTGAGCCGTGGATTTTAGAGTCGAACACTGATTTTCTTGTTGCTGTTTCTTTTTTTACTGATGTGTTTCTATCGCGGCTGAGGTCACGGCATTTAGATTTTTTTCCAAGGGCTGACCACCACAAAAAAAAAAAAGAAAGAAAGAGAGGGCAATCATGGGGTAAAATTATGGCAGTTTTGGCGTCCGGTGGGCGTGTCGCTCGGGCACGCCGACCAGAGTGTGTGTGCTTGTGTTGTGTATCCCTGGAACAGGGTTATTGGTGATGCGAGTGCTGAGGCCCAGAGAGGCCGAGTGTTTGCACATGTCGTCTCGACGCTTCAGGTGACCCGACAGTTGGCCACCCTCGAGTCGAGTCTTTCGGCGGCGGAGGAGTCTGTTGCGTCCCGCTGCCAGTGACGTCTTCGAGGCGAGCGCGATGTCGCCGCCACTCAGTTCCGCGAACGCAGCGACTGTTGAGGCTGACCATTGTGTCGCGGGACGGTGCGCTGGCGCCACGGCTGGGCCCTGCGGAATGCGGCGGCGGTTTCGGGGAACGAAAGATTCGTCGCTGCTTCTTGGAGGGATGGGTCCACCCGGAACAACTGAGCATAGAGCTGAGGGGAAGTCGGGTTCCGGGTGGACGATTCACCCCCTTGATCCCCCCCTCTTACTGCGGGCCGCCCCTGCCTTTCGTGAAGTGGACTGATGGACCGAGATAGAGGGAGAGGGGCGGCAACGAGAGGGATAAAAAGGACGGAGGAGACGGCGGGCGGCAGGAGGGGGAACAACGATGACCAGTTAACTTTTCTTTGAATGCAAATAAATCCTTTTTTTCAAGTTTCCTAAATGGACGTCCTGCTTTCATGACCTGCCTGATCTTGGTCATCCCACCCAATCTACCCCGACGACGCTACACCAACAAGGACGCCGCTCGCGCTGAGAGCCCGTGCTTGGCTGTGACTGTCGCCATTATATATTCTCGCTCGTTGCCGGCTAATAAACGCCTTAACAATTTGGTGGAGAGTGCTGCGATCCCTGTCTATGCCTTTGGAGCTACGATCACGTACCCTGCCATCTACTATGTACCAAGACGCTTCTCAGCAAACGCCTCCTCCAATGCCACCCCCTTGTCCCGGTGTCCCCAGAATCCGCGATCCACCCATCTTCACTGGCGCTGATGGCACTGACGTGGAGGACTGGCTCGCCATTTACGACCGCGTGAGCGTCCCCAACAAATGGGACGAGGACGGCAAGCTGACCAACTTGGTGTTTTACCTTGCCGGTGTCGCCAGTTTGTGGTACAACAACCACGCGTCCGATTTTGCCACCTGGTCCGATTTCAAGACCGCAATCGTCAACGTCTTCGGCCGCCCTGCTGTTCGCAAGCTGCAAGCCGAGCAGCGCTTGCGTGAACGTGCTCAGGAGGCTGGTGAGTCATTCACCAGCTATATTGAAGATGTCCTCGACCTATGTAACAAATCCAATCACACCATGTCCGAGTCTGACAAGATCCGAAACATCATGAAAGGCATCGACGATGATGCCTTCACGATGCTGCTCGCCAAAAACCCCGGCACGGTGGCTGAGGTCATCACACTGTGCCAGAGCTACGAGGAGCTCCGCCGGCAGCGTTCGATGACCCGACGCTCCCCACCACGAGCTGCAACGCTTGCTGGCTTGGAGGCCAGTTGTGACCAAGTGGCGTTGATGGCAGAACTGAAGTCCTTTATCCGTGAGGAAATCGCGCGTCAGTTCTCCCTCCTGCCCTTTTCCCACCAACCTGCTGTTCAACAATCGGCTACTACCGTTCTCCCTCCCATCCGCCGAGCGATTGAACAGGAAATAGCGGAGGTAATGCCTGCTTACCACCCCAAACAGCCTCCGGCTCCTGCATCCCTGAGTTACGCGCAAGTAGTCGCCAGGCCACCCCAAGTCGTTCAAGCACCCGCCCCTCTGACCTACGCTGAAGCTGCTGCACGACCTCCGTCCGTTGCAGCGGGCATGCCCGCTACGTATGTTGACGTAACCCCTCAGCCTCAGCTTCAGTCCACCATGCAGCCACCGTTCCGTCCATCAGCCCTTGCGACATGGGTGAGACCTACCCCGGTGAACAGATGGCGCACACCCGACAACCGGCCCATCTGCTTTGACTGCGGTTACGCCGGTCACGTGGCCCGTTATTGCCATCGCGTACAGCCGGCTTTAATTTCTTCACCTGTTGCTGGCCAACTCAGCCGTCCTTATCGCGAAGAACCGCCGTCTATGCCACCTCGATCTCGCCCAGGTCCATCTCGAAGATCACCGTCTCCACGACGCCGTTCCCTGTCTCCCATGCGTCCAAGTGCGGCAGCTCATGAGCGGGAAAACTAGTCGTCGCAGTCCCTGAGGCAAGGACTGCGACGCTATCGCAATGTGAAAGCCCTCAGAGCAGCCCCTCGAATGTCATTGACGTGCTTCTGGACGGTGTTTGTGCATCGGCTCTTATTGACACTGGAGCTGCCGTATCAGTTATGGACGAAAAACTCTGCCGCTTACTTCGAAAAGTGACGACGCCAATTTCTGGGTTATCCCTCCGTACTGCAAGTTTGCACCGGATTCATCCTACAGCAGGGTGCACAGCTCGCGTTGTCATCCAGGACGTTCTGTATGTCGCCCAGTTCATCGTTATTCAGGCATGCTCTCATGACGTCATCCTGGGTTGGGACTTTCTCTCCCGCCATGACGCCGTCATCCATTGTGCCGCCGCCGAAATTGAGCTCTCACCCTTCTCGCATTTGACGCCAGAAGACAGTCTCCCGACACTGAGCAAGATTCTAACGAAAGACGATACAACAGTGCCTCCAAACTCGACGACGGCTGTGTCTGTCTACTGCGCTGGTCTCTCCGACACCATTGGACTTGTTTCGCCATCTGACCGCGCTTGCAGCAGGAAAGGGTTGCTAGTACCTTTCGCGACCGTGCAGGTCAACCAGGGCAACACTGCTATTTTTGTAACCAACCCGTTCCCGTACGCTGTTACCTTGCTTCGAGGGGAATGTCTCGGCAGAGTGGAACCAGTCGACGACGCACAAGTCCTGGACGTACCCGATGACACGCGCGCTCCAAGGTCGTGTACCATCAATGCTGTTTCCACTTCTGATTCGTCGTCTGCTGATGTATTTGGCCCCTCCATCGCTGACAACCTTACGGCCGTACAGCGTTCCCAACTTCTGGACCTGTTACAAGAATATCGTTCTTCTTTCGATGTCGGGCGAAGTTCTCTCGGTCGCACGTCCGTTGTTACGCATCGCATCGACACTGGTGCCCATCCACCTTTACGGCAACGTCCATATCGCGTGTCGCCTGCTGAACGTCGAGTAATTAATGATCAGGTTGACGATATGCTCCGACGCGACGTTATTCGGCCCTCCGACAGTCCATGGGCGTCTCCTGTTGTTCTTGTTGCGAAGAAAGACGGTTCTGTGCGGTTCTGTGTGGACTACAGACGGCTCAATAAGATCACTCGCAAGGATGTTTATCCACTTCCACGCATCGATGACGCGATTGACAGCCTTCATGGAGCCGATTTTTTTTCTTCTCTCGATCTGCGCTCGGGGTACTGGCAAGTACCCATGGCTGACGACGCTCGACCAAAGACCGCCTTCGTCACGCCAGACGGCTTGTACGAGTTTAACGTCATGCCATTTGGTCTATGTAATGCACCTGCGACCTTTGAGCGCATGATGGACACTGTGCTGCGCAACTTGAAATGGTACACGTGCTTGTGTTACCTCGACGATGTCATTGTTTTTGCTCCGGATTTCTCCACGCATCTCCAACGTCTGAAAGAAGTTTTCGCACGTGTGAGCAATGCCGGCTTACAACTAAATCTGAAAAAGTGCCGCTTTGCAGCACGGCAACTCACCATACTGGGGTACGTCGTGTCCAAAGACGGCATCCTTCCTGATCCTGCCAAGCTTCAGGCCGTGGCCGAATTCCCCAAACCTGCATCTGTCAAAGAATTGCGTAGTTTCGTGGGCCTGTGCTCATACTTCCGACGCTTCATACGAAATTTCGCCACGATCATATCACCGCTGACGAAGCTCCTTGGAAGCAACGGGCCCTTCGATTCGTGGTCATCCGAGTGCGACGACGCGTTCGCGAAGCTCCGCCATTTGTTGACGTCGCCTCCCATTCTACGCCACTACGACCCTACAGCCCCAACGGAGGTGCACACGGACGCCAGCGGAGTAGGCCTCGGCGCTGTCCTGGCGCAGCGAAAACCCGGATTCCCTGAATATGTCGTAGCATATGCAAGCCGTACGCTCACGAGAGCCGAGAAAAACTACACCGTCACGGAGAAAGAGTGCCTGGCGATCGTCTGGGCTCTTACAAAGTTTCGACCTTATTTGTATGGTCGCCCATTCGATGTCGTCACCGACCATCATGCACTATGCTGGCTTTCATCATTGAAGGATCCCTCAGGCCGTCTCGCCCGTTGGGCTCTTCGCTTACAAGACTACGATATCCGCGTGCTGTACCGTAACGGACGCCAGCATGCTGACGCCGACGCCCTCTCGCGCTCCCCTCTGCCTGAAGGTGATGTGCTCTGCTCAGTATCCTCGGCTGCTGTTTCTGCCATTGATGTTGACATCATCGCTACCGAACAGCGAAAGGATAATTGGATCGGCCCGCTCATCGACATGCTCTCTGATCCATCCGCAACGCCATCCACGCGTGCATTGCGTCGTCAAGCTCGCCATTTCGCCATTCGTGACGGCCTCCTACACCGACGCAATTACGACGCCGACGGCCGGCAGTGGTTACTCGTGATACCCCGCAGTCTGCGGTCAGAGATATGTGAATCTTTCCATTCTGATCCGCAATGCGCGCACTCTGGGGTATTCAAAACCTACCATCGCATTCGACAACGCTACTTCTGGCGCGGGATGTACCGCTATGTGCAGCAGTTCGTTCGTTCTTACCTCACTTGCCAACGCCGTAAACCGTCAGCCCACATGTCGCACGCCAGTCTACAACCGTTACCTTGCCCTGACCGTCCCTTTGGGCGCGTAGGTATCGATTTGTATGGACCACTTCCTCTGACGTCGGCTGGTAACCGCTGGGCCATCGTTGCCGTTGACCATTTAACGCGATACGCCGAAACCGCCGCTCTCCCTGCGGCTGCTGCGCGCGATGTTGCGTCCTTCCTGCTGCATCGATTTATACTGCGCCACGGACCACCCCAAGAGCTTCTCAGCGATCGAAGCCGTGTCTTCTTGTCGGAAGTCGTCGAAGCCATTCTGACGGAGTGCCATTCTGTCCACCACAAAACTACTGCTTACCACCCACAGACGAATGGCCTCACCGAACGCTTTAACCGCACCCTCGGCGACATGCTTTCTATGTACGTCGCTGCCAACCACACTAATTGGGATAATATACTGCCCTTCGTCACCTACGCCTACAACACCGCCCCTCAGAGCACGACTGGTTTTTCACCTTTCTACTTGCTGTATGGAAGGCACCCGTCGCACACCATGGACACGATACTCCCGTACACGCCGGATCCATCTGAGTGTACACCTATTTCCGAGACAGCCAGGCTTGCTGAAGAGTGTCGCGAACTTGCCAAGACTTTTACGACGCAAGAGCAAGAGCGGCAGAAGAGTATCCGTGATGGCTCCACCACTTCTGAGCCCACGTTCCTTCCTGGTGCGCTTGTATGGCTCTCGATCCCGACCTCTGCCGCTGGCCTCTCTTCCAAACTACGTCCCAAATACGAAGGCCCCTACCGTGTCATCGAGCGCACCTCACCCTTCAACTATCTGATCGAACCCGTTGAACAATCTTCGGACATGCGCCGCCGTGGGCGAGACATCGTCAACGTGGAGCGCCTGAAGCCTTATTATGACCCGCTCATAATAACAAGCTGTTAGGTCGCCAGGCGGCTCCCTCTTCGACCCCGGGGTAATTGTAGCGAAGCCTCCGAACTATGAAATGGGTCGAACTCTTGAGTACCTTCTAGTGGGGCTACCCAACAAGGACGCCGCTCGCGCTGAGAGCCCGTGCTTGGCTGTGACTGTCGCCATTATATATTCTCGCTCGTTGCCGGCTAATAAACGCCTTAACAGCCCGGACTTTCGACGAACACCTCACAAGGTTGGAATCTGTACTCGAGGCCATTCGTACGTCGGGGTTAACGCTGAAGCCTCAGAAGTGCCGTTTTGCGTACGAGGAACTCATGTTCTAGGGTCACGTCGTGAACGCCGCGGGAGTCCTACCTGACCCGGCAAAAAGATCAGCCATTGCGAACTTCCCAAGGCCGAAAGATAAGAAGGGTGTACGAAGGTTTCTCGGACTGTGCGCATACTACCGGCGCTTCGTCGCAAACTTCGCACGCATTGCAGAGCCACTCACGCGCCTGACGAAAGAAAGCACCCCTTTCAGCTGGGAAAACGACCAAGAAAACGCATTCTGCGAACTGCAACAACGCCTGCAAAACCCGCCCGTGCTCGCTCATTTCGACGAAAACGCCGAAACGGAAATGCACACGGACGCTAGTGATATCGGTTTGGGTGCCGTCTTCGTCCAAAAGCAAAGCGGTTACGAAAAGGTAATCGCCTATGCAAGCCGTCGTCTGTCAAAGGAGAACAGAAACTACTCTGCCTCCGAGAAAGAGTGCCTGGCTATCATATGGGCCATTTCAAAATTTCGCCCATACGTCTATGGTAGACCGTTTAAGGTTGTGACAGACCATCATGCGCTGTGTTGGCTCGCCAATTTGGAGGACCCCTCTGGCCATCTTGGGCGGTTGAGCTTGCGCCTGCAGGAGCTCGACGTTACAATATTCTACAAATCCGGCAGGAAACACTCCGACGCCGGCTGCCTGTCCCGCGTTCCCGTCGACCCACCACCACAGGACTCCGATGAAGACAGCGCGTTCTTCGGAGTCGTGACAGAGAGCGACCTAGCCGCCCAGCAGCGTGCCGACCCTGACCTCTGCGTCATGATCGACTACCTCGAAGGACGCAACGTCGCCGTGCCTAGGGCGTTCAAGCGCAACTTACCAGCATTCAGCCTCAAAAACTCCATCCTAGTGAAGAATTTCAACCCCGGAACGAGAACGAATTATCTACTTGTCATCCCCGCACACCTTCGTGACGAAATTTTGTAAGCGTGCCACGACGACCCGTCTTCCGGACATCTCGGAACAGCTCGCATGATTACAAAAATCAAGGCGAAATACTTCTGGCCCCGCCTTACATCCGATGTCACCCACTACGTCCGGAGCTGCCGTGACTGCCAGCGACGAAAAACACCACCGACGAGACCCACCGGACTTCTGCAGCCGAACGCCGTCCCAACGAGGCCCTTCCAACAGATCGGAATGGACCTTCTGGGCCCGTTTCCTACATCCCGATCCGCGAACAAATGGATTGTCGTAGCGACAGACTACATGACGCGCTACGCAGAGACCACCACTCTTCCTAGGGGAACTGCACAAGAAGTTGCAAAGTTCTTTATTAACCAACTTGTGCTGCGACATGGAGCCCCTGAGGTCCTAATCACGGACCGCGGAATGACCTTCACTGCGGAGCTCATGCAAGGAATCTTACGCTACAGCAATACAGATCACCGAAGAACGACGGCGTACCACCCCCAAACGAACGGACTAACGGAACGGCTGAATAAGACAATCGCGGATATGCTGTCTATGTACGTCGACGTTGAACATAAGACGTGGGACGAAGTCCTCCCGTACGTCACGTTTGCGTACAACACGGCTATCCAAGAAACCACGCAGATGACACCGTTCGAGCTCGTCTACGGAAGACAGCCGACTACGATGCTCGACGCGATGCTTCCGCACGTAGAAGACGACGACCTCAACGCCGACGTCCAAGGATACCTCCAACGTGCGGAGGAGGCCCGCCAGCTCGCTCGAGTTCGTATAACGGACCAGCAACTGGTGGATGCCGGACGCTACAATCTCCGACGCCGAGACGCCGAGTACCATCCTGGAGATCGTGTGTGGGTTTGGACTCCCATTCGACGACGTGGACTCAGTGAGAAACTTCTACGACGCTATTTCGGACCCTACCGGATTCTACGACGTGTTGGCGAACTAACGTACGAAGTGATCCCCGATGGTGACTCCCGTACATCACGACGACGCACGCGGCCCGAAGTCGTCCATGTGGTTCGCTTAAAATCTTTCTACGGACGATGACGAACTTTTATTTTAATTTGTTTGGACTGTCCCTTATGTTAGCATCGGGTCGATGCACTCTTAGAGGGGGGGGGGGGGGGTAATGCCGCGAACCATGCATTGGGTTTGTTTATTTGTGTTTTGTTTTTTCGGCCTGGCTGCGCCGGCCTGTGCTATCACTGTTTTCACAGCGTTTCGAACAAACGCTATCACAGCGTTTCGAACAAACGCTATCGAACAGCGCTTCGAGCATTCCGAACGAACAGCGTTTCGAACAAACGCTATCACGGCGTTCTCGATTGAATTGGATTGGATAAACTTTTATTTGGTCCTCCAAAACAGAGATCACTGTGTTGCGGGCAGCTCCCACGTGGGGACTGAGATGCCAAGCTCCTCAGCCGCCTCGCAGGCTTGGTGGACAGCCCAGAGCTGATCTGCCAAGGACGAGCTGCGGATTGCCGCCTCCCATCTGGCAGAGGTGATGTGCGATAAATGAGCGAATTCGGTGCACTGCCAGAGCATGTGTTCTAATGAAGCTATTTCCCCACACGGTGGACAAAGATTACTTGGGTATAGGTCAGGGTACATGATGTGTAACATTTTCAAAGTAGGGTACATCCGCGTTTGCAAAAGCCTCAAAGTAAGTGCTTGGGGCCGGGTTAGATTTTTGTGAGGTGGAGGGAAAATCCTTCTAGACAGGTAGAAATGTTTAGTGAGCTCGTTATATGTTGTAAGAATTTCCCGGTTATCCCCTTCACCGGTAGAACGCCTCCCCGGGGAGGCGCGGTGAGAGTTCTCGCGCCGCCTCGTGTGCTGCTTCGTTGAGATTGGGAGGGGAATCGTTGATTTGTCCAAGGTGAGCTGGGAACCAACTCAGAAGATGATGTGTTATGTTCTTGCCTTGCAGTATTTTCAGCGTTCGTTCACAGACCGTCCCCTTGGCGAACGCCCATAGTGCTGCCATGGAATCACTGTAGACAACTTCAATGTTATCCATCTTGAGTGCTAAGGCGATGGCCACTTGTTCCGCAATGATTGGGTCTTTCGTCCTGACCGTCGCTGAGTTGATGACATGGCCAGCCCCATCGACTACCACTGCCACAAACGCTTTTCCATTGGCGTAGGAAGCCGCGTCAACAAATACGACCCCTCGTTCCTCGTTTGAGACTTGACGAAGTATAGTCCTGGCCCTCGCTACTCTTCTTCCAACGTTGTGTTCTGGATGCATGTTTCTCGGTATAGGAGATACCGTGATAGTGTCCCTGATGTTGTCAGGGATATCATTGTAATTGCGTCTGATTGCTATTGGGTGTTGGCCCAGCTCCTTCAGGATCATTCTCCCCGACCTTGTAGTAGATAACCTTGCAAACTGTGCTTTCTCTTGAGCTTCTGCTATTTCTTCGAGCGTGTTGTGTATGCCAAGCTCAAGCAGACGCTCGGTGCTGGTATGTATGGGTAGGCCCAGGACCTTCTTGATAACTTTCCTGAGGAGCACATTCAGTGTCTCAGACTCTGCTCTTGACCAGTTGTGCATTGCTGCCTCGTATGTGAAGCGACTTAGAACAAACGCATGCATCAACCTGATGAGGTTGTCTTCCTTGATCCCATTTCTTTTGTTGGTCACTCTGCGTATGAGGTGCACCGCACTGTCTGTTTTCCGAGTTAACTTGGCTGTAGATTTGCTGTTGGTGCCGGTAGACTCTATCAGCATTCCCAGGACTTTGATGGAGTCGACCCTCTGGATGGCATCCCCTTGATTTGTACGGAGGTGGATGTCTATCTGGTTTAACGGCTTCCATCCCCTGGGCTTCGGTCCCCGGCGTGCAGTCCGATAAAGCAAAAGTTCTGACTTACTCGAGGAGCACTTGAGCCCGGAAGGGCGAATGTAGTCTTCTACGGTGTCAATCGCCTCTTGCAGAGCGCTCTCAATCTGCCCCTCGCTTCCACCTGTGCACCAGATGGTAATGCCATCTGCGTAGATGCTGTGCTTCAATCCTTCAATGCTCGATAATTTCTTTGACAGTCCAATCATGGCAATGTTGAACAGCATTGGTGAAATCACTGCCCCTTGTGGCGTGCCCCTTGCTTCTAGTTCGATTGCTGCGGTCTCGATATCTGCAATCTTCATCACGGCTTTCCGATCTGTGTAAGAAAGGACCATACGTAGTCATAGAAGGCTTTCCCTAGACCAAGCTTGGAAATTGCTTCGAGTATTAATGAGTGGTGGATGTTGTCAAACGCTTTTTCTAGATCTAGGCACAGAATTGCTCTCACGTCTCTGGTTTCATTGTCAATGACCTGGTGTTTGATAAGCTTCAATGCATCTTGTGTGGATAGCCCTGCCCTGAATCCAACCATATTGTGTGTATATATGTCGTTATCTTCCAAGTACTTGTTTATCCTGTGCAGTATGGCATGTTCTGCGACCTTGCCGATACATGATGTCAAGGATATTGGCCTCATGTTGTCCAAGTTAGGGGGCTTTCCTGGCTTCGGAATAAGAATCGTGCTGGCCAGCTTCCACTGCTCTGGCACCCTGCCTTCTTTCCATGCTGAATTGATCATATCCCTCAGGGTTTCAATTGAATCGTCATCAAGGTTACACAGGGCCTTGTTTGATATACCGTCCAGGCCAGGGGCCGACCTGCCGTTGAGATCATGCAAGGCTCTTCTGATCTCCTCGATGTTAAAGTCGCCCTCAAGACCTGGATTTGGCGTGCCCTGGTACTGTCTACTTGGTGGTGCCAATCCTCTTTTGATTGGGAGGTACTTATGCATGAGCTGCTGGACAACTTGCTGTTCTGTGGTGCGCCCTATCTCTTTATGCAAAATTCGAGCAATAACATGCTTTTGAATTGTATTGGTGGTGTTTTCGTTGAGGAGATGCTTTAACATATTCCATGTCTTGCCATTGCGCATCTGACCATCGACGGAGTTGCAGATTTCGTCCCATTGCTGCCTCGATAGTGCGCGACAATGTTCCTCGACTGATCTGTTTACCTCAGCTGTCTTCTTTCTCAGTCTTCGGTTCAGGCGCTGACCCTTCCAACGGTTCAGTTGTGCTTGCTTTGCCTCAAGAAGATGAGCGAGCCGGCTATCCATTCTTTCAACCGGAAAATCTGTGGTAATGGTGGAGGAGACGGATTTGATGTCATCTTTAATCTGTTTGACCCACTGCTCCAAGCCTTGTCTGTCGCCATCTTGTTCCCTTTCCATCCTTATCTTCCTGAACTTATCCCAGTCTGTGAAGTGGAATTCTCACTGCTTTTTACGCTCCACCGAGAAGGTAGTGGCAAGAATGCAGTCGTCACTCCCTAGGTGTACAGCAAGGTTCATCCACTGGGCCTTCTTGATGTTCCTTACAAATGTAAGGTCCGGGGTGGAATCCCTGCAGCAAGATGTACCAAGCCTTGTTGGTAGGCTGGGGTCTGTGATTAGGGTGAGATCAAGTTCACTGGCACTTTGCCAAAGTCGATTTCCTTTCCCAGTGTTGTACTTGTAACCCTATGTATGATGAGGGGCGTTGAAATCACCTGCTATGACGAGTGGACATTCCCCGGCGATATTAACAGCTTTCTTTAGAACAGTCTTGAACCCTTGCTTTTGTTCCTTTGGACTGCTGTATATATTAAGAATGAAAATGCTCTGACGGTCGCTGGTACCCGGCACGATCTCTACCAAGACGTGTTCCAACCGGCCTGCTTCTACCTTGAGGTCGTGGGTTACATGCGTTAGTTTGTTGCACACGAAGGTGCAGGCTCCCCTCCCTTCAGTATCCCCTATTACAGGCCGGAATCCAGGCAACGTTGCTTGCGGTGAAAGAGTCTCTTGTAATAATATAATATGAGGCTTTTCTTGGCTCCTCCTCATATACTGCTGCAGGGTTGCCTTCTTTTTAAGGTAACCTCTACAGTTCCATTGCCAGATACGAAATGCTTCACGTAGCGCTGCCATCATGGTTATTACATGGGCGGCCAGAGCCTGATGCTGCACCTGTCGACAGGTTTGGAACCACTAGTATTGGTGGCCGAAGGGGTGAGATTGGTGCATGAGGAGGCCTTGCTGTGTTGTGCAGATATGCTTCGACCTTTGTAATGCGCAAAGTCATATGCTCTTCCAGTGCTGCCACGCTTGATTGTAGCCTACCCATCTGCTCACTAAGATTGGCTACTACTTTGCTGAGCGTGTCAAACACCTCTTTCATATCTGACATGGTCGTTTGGTTGGCTTCCACGTGTTCTGCCATGACTGCCCTCTTTTTCTTGGTTCTCGAGTCCCCCACGTTTTCAGCCACCGGGACATCAACTGGCTGAGGCATTGGCTGTGAAGATATCGCGCTGGTTAGCTTAGTGAGAAGAACTTTTATTTCCTTTAACTTAGCTGATAGCCTCTCATTCGATTTTGTAAGTCTCGCGTTTTCTTGCTCTAGCTGTGCAATTCTATCATGCTCTGGCAGCTTACCTGTCATCACCTCTGCCCCGCCGTTGCGCACTCGCTCAGCCCAGCTGCCTTTCGAAGTAACTGCAGGCGTCCTCCCCGGGTATGAAGCCGTGATCTCGAACTGAACGCCAGGCAGCTGGCCATTCGGGTGCCGCCCAGGCTGATCCCGACCCTGATGGTGACCTTGAGAACTCGAGCGCCCCCGTGATTGGGAGCGGGCCTTGGGTCTAGAACCTCTTCTGGAACGCGACCTCCCCCTGAAGTGGGGCCGCCTTTCCTGTTCTTGTGTAGTCTGGATGCTCTGGGTCCCGTAGGCTGGAATAAGCTGCTTGTCGTTGATGTCTGGACTCGATGTGATTGATGCGTCTCGGGCTTCTGCGGCTGCTCGCTATCTTTCCCAACGTCTGCGTCTGACGACGTAAGGCACTAAGAACCTGTTCTTGCACTCCTTGTCTGCCGTGGGATGGTGACCGTCGCACAGCCTGCATCTTGGATTGCATTGGTACAGGCTATCTGGGTTCTTGATCTCGCAGCCTCTGCAGATTGCTTCAGCTGGGTTCGGACAGACGTCAAACCAATGTCCCAGCTTTCCACAGACGTAACAATTATCGATGTTCTTGCGGTAAAGGGAGCACTGCAAAAGTTAAGGTCCATATCTCACGAATCTGGGCACCTTGTGTCCTTCGAACGCTATGATGATTGTCCCGGTGTGCTTGATTCTCTTGGCCTGCAGCGCGAGCGGGTTGTTCACGTTCACACTCTTTCGGGTCAAAATGTCCTGAGTATCGCTTACGGGGATCCCGCGAATTACTCCTTTACAAGTATCGTGGGGTGCCGCGGCGTACGCGCTAACCTCGAAAACTTTGCCTCCAATGTCAATTTGCTTGACCTTGAGGTATCTTGAAGCTCTGTCTTGGTCCGGAGTGCTTGCCACCATAATGTTCTGCTGCAAGTTGGAACAGATGATGTCCTGCATGGCCTCTTCCTCTTTAACGCCGGCCGCCAGTACTATCGCGTCTGCCACGGCTCCAGTGCCAATTCTCGAGATATTTAATCCTCCACGTGGTCGTAGCACAATTTTGCTGAAGTCCTTAGGTAGTGGCGGCATGCGTCCAGCTCGCACGATTGTATGCTTGGTGTCATACCTACTACGACTGGCTCGAGCGTCTCCTGCAACGCCAGCCTTGGTCGAACCCTTGGCAGCAGGAACGCTAACCGCGGCTTGCTTATTCCTTGAGCGTCTCGTTTCGGCTTCCTTCCAACCCATGTCTTCCGTGCAATCCTCTGGAGAGATGTCCTCTCCATCCACTTGATATTCCATTCTCAGTTGCAGATCCTGGAACGCGCAGAGCGTTGAGTCGCGTTGGCACGGGGCCGGCGCATCGGCGACAATCGCCTCCTTGGTTAGGCTTAAATCGCCCGGTGGCGTTGCCGTGTAAAAATGTCCCAAAAATGGTTTAAAAGTCCACTCACCAGCACAAAGGTGGTATCTGCTCATTTCTTGAGAACTTAGGCACACGATGGGACTAAAAACTCGGCGACAAATTCGTGAATACCACAGGAAAGCATTCTTGAAAGCAGGAGCCGATCTTCGCGCGTCCGCACTGGTCGGCACCTAGAGCGTCTCCACGGCGTTCTCGATACAATTCGACTATTCGAGAAACCCTCGCGCCGAGGGATATAAATTCCCGCACAGCCGATGCCGCGACATTCAATCGCCGACGCTTACTAGCGTGCCCGTCGTTTTTTGCTGGCCGCTGCTTCGCCGCCTGTGTATTCGTTCAGTTGTTAGGGGAGCACAGGTTCGCTCCAATAAACTTGATTTCCTTATAGACAACTGTGTCGTCCTTTGCTGCGTGACAATATTCGTAAATCAATTGACGTGAT
This sequence comes from Rhipicephalus microplus, assembly GCF_043290135.1. Lineage (NCBI taxonomy): Eukaryota > Metazoa > Arthropoda > Arachnida > Ixodida > Ixodidae > Rhipicephalus > Rhipicephalus microplus. Next base: position 65,476,885 of record NC_134708.1, read on the forward strand.
GACATCACCAGATTCCCAGCTACGGCGTGAATATATCTACCTTGCACAGTCATAGAGATATCTGGCTGACGAGCATTATCCTTTGCCTAGAGATTTAATTACCACGCTGTATTGGTGACTATCAGCTACCTGTTCAGGCGGCAAACCTAAAGGTCACTGATGTTGTCCACATCTTCCCCGAAGGGTGATCAAATTACCCCAATTATGGCCGCCGCTCGAGTTGTAAAGGGGGAAAATAGAGCGCCTCTAACGCGGCAAGCGAGAACCGAACGATAGCCTAAAAAAAGTGGGGGGGGGGAATAGAAACAGCAGTAGTTAAGTGACTCGAGCGGTAAGCTTGGCGTTTTAGTTTTATAACACGATATCTGACGCCCATGCATATTTGCAACCCCCCCCCCCCCCTCTCCTTCTGTGCAAGCGACCGAGCACTCGCGTATCGTGCACTAATTGGAAAGTTGAGCGCCCAGCTCGATGATGTCATTACCTGACGGGTTGTTCGTACCGCAAAGAGCCACGCTATTCGCCCGTATACCGCGATCACGTCTTTTCCGATAGCCTGCACCGAACGCGCTGATCGATCAACGTCTGGTATGTTTGCTTTTTTGCATCCATTATTTTCCTCAATGTGCGGATACAGTCTTTATATTTATTAAAAGATGTGTTTAAGGAGAGCTGGGAGCCAAGGTATGGCTTCGGATACTCCTCTTCGCTTACGCAATGGCTGATATATACGCAATACTGGCTTTAAATCGGAGATTGGTATAGGCGATCACCTCGTGGAAAATTACAACATATACATCAATCAGCTACTAACTAAACAAGGTTTTAGTGATCGTCCTCACAAATAGAGTTACAAATAGTAAACACTACGACATAGACCGTCCAAAGGAGAAAATTCCAACAAGAAGATGAAATATAAAGAAACAAAGGTCAAGACACTACGGAAGAGGTACCAATCACAACACGCTAGGCGGTCCCACATGGAAATAGCTCACTCACTCACTCACTCACTCGCTAACGCACGCACGCATGCAATCATTCACTCCATTCCTAACACAAGAAATACGGAGGACAATGGTAGATAGTAGTGCTTACGACAATGTGCAAAGTAGGATGAAATACAGAAGGAGAGAAGGATATGTGGAATATTGCGCATGGTAAAACAGCGCAAAGCTCGGAAGAAAAGAATGTTTGCGACCATGAAAAACACCGGAATCAAGAGATGATGATGCTAATAATAATAATAATAATAATAATAATAATAATAATAATAATAATAATAATAATAATAATAATAATAATAATAATAATAATAATAATAATAATTATTATTATTATTATTATTATTATTATTATTATTATTATTATTATTATTATTATTATTATTATTATTATTATTATTATTATTATTATTATTATTATTATTATTATTATTATTATTCCCTGGGACGTTAAACCGCACAAATCAATCAATTATTATTCCCGTGCGAGTCAGCGTTCCAGCAACGTAGTAACAGTCAAGAACGTCATGACTTTGTCGCATGCCATGCACTACAAGTCATCTCGTACAGACGCTTGAAAAAATTGGGGAGGAGAGGGTCGAGGAGGTTTGGCTTCCGTGTAATAATACGTTCCCCACCCCCCTCACCCGCTCGAACACTTTCGAAGCCACTGTCACTACGGCACCAGAATTTGATCAGCGGCAGTTACTGGCTTCCCTAAAATGTCTCGTCCACCAGCAGTTGCAGATGACAATTTCTGCAGCAGCAATATGATGATGATAATGATGATGATGATGATCCTTTTGCTTTGCTAGCACTAGCCCACAAAAAGGGATCGGCCAAGAGCCGGGTTGCAGGATCATCAAGTTAGTTAGCTTTGCATTTAAAATCATTAAGTAGAATTTCACTGTCAAGCAAAAACAAATCGTAAAAAATGTATAAAAATGCTACACGAGCTAGCGGTCCGGCATTCAGGTAGTCTCGGAGCCAAAAACAATAACAATAGACTAACAAGGTAATCTTTTTGTTTCCATATGTACGCACACACAGCAGAGCAAACCTCCCTGAAACTATAACCTAATGTAGTTCCTCCAAAGGATAAAATTACTGCCACGTTTATTTTTAAACCCAGCTTCTCAATTGGTTCGACCAGGTATCTTTTCTTTTAATAAGAATATCGGTGACACAATGAAAAGAAATGATCTATTGTTTCTAATTCCTTGCAAAACAGACATACCGGAAATGCTGTGAGTTCAGCTTTATGTGAGTGATAATTAATGTGTGAAATTCTGCATCGTAATCTGATGATTGTAATTTCTAACTGCCGAGATACACACCACTGTTCGTTTCAGCAAAATCTTAGATGAGCGAAGTCTCTGACTTTATCCAGTGATAATTTTTCTATTTTCTTATGCAAACAAGCATTTCTATATCTTAGTGATGATGCATAAGCGAAATCAGGTAAAATAGGTAAGAGTGGTGCGCTTAAAGATGCTTTGGCTAACGAGTCTGCCATCTCATTCGGATAAATCCTGCAGTGGCCAAGTACCCATAGCAAGTGGAATTTCCTCAGGTTTTCTGGTAATAAACTACTAATCATACTCAATAATGTCAAATTTTTTGCTGTAGATAGGGCAGTGCATACTGGGAGAGAATTAGTAGGTATGACTGCTTCTGATTTTCTTGCAAGAAGTTTACGAAGTTCTAGAATTATAGCAAATAATTCAGCGATGAATATAGGCGTACAATCTGGTAATCGAACTGAAAAAGACCAGTCGAGAGAAGCATAGAAGATGCCTACTCCAGCCTTTTTGTTTAATACGAATGCATTCGTCGCAATAATGTTGTTTAGAGACAGATGACTCAAGTAATCTTGTGACTGATTATTTAAATATCGAAGAGGCATTTATTTCGCATTAGCGGGAAGAATATCTTCAAATTCCAATTCAAGTTTTGAATATGGCATCTTCATTGAGGTAATATGATATTTACATTCAGAGGTTCTAGCAGCGCTTGGACGAACCTAATCTGAGGGGAGTGTAGTCTAGACCATTGTGTTCCAAAGAATGCGCTTGGTTCTCTAATAAAAATGTAAGACGCTTGTCTCAGAGACGAGTTGCATATTTTTAAAAAAGTTTGATTTGTAAGCATTCTAAACCGAGTTAACAAAGGTGGAAGACGCGCTTCCACATACAGAACATTATTTGCAACAAATTTGGGGAGTCCAAGACACAAGCGTAAAGCTTCTCTTTCTAATAATATTAAATGTCTCATCTTGTATGCCGCGCTGCCAGAAAATAATACGCACCCGAATTCCATTATAAGCCGCACATACATCTTGTAAATTATTATCAATGAACTCCTTCGCAATCATGTTCTTCTGTTTCCCAATTTCCTTAACCACCCCAAGGCACGTGGCGCTTTACAGCCAACCTCGTCTACGTGGCTTTTCCAATTTAGCGTCCTATTATATACGATGCCTAGGTATTTCAGGAAATCTACCTGGGGAATGAGCTCGTTACGATACATCAGAGAAATGTTGACACGATTCTTAAAAGAGAACGGCTGAAGTGCACTTTTTTTGGCGTGCAATATGTTTCACTGCATGCACATTACTTCTTCTTCTATGGAAGACCCCGTAAGTATGTGCTACGACCAGTAGAAAATCTCAATGAATTTCCAGCCGCGATTTCGCCATGTCTGTACGCGCATTTCAACGATTATAAGCGCAGTTACAATTGTTTCCTTCTTAGCGGCCCGCTGAAGTGGCCCATTGAACTGGGTGATTTGAAACACTTCACGAAGTCGCGGGTCGCAAATCGCAATGATTTGCAATGATCGTGTTGCCCACGGGGCAGCGCAGTCACTGTCGGTGCACTGCTGTATATATTGTCGGCGCACAAGTTGACCTTAAGAACAAAAGTGAACTGGTGCCACTACCTTCAATGGTCACAAATAAGCTTTTAATCGCACAAAATCCACCACCATGCTAACTGAATGACACAATATTTTAGGTGGACAAATTTATTGAAGTTTTCTTTCTTTTTCTTTCACACTTAAAGAGACGAATAAATATTCGTTGATTTTCTTCACATTGTCACTTTTTTTGAAACTGCATTAACTATGTTTATATTAGCTTTGCTTGTTCCATTTTTGTCACCACACCCTGCTTGGGCCTGTATAACGTCCGCAGTATCAGAAGAAAGAAAGAAAGAAAGAAAGAAAGAAAGAAAGAAAGAAAGAAAGAAAGAAAGAAGGAAAGAAAGAAAGAAAGAAAAAAAGAAAGAAAAAAAAGTGACCAACCAAGAATCAAATTGATGAGAACGTTAATAGTGAGGAAAATATAAATAGCTGCTCGCCTGAGTAATACACAACCGAAAGGGCTTTCCCCTGTATACTGATAACGCTAATATGGGGGCACTATGCGAGTTAGCTTTTGCGAACCTTAATGGCAATTTACACGCTGGATATTACTAGGTTACATACGGGACAGCGCTGTATCTAAATTCATACTAAAAAAAGGATTGAATGTACCACAGGTGTTTGGCCGCATTCCAACGTCGGGAATGACGATGTGAGACGTGTCATATTTCTGTGCAGCCAGTATGGAAAGTTCAGGGGACAACGAGACACAGAAAAAAGTTTAATTCCTCTGCCTCGAGTGGCAGCCTTAAAATTAAATTTCCGACCAATTAAAAAACAACGCACTGACGACATGTGCTCGGCCATATACGACTGAATGCGGACGCAAAGTGCTAGAAAATTCAACGTTTTCCCGAACATATTGTGGTCCCCAAACGTTTGACGCCGACTGCATACAACTACCAATGTGCGCGAGAACGCAGAGACGTAGTCCGAAACGTGGTACAATAAACGCGTGCACTTTATTTTAATTTGTTTATTTATTCATACTACAAGTACCCGCAGCCTCACGAGGGCAGCCGGGAAATGGGCAACTCTGAAACAAAAAGAAGCATTTTGATCTACTACTACTAATAGTAAGAATTGTTACGATTTAGCGTACCATAAACACGCTATAGTTACGAGGGACGCCGCAGTAGAGGGCTGCGTAAATTTTCAACCTCCCTCCCCCCCCCCCCCCCCGGCACCCGTGAACCTAAATCCATGGGCCACGATCGAAGTTTTTCACCTCCATCGAAAATACATCCTTCGAGGCCGGTATTCTATCCCACGACCTGCAGGTCAGCATTCGCACACCATAACCACAAGACTGACGAGGCGGATGAAGCATATTCACAAAACAAATCACATGTGCAGACATGCAGTGAAAACTACCCATCCTACTTCATGTGTACATGTGTATTTCACGTGTATGAGCTAACTATGGATACTGCACGTAAAAGTGGGAGCACATACACACAAATAAAGAAAATTCAACTTGAAATCAGGCACAATTGCATCAAAAACAAAAAAGAGGAGAGGCAGATTATAGATTATAGCTAATTAGACATTATATCAAATTGATCATAACCAACATAATTGGAACTCGTATAACGTTATACAATGGGATATACTCTTAGCCCTTTATTACCTGAATCATGATTGTGCCTAAGAAAAGAAAAATCATTTTCATTTTCAGCTCCAAATACCAACCTTTAAATGATTCCAGTTAAATGATCTAAAAATCGTCTTAAATGGATACTGTTATATACTTCGCGAATCCTACACATGCCACAGACGCGAGGGCTCCGTAGCGAAAAACGTGCTTCAGAACTAAGCAACGTGCCGTGTTCCACGCCTTGAGCGCGTTACGCAGCAAATAAGCATAATTATTGAGGATACAACACGCGCCAACCAGACGACAAAGAACGAAGAAGTGAGTGCTATTGCACGCGCTTCGCGCTCTCCACCATCAGCTACAAAACAATTCGTTCTAGCATAAAATAAATTACATGAGAGGGCGCTAGATTTTTTATGGTGAAAGCTATGTTCCCCGTGAGTACTTGAGAGCTCGCATTACAAGTGGCACGCATTTCGTGACGTATCATTTCTCGAATTTTTTTTTTTCGGTATGTCGTGAATTCGCAACACTGGGCAGTACAGGGTTAGGGAGGCAAAGTCTACGCGCTCGCAGAGTGGCTGGGATTATATGGGCCCAGCCAAGAGTGTTGCAACCGCGGTCATTCCACGAGGCCGCATACTCTTTGGTACCCACCGCACGTATGCCCCACGGCATAGAGCTGCTTAAGCTCGCCCCGCTTCGACGCCGCCTGGCTTTGAAGATTGGGATGACACGGGGCGCGCGCGCGTCGTCGCTCACGCTTGCGGCACTCTCGGTCATTTTGCGAAGCTTACCGTAATTTCCCGCGTAATGGCCGCCGGTGAATTCCCAAGTAATAGCAACGGTCAGTTTACGCTAAATGTGGCTGCTCGTTAACATTCCTTGATATATTGTTTTTGAAAATGCGGCATGTTTTTTTTTCTTGCAGACTAAGCAGATTATGTTCCAAACGGCATGCTCTAGACAACAACAACAACAACATTATTATTATTATTATTATTATTATTATTATTATTATTATTATTATTATTATTATTATTATTATTATTATTATTATTATTATTATTATTATTATTATTATTATTATTATTATTATTATTATTATAGAAAAAATATCAATAAAAATGACAATAAGAAGAATAGTATGTGGGTTATTTATTTCCAAAAAAAAAAGACGATATGGTTTTGAGGTGTGCCGTATTGAATGGCTGCGGTAAGTTGAACCATCGGCTGTACGGACATCGCATAGTTGATGGGCCTCTGTCAGTTCACTTGCATTTAAATGTGAGCGAGGGTGTGGGTTCGAACCCAGAAAGCGTGCGCCATGCTGCACGCTTTCTGGATGCTGCTGCTTATGATGATAAACTACGACTCTGCGCTTAGTGATTTGTCGGCCTTAATGACAACCAGTGATGGCGCAATTAGGATATTTTTTGACGCCTGGTGCTATACAACGCTGTTGCGATTGCGACATTATACGCGTTAGGGACACTTCTAAACATCCGCATAGGTTTTTCCGAAACAGTTCAAGCACAGGCAGGGCTCTGCGACGAATGCTTGCCCTACAGAAGTTTTCTGATCTGTTCCCACTGGAAACAAATAATCTTCTTATTTCTTTCTTGGTATTCATCTAGAGTTTTGTCGCATGAACAACACATGAACAACAAGTTTTTCGCTTATCGCCACGCACCAACGCCGACGCTCGAATATCTGCGAATAACATTATGAAACGTTTAACGTCCCAAAACCACAATGTGATTATGAGAGACGCCGTTGTGCAGGGTTACGGAAATTTCGACCATCTGGTGATCTTCAAGGAGCACTCACATCGCACTGTGCGCCGGTTTCTACCATTTCACCTGCATGTAAATGCGATCGCCACGACCTGGACGAAACACGAGACCTTTGGATATCCAGCCGAGTGCCGTAGCCACGAATACACCGAGTCGGACTAGTGAATATACGAGAAACAAACTCTTCAACGCTGTTGCGTTTATATCAAAAGGACGATTGTTTCACATCGCGACAACCGGCGATCACAGCGAAGCGAGGGTTCGTAGTCGTGCGACTGTATGGCGCGACGGCCTTTGCATTGCGAGAGCTGTCAAGAGTTGATCCTTGACACTGCTGTTAACCTACAACGCAGATTGAACGAAGTGGCATCAGCGGTGTGTAACTATAGGGCAAAATATACAAGCGGCGGCCTTGATTTCTTTTTCGTGTTTTTTTTTGTGCGTGATATGGAGAGCTCCGTCGCCAGCGGAGCATTGACCGTGCGTGGGTGTGCCTAATTAAAAAAAATATATGATGCGCCTATTTTGAGCGATGCATTGTAGCTCCCGTAGCGACAGCGTAAAGGACGCATCTCCAACTACGCCTACGATCCACTGTGTGTAAATGTGTCAAATTTGCAAGGCAGGATTCTAAGGCACTCAGTATAACATTCCAAGAAAGAAAAACAATGTTTTGTTTTGCACATATTTTAGTAATTATAGTTAACTAGCGCGTGATCCAGTACTTAAATATTATTTGATCAGTCTGCGCCAATTTGTGTATAAAATAATGAAATATTGACTCCTAGTGTAAGAATAGTTTTTTGTTGTTGTATCCATTTCAAGGAAAGAAAAAAAGTTATCTTGACTTGAGCCGTGGAGCATGGCACGTCATTTGGTCGTCGAACGTGGTACTGTCGCCAGCAAAGTGACTCTTTGCAGCATTAGGCAGCGTAAAACACCCAAATGACCGGTATTTGTCCCCTCGGGAAGCCAGCACGAATGTGCCCCGGCGTTTCAAGCCATTTGAATGAACACACTGCGCGTGACGTGTCCCTGAACTTGATGTGTACGCGCTGCCACTGAAGGGGATAACTGCTGTACAACGTTTTACCACGTGGCTGGCATGAGTGAGTGAGATTGGCTGTACGTTGGAAAGTCGAATTACTCACAATGTGTCCATAAAAGCAGCTAACGAACAGAAAAAATATGAGACCAGGACAGCTAGCATATCTAATTAAAGCTATGTTATTAGAACAATTTTAGTAACGCGTATAATTGTACAAAGTAGCGAATAACAAGATAAAACAAAATCTGCGCCGAGATCACACCTGTACAGGTGGTTAACTGGCGACCCTGAAACATAGGACCCATAGGTGTCTATCACAAGGTTAATCCTAGACAGTTTATACAAACCTTTGTGTTTCTGTTATAACTGGCAGGGGTTTCTTTGTGCAAACATATGAGGGTACAACTGCTGAACATTACACCTACTGCGGAGTACCTCAGGGAGGTGTTTTAAACCCCACATTGTTCAATGTGGCCCTCATTGGTCTGGTGAAGGTTCTGCCAAAGTCGGTGTGCCTATCCATATACGCCGATGATATTTATCTCTGGAGTGCTGCAGTTACTCGCCCTCAGGTGCGTGCACGAATACAGCGGGCAGCAACCCTCACAACAGCCTACCTTCAGAAACAAGGCCTAAATATATCAACTGTGAAGTGCGCGTTGATGGCGTTTACACGCAAACCAATGACGCCATACCCTGTTTACATCAATGGGCAGAGTGTCAAATATGCACGGACGCATCGTTTCCTGGGCATAATAATCGACAGAAGTCTTTCGTGGAGCCCACATTGTGCGTACTTGAAGAAGAGACTGCTATCTATTGTGCATATCATGAAATTCTTGTGCGGTAAAGCATGGGGAACTTCTGTGGCCTCCATGCTACAGCTGTACAGGGCCCTATTTCTGGGTCTATTGCGCTACAGCTTGCCGGTACTGACTAACACTTGCAAATCGAATACTCATTCATTGGAGAGTTTGCAGGGTCAGGCACTGCGTATCTGCCTAGGACTTCCCCGATGCGCTTCTACTTATGCCACAATCATGCTTGCCAAAGTCCATCCGGTCAGGACATATATAGCTGTGGATTGCCTCAGAGCGCACATTCGACATGCTAGCCGTGTCCCCGACCACCACTTGGCCCTTCTACCTTCCGGAAGGCCACGGGCTACGTTTTCAGACGTCATAGCCAAGCACCTAAACAGCATTCCATCAGGATATACGCCAGCTGCGAGAACGGCATGCCCTTTGTTGTGGTGCCTCGACCAGCTGCAAGTACGTCTAGAAATTCCGGGAACCAAAAAGAAAAGCAGTCACTCCAGAGTAGCATTGAAGCAAGCAACACTGCTATTATTACATGAGTTGTACTTAGACCGAACGCAGATATACACTGATGGGTCCGTCTCATCCAGCAGCTCATCAAGTGCCGCTGTAATTCCGGCTGCGGAAATGACAATCAAGTTTAAGTTGTCGCATATGACTACATCTACGGCATCAGAGCTTGCTGCTATAAGGGCTGCTTACAATATCTCGTTCAAGAACGTCCAGGAAAATGGGTCATATTCTGTGATTCGAAGGCAGCGCTTCAGAGTTTGCAGTCTGCCATGCGTAGGAGGAGCCATGACCAACTGGTACAAGAAATAAGACATTGCCATCATGAAGCTCTAGCACGAGGGCATGATATTATATATCAATGGCTGCCTGGACATATCGGTATTACCGGAAATGAACTAGCCGATGATGCAGCCCGCTCAGCCCATGAAGAAACCCGTGTAGTCCCGATTCCTCTATCAAGGAATGATGCAGCAAGACAACTTTACCTGCTGGCTCGAGATCTCACACGCACGTTCTGGTCGTCTACCAGCTTCCAAAGGTGTCAATTTTATGAACTGGATCCTTCGCTAAAGCTAAAGCTACCATCACAACTTTCCCGCTCCGATGCAACACTGTTATGCCGCCTTTGGTTGGGTGTTGCATTCACGAAGTTGTACTCCTTTCGCATTGGTATGGCAGACACTCCTACATGCGACTACTGCGGAGATGAAGAAACCATCGAACACGTCCTCTGCAGCTGCGCTTGCTACGACACACAGCCATGCCAGCTACGGATGGTTTTGAATCGACTTGACCCCGGACCATTTTGTGTGCAGAAGATACTAGGACCTTGGGAATCTGCCTCAGTTGCGCAGAAAGCAACTAAAGCACTGCTTCTTTACCTTAAGTCAACAAACCTGCGTGACCGCCTGTGAACTGTGTGTGCTCACCGAGTGTGCTCGTGATTGTGTGTACCTTCTCATCTTTGTGCAACCTCTTTTCTCCCCTTTATTCCTTCCCCAGTGCAGGGTAGCAAACCGGATGTGCGTCTGGTTAACCTCCCTGCCTTTCCTTGTATGTTTATCTCTCTCTCTCTCTCTCTTGTGTTTCTGTAGCATAATATAATCTTAATGCAGGGTGTTTTAAGCCCGAAAACTAAGATATATATATATATATATATATATATATATATATATATATATATATATATATATATATATATATATATATATATATATATATATATATATATATATATATATATATATACACGCTGTCGTGGAGGGCTCCGGAATTTTCGGCCACCTGGTGTTATTTAACGTGCATCGACATTGCACAATACACAGGCCCCTGGCATTGCGCCTCCATTGACATGCGACCACCGCGGCAGGAATCGAACCCACGACCTTCGAATCAGCAGCCTATAGCGCTGTAACCACGACACCACCTCGGTGGACGTGTCTCTGTATAGCGGAGAACGACGTATCTAAAAGCGCAACCGATAGCACCTATATATTTCTGTGTTAATCGTTTTTGCGTCCACACCTGCTCTGCTTCATATTAACGGATCATTCTTCAGTAGTGGGAGTTGTCCAATTTCGGTGGCACACACCAGCTTATAGCAGTGTTTCCGCGCGCAGAACGGACGAACTTCGGTTTCGCCTAGCCACGTACAGGTTTGCTGTAAAATAATCAAAATTTCATAATACCGTCGCTTGGTCTCCCATTTGCAGGAACGTAGCACGTGGATTGTGTCATTTACCGGTGTAGTGACGTGAAGCGTGACTTGAAGTCGCAGGATGCTGAGGTATCTTGTAGTGAATTATCATCATGATGAAGGGAAGGGACGCAGGAACTCACTCGCGAAAACGGAATTAGACAAGGCTAATTCTGTTTCTAATAATAATAATAATAATAATAATAATAATAATAATAATAATAATAATAATAATAATAATAATAATAATAATAATAATAATAATAATAATAATAATGATAATAATAATAAGACTTTTACGAGCAAAACCACACATAATTAAAAGAGACGCCGTATGAAGGGTTCCCGCAATCGTAGAGTGACTTAGGGTTTTTCAGCGTCAACTGACAGACATCGCGCCGTAAGCGGTCCTCCACTATTTTGCTTCCATCGTAATGCAACCACCGCTGCCAGGTTGGAAAACTCAGTTTCTCTCGTTTTAATATATTCCCTTGCGTTGGCGACTGCAGGCTTTGTGCATTCTTTTTTTATACAAATCCTAGTGGCCGTGAACTCACTGTGCTGCCGAGAGTGGTAATTACTGCGAAAGAGTTTCAAAAAAATAAAAGCACGAGGTAATAACAAAGACGGATTCCAACGCGTGCATTCCTCAAAGGCATTTGTATCCAGCGATTGGTTAAAATACGGCGCCTTACCCTAATTGTGTTACGCAGGTAGCATGATATAGGAAAGGAACAGTGGAGGAGAGAGTACCCGTGCGAGCGGGTGTGATTTGTCAAAGCTTAATTGCTTGGTTAAAATTCATTACTTGGTTAGAAAGACTTCAAGCATACATCGTATGTGCTGAAAGTGTCATACTGTAAAACTTGATTTGCTGTCGGAATTTACTGTAAAACTTGATTTGCTGTCGGAATTTACTAGAGATAAGAGGCACACCGATGAGCCTGCTACGTTTGGACTACTCAGATTGATCAGGTTGTTACATGAGCAACGGAAAGTGGCCAGGACATTTGTTATAAATGCAGCGTTCTCGGAAACCTGCAGGCTATCTCATATGCGTCATATAAAAAAAAAAGATCCACGCATCTCTACTAAGTGAATGACGACGGGTGCGTTAAACTAGGCCCTAAGGTCTCTAATGTCAGCGTTTAAGTCGCCGACTAGCATGATGGACGGACGGACGGATAAATATGGATGGACGTCTTGACTGATGAATGGACGGACGGACAAAGGCATAGACAGGTGCACAGACGGACGACGCAGGCGATCATGTATTGTGCTGTCACATACTTGATTGATGTACACAGAAAGCCGGTTTTATTTCACACAAACGTGTTTGTCTTTCGTTGTACAAGTGGTCAGTTTCGGTTTCGTGTAACGTGCACGGACGCTGAATCGGCTGGGCACCAAGGAGCTTCGCCCCTTAAAGGAAACTTTAGCAGCGAAGGATTTTTTTAGAAGAAACGACTGCGGGGTTAGACACGCGTGTTCATTAGTTGCTTATATCCCAGGCACTGTTCACTGACTTGCGCGCACGTGCGGAGATTATTGCACTCTAGAGACTGGCAGGTGTACCGATACTACGCAAACAGAGCTTAATTACTCCGTTAGTAATCATATAGCTTCACATACAGCGACGCACTGTATCGCCTGCGTCTGTTCACATTTGTTGATACAAAAATGCTCACAAGATACAAATCAGAAAACAGCCGTGAAATCATTGAGGCCTCCCACATAGAAAAAAAAAAAAGGAGAGGCTTGCTTAGCAAGCAATTAGTTTGAATGTTTCGTGAGGAATATTATTACCTCCTCAAAACTTGGGTTGATGCCGAATGGTTGACATCGTATTGAAATTTTGACTATATTCTGGTTTGCTTATCTGTTACCGATATTTTAGGCCGTGCGACTTTTGTCTGCATGCATATGCTGCATTCACTTTTACATGTTTTGTTCACTTCAATAAATATTTACTAGTGAGTAGGCGCTCGTCGTGTCAGTTTCTATGCTTGGTTCATGGACAATCAAATTTTCTAACTAGCCACCATAACAACTTGCCGAAACTTTCCATCCTTTTGAATACTAGTTTAACTCATAAAAGCAGCAATCTTCAATGACATTCCCTAACATGTTAGCGTGGTTCACCCTTTGCTTTGCTATTCCTGTTGTCGGGTGATGACCATGATATCGATCACTTATACCCATTAACAATACGCACGGTCACAGACACGCATTTATACACAAAGGGGTGATTCATAAAGTTTCGTTAAGGTGAGTAGCCCTCAGAAACACCAACAGCTATTGTATTGCGCATCGCACAAACACTGCTTTGCCAAGCTTTGCCACCGGCCGAAAAACACCGCAGCTCCACGCTCAAGCCACGTTGCAAGTGAATTGCTGCGTTCAGACCTGTCGTGCTGCTTCATAACGCTGTCACAAAGGACGTGTATCGGGTGTCACATGCGGTACACGTAAGCGAATCCGACTGCTTGGCCTTGTGCTTGAGGTAGTTCTAGTATCAGCCAGTGAATGCACGTTTCATCTTGTCTGGTCAGTCCTCGTCGCAGGCGGGCGCGGAGTTCCCTTCTCGGGAGGGGGCAGTCAAAGGGTCATGGCACATGACAGCATGCCACCTTCCCATTCTATTCAATCATATCTTGTTTTGTTTGAAGAATGAGGGCAGGCTCGAGAGAAAAGCTGCGCCTCCCCCCCCCCCACTAAATATAAGTATGATAGACATAGACATTGCCCCCCCCCAATAACTGACCTCGACTTCGGGTATAACACCAACTGCCCCCCCCCCCCCCCCAATTCAGTGCGCCCGCCTATGGTATCTGTGGCGTATAAAAACTACGTAATCGGTTTATTCTGTGCAGCGGTCCGTGCTGGTCTTCACCGCGGCTTCCCGATAACACGTCCTCCGTCGCTGCTAGGCTTTCGGAGAGTAGAGAGCTGTCCCTGACGCCTGCCTTTCCCCTAGATTTATGGGAAAGCGGGCGAGACCGACGGTCGCAGGTTCTTGCGCGCGCATCTCCCTCGGGAGACGTGCGCCGTGTCGCGTCGCTCCCTTTCCTCCCCTCTGCGCCTTGGCAGGAAAAGAGGGCACATCGATCGACTCGCTCGCTATCCACGGTACCTTGCGCTAATAAAGCTACCTCATGGAAAGGGGAACCATAACGGGGCTGGAGGGAGGGGGTGGGGGAAGGCGCAGCTTTTGTCTGCACTCACCAGATTCGGGCCTCCCCGGCTTTGCTTGAGCGCTTCATGTTGTGCAGCTCAGCAAAATGGTACGCAATCTTCCTTCATTCATTAATCTTGCAAATGTGAAGCTTTCCTTCTTTTTTTTTCATCGTAGTCTCGACAAGTAACACGCCCGCTTTTTTCATTTATCTGTGTGACCTGGTTTTACGAATAATAAACTGTTGCGGGTCTTATCATCGATGCAAGTCCTGCCCTGGTCTGTCGGTGAGTTCCCCAATGTTCCAAGCTGTTCTGATAAACAGGAATATTACCCAGGATTTTAGGCCTGAAAACCGCAATATGACTAGGGACGCTGTAGTGGAAAGTTCTAGTGAATTTGACCATCTTGTTCTCTTTAACGTGCACTGACATAACACAGCAAACGGGCATCAACCATATTGCCGCCATTGAAATGTGACCACCAAAGCTGGGATCGGACCCCCGACTTTCGTGTCAGCGGCCAAGCAACCTGAGCCCCCGAACCATTGCTCCACCTAGGTGGACCAATAACGACAACCGAAAGTCCGGGATGTTGCATTCGAAGAATTGCTTAGTTCAGGGGTTGGAAACTAGTAGACCACGGGGCACCATTATCCTGCCCCCCAAACACGACGCCAGAAATCTTGCTCCCCTCGTAACTACCTATCTGAACGGGCTTACACAGGAACAATGAAAAATATCGCTTTCTTGGCATTGTAACCCATCTTCCCACTCACGCACATTATGTGTTCACTTGCTTTCATTGGTACTAAGAAATTCAGCCATGAATGTTGTAAATGTGGCATTGACAGGGTTTTTTGTTTGTTTGTTTGCTTGTAACTAATGCCAGCAAATTGCAAGCTTGTGACGCGTATGCTGAAAATAAGCACAATATCTATTCTGATTTTGTACATATCAATGACGTATTATATGATCTACCACTAAAAGCTTATCGCACTGTAACATTCGCGGCATGGCCACAGGTCCCGCAAGTGTAAAACCGTTGGATCGGTTTCCCAAGTCGGTGACCGTGTACCAACACGCCACATCGCATGGGAACGCCTCATATGGAGTGCTTGTGCAACCCACGGTCAAACGAAGGAATGCACTGTAATAGAAATGCAATATCGATTATGTGTGAGCGATAATGTCACATGTGCGTGTCAACAAAGCTCAGTGACACCGGTGAGCAAGCTCAGTTGGGCGAACAAGTGCCGAGCTAAAAAAAACACTCAAGGTAGATCAAGTAACATCCGTATAGAAATGATAGCGTAGAGCACATTGTTAGATCGCCGATTAACTGATATTTGGTCAAACGCGTCGGGCATTTATGCATGTATGTAATAACTGTCGGTGTGCAACGTTTAAACCTACGACACGATTTTGACGGACGCCGAAGTGGAGGGCTAGAGATAGTGGGCGTGTAGACCGTGTTATCCTTCCGTTCGCACCCACGACAGACTCTTTTTACGGATGGCTTTCTGTGCAGCAGCATTGGACGTAAATCGTTTTGTGTTGCATCTTCAACGAATAAACAGCGCTACGGTAAACGCACACGCATGAAAACGATTGGGTTGGTGCCACGGTGCAAGAATACTTTAGGTGAGTGACCGCCGGGACTATCTGCTGCCCGATAATGTTCTGCTTCGATAGGAGCCTGGGAGATGGCGCTACAAGCTTTGCCCCGGCTTCCCTTCCCCCTTCTCGGTATAGGAAAGCCCCGGGATGTAGGAAAGTAGTGGTGGTCATTTATCGTCGCTACAACACCCTCGCCGCACCGTCAACTTCCACCCTAACCACCCCCTCTTTCGCGCCGCCGCTCTATGCGTGTCGCGTGGTTGATATCACGCGATTACAGTGTACTAGAAGGGGGACTTTTAGTACACTCTAACGCGATTACTCGATTTTCTCAGATTTCGAGACCGTCGCCCACGTGCTGGATGTGCTTTGCGGAATTTGTCAGCAGCCCGCCACGTTCCTCACCTCCCTATTTCAGAACGCCCCTCCACTCATCGCTCCACCTTCAACTCAGAATTCCAACGGGAGCGCCATCTCTACGCAGCAGAAATCACTGCATATCAGTGGTAATTTGCTGCTATTTTCGAGTAGCGCAGCGTCTTTTTCAGCCGAGCAGCGGCGCAGTGCGCAACTCTGTCAAGTGAAGGGTGAAAGTCGAGTTGAGGAGCGTTTGTGAATACGGGGGTAAGTCCGGCAAGCCATCTATCGGCACGCCAAAACGAGAACATAGTCGGTCCCTCCCCGGCAAGCGCTCGCTTCGCGGCGTTCGCTCACCTAAAGTATTCTTGCACCGTGGTTGGTGCACACGACGCTTCATGGCCTTATTTGTCCACGTCACGCCTTTCAAGAACAAGAAAACATCAATCCTAACAGTCCAAGATTTCGGCGTCCAGCCTATAAGACGGACGCTTGTCGTTCAGACGCAGAAAACTGATAAGAATTGAATAAGCGCCAACGCGCACGGAAGTGTGAATGGGCGCCAAAGATGCCGCAGCCAGGTGAACATGCAGCCGCAGTCACTAGTTTCCATCATCACTGCTAGAAACATCCTTAATTTTTTTCTAAATTTCATATATCTCCCGACGCAGTGCCTTCGACGTAAACCACAGTAGTTACGAGTAATCGAGCTCGCAAAACGGCAGCATGCTCATCAGTGAGTGTAGTATGCGCGCCGAGATTGGACTCAAGTACGGAAGCTGAAGTTCGAAGATTCTCGTGCTTCCGACATTCGAACGTGCTGGAAAAAAAATAGAACTACGTTTCGAAGAGTGATTACTGATCTGGCAAGTTAGAATCGGATTCTTTCACTCACTCGTCAGCCATACTGTAAACGCATGCCGCATTTCCCACAAAATGTCCGAGGACAAATACAAACGTCCCACAGGCATCCCAGAGATGCGCGTATACTTCCATGTGCTTATGACCCCTCTGGTGGGCTCACAAGCCCAAAGGAGATGGATGTTTAGAGACTTCCCTTCAGGGCTGCACTTATAAGCTGATGGTCAACCGTCCACAGCACTGTCGCGCAGCGTGTAAGCCTTCTTACCTGTTTCATTCATTTATTTTTTTTTTTTGCGGTACCACTTTAGCAAATGCGGCACACTTACTTATAAGGTCGTGCTCCGGGGCTGCAACAACAGGGACATCTGGGTTACCTTAAAGAGCGACCGACTATCGTTCAGGGTACTTTTCTAATGAGGAAAGCTGGATTCACGGACCATTTCACCGGTCTTCACCTATTGCACGAAAAAGA
The DNA here is from genome assembly GCF_043290135.1 of Rhipicephalus microplus. NCBI lineage: Eukaryota > Metazoa > Arthropoda > Arachnida > Ixodida > Ixodidae > Rhipicephalus > Rhipicephalus microplus. The sequence continues at coordinate 65,494,763 of NC_134708.1, forward strand.
CCCCTTTCGTTCGCGTGTGACGTACTTTTTATAACTTAGAAGTGTGGCAGCTTGGGCTAGTTGGTATGACATGGCGATAGTTACTATAGCGCGAGAACAGAATGACGACAAAGAGACAAAAAGTGTCCTTGTCGTCATTCTGTTCTCGTGCTGTACTTTTTATGTTACGTCTTAGCGCAGCTTCCCGAATGGTGAAAGAAAAAAAAAAGCTTCGTTTCCGCTTGCAAATGCCCCTTCACAGACTGCAGCGGCACTCTTCCTCTCAGTCAACCCGAGTTGCTTAAATAGGCCGTCGTGTGTAACGACATCCTGCCCTGTTCGCGAGAAAGTTACGCGACCCCGGCAGTTATCGCTGCATTACTCGCTGCTTTTCCGGCATTCTATCGGCATGCGTATACCCAAAGCGATAATGAAGGCCGGTCCGTTTGTGGACAACGTGATCTCTCCAACCGTCGAAAGCAACTGTGACAGGAAGGGGCTTATAACGTAATCACATCGCTATGGATATTACAACTACATCTCAATATCAGTAACTGTGATTTAGGTCCTCTTTTGATTTTAAAAGACAAGGCGTGCAAGCAAGAACACAACAAGAAAGTCTGGACACGACAAAGGCCGACTAAAACTGAAAAGATGCCTGTCGGTGGCGGCGAAAGAAGGCACAAAAACTTACCTGCGTATGCCCGTGCAATCGTATCGATCCGGTACGCATATAGGGTCTCTATGAGATATAACTGTTAAAGCATCTGATATGACGAATTACATGGACAGGCGCAGGCAAGTTCCAGTCTAGTACCTTAACAGTTATCTTTCACGAACCCCCCCCCCCCCCCCCGAACGCCGGAGTGAGAGGTTAGCCTATTGCATGGGCATGCGCAGATACGTCCTCGCGTTTCCTTTTCCGTCGTTGTGCGCCCCTTGAGCCGTCAGTCGGAGTTTGTGGTGTGTTGACTGTTTTAATATGCCCGGATTTTCACGCTATGTCTTTTAGATTCAATACTTACATACAATAGGTAAGCTTTCTGTGATTCCAAGTCAACGTCCTCATCAGCCTGACTACGCCCACTGCAGGGCAAATGCCTCTCCCATGGTCTTCCAGTCAACTCGGACTCGAGTTTGCCGATGCCACTTTATACCCGCAAAATTCCTAATCTCATCTGCTTACCTAACTTTCTGTCTCCCCCTCACCCACTTGCCTTCTCTGGAAATCGAATCAGTTACCCTTAATGATCAGCGGTTATCCTGCCCACGCGTTACGTACCCGGCCCTTGCCCATTTCCGCTTCTTGATTTCGACTATGTTGTCTTTAATACCCGTTTGTTCCCTGACCCACTCTGCTCTCTTCTTGTCTCTTAAGGTTACACCTATCAGTTTTCTTTCCATCGCTCGCTGCGTCGTCCTCAATTTAAGCTCAACCCTTTTTGTAAGCCTCCAGGCTTCTGCTTCGTACGTTGACACCGGCAAGATGCAGCTGTTGTATACCTTTCTCTTTAGGGATAGCGGAAATCTACCAGTCATAATTTGAGAATGCTTCCCTAATGTGCTCCATACCATTTTTATTCATCTAGTTATGTCAATATCGTGGTTCGGCTGCACGGTTCGTACCTGCCCTAAGTAGTCGCGTACTATACTTCCAATACACTGCTATATACCTATCTCGAAGCGCCGTTCGCTTCCGAGAATATTGCACATTACTTTCGTTTTCAGCACATTAACTCTAATACCTACCTTTCTGCGCTCCTTGTCTAATGTGGCATTTTTTTATTGCTATTCGTCTACTGAAATACCAAGCAATGTAATGTCACCGACGAAGCATAGGTTACAAAGGTACTCTTTATTAACTCTTATTACTAACTCTTCCCATTCTAGGCCTCTGAAAACCTCTTTTACGCATGCGGTAAATAGCATTGAAAAGATCGTACCCCTTGTCTTACACCCCTCTTTATTGGGATTCTGTCGCTTTCTTCATAGAGAAATATCGTGACTGTATATTCACTGTATATTTCTTCTAGCATGTTTATCTTGGGTTCGTCGATGCTCTGATTTCGCAGTGCCTCCATGACTGCTGGTATCTCTACCGAATCAAATGCCTTATCGTATTATATGAAGGTTATTTATAGCGGTTTGGTGTATTTTGAGCCTTTATCACCTTATTGATACTATGATTGTGCTCGATTGTTGGGTAGCCCGTTCGAAATCCTTCTTGACCCTTTGGTTGACTTGATTCTAATGTTCTCTTAATTCTGTTAGCAATTACCATGGTAAATACCTCGCATATGCCGGAGACTAAGCTGATCAGCCTGCTTTCTTCAAGTCTTTGTCGTCCTCCTATAGATGAAGATGATGTCAGCATCTTCGCAAGAATTTAATACCCTTCCCGTCAGAAGCCACTTCGTATGCAGGGTGGCTACTTTTTTACACAATTTTTTCCTCCGATTTTGTGTTACCTGATCCTCAACAGCAGCTTTTGCCTCCTTGAATTCCTTCCAAGGCTTTCCTGACTTCTTCGGTCATTACTGGTGGGATGTAACCTGTGTTACTGCTAGTTCTGGCTTTATGGTCGTAGTTGTCCCGGCTACTGTACAGATCTCTAAAACTCCTCCGCTATTTTAACTATCATATCCATATTGGTTGTTACTTTGCCTCCCTTGTCCCTTAGTGCATACATCTGGTGTTTGCCTGTCCCAAACTTTCTCTTCATCGCTTTGACGCCTGCTCCAATTTTGGAGCATGTTCAATCATCTCCATGTTATACCCTCTTACATCGAATACCTTACGCTTATTATTCAACTTTGACAGTTCTGTCAGTTATATTGTGACTTGTGTTCAAGGATATCAGGTTTTGACTTTTCTTAATGAGATTATTTGTTTCCTGGTACAGCTTGCTAGTGTCCTGTCCAACTACCGAACCTTCAACTTCCACTGCACACTCCGTAATGGTACTCGTCAGATTATCATTCATTGCGTCAACGCTAATGCCGGTTTCCTCGATGAGAGCCGAATATCTGTTCTGAAGCGAGACTCTGAATTCCTGTACTTTCCCTCTCAGTGATAGCTCATTGAATGGCTTCCTGCGTACGAGTTTCTGCCGTTTCTTCTTTAAGTCTAGGCCTTACTTTCAAGACCTTACCATTCTATGGTCACTGCATCGTACATTGCCAGGCACATCCTGCACGATCCCTGGGTGTGCACTCAGAATAAAGTCTATTTCGTCTTTACTTTCGCGATTAGTACTCCTCCATGTCCGCTTGCGGTTCACTCGTTTTCGGTAGAAGGTATTTAAAATCCATAACATATCGCGTACTGCAAGCTCTGCTAATAACTCCTTTCAGGAATTTTTAGTACCTATAACATAATCCCCTACTGCCTCATCTTCAGCATGCCCCTTCCCTAACTTGGCATTGAAGTCGCCCATCACTATAATATATTGTGTTTTTACTTTACTCACGGCCGACTTGACGTTTTCATAGAAGCTTTCAACTAATGCATCATGGCTGGATATAGACGCGTTGGCCTTAGCCACTTTCATCTTGTATCTCTTATTGAGTTTAATTACAATACCCACCCCCCTTTTATTAATGCCATAGTATTCCTCCATCTCAACAGCTACATTTCTGTGGATAAAGCACGCCACCCCCGTTCTCTTCTGCCAGCCAAGCCACGATAGCAAAGGACGTGCCCGTTCTGTAGCACCGTATAGGCCTCAGCTGTTTTCCTAACATCAATGAGCCCTATTACACCCCATTTAACATTCTGAAGTACCTCGAATAGCACAGGTAGAGTTGTCTCACTAGAAAAAGTTCCAGCGTTAAACGTTGCTAAGTTCAGGTTGCAATGGCTGCCTGTCCGGTCCCAGAGATTCTTAGCACTCTCTGCTGGAGATCTGACCTCCACCGTGGTCAGTTGCTTCGCAGCCGCTTGGGACTGAGGGCCGAGGTTTCATTGGCGTGATACCTGGTGTGATAAGCCACCACGCTGGGTAAACACTCTGTTTAATCTTGACTGGCGCAAGAGTGTGATGGTGGTAGTGATATACCGTTTCCGGAAAAAAGGTTCTGAAGGACACCCGGCTGTTTGTCAAAGTGTAGGGGACCACACGGCCACAGCGGTGGCTACATGGTTGAGCATCCACTTGCAATGCAGTAGGCACCAGGTTTGAGGCCCAATGCCAACCAGCAATCAAGCCACCTGTTTTCTTAATGGGGTAGAGGAGTACATCAACTCGGTGCTCAGTTTTTCTTAGCTACTCATCTCAAAAGATAGCCTCGTATGGTTCCGCAAAGGTCCCTGGGTGCACCTTAACCCACCAACGTATTTGTGAAACAAGTACAATCATACTTCCGGATTGGTGCTCGGCAGAACGAAGTTCATAGTTGCCGGAAAGAGCACTCACGCTGTGGGAAATTGGCGATACATGTTTGGCAGACCTAAAAATAGGATCATGTCTTTTTTTTTTTCTTTTTGAAGTGTAGCATCCACTATTGCATGCGAAGTTGAAACACGTAGGCGTTCCAGCAAAGCGGATTTGTCGGATGTTATTCATGTGATCAAAAGATTGATGCGTTATTGTGTTGGCGACTTAATACGTACACACGTTACTGAGCAGGTCAGGCTTCATACAAATGCTTCCAGAAAGGGTAATCTCGAAAATAACGTGCTCGTTGCAAACTCAGCAATCAATGATAGATTGATTTCATTCTTTACCAAATAGGCAACGTCACTCGAGCGACGAGCTGGAGGCTATTTTTGCAGATGCAATAACGTATGTCCGTGATAAATTGTTTTCATTATAGACATTTTTACACTCGTTGCACCTGTGTTACGCAGTCAAGCGGGAAGGGTTGGTTAGGTGCTCAAACATACGGGCTTGACATGACTTCATTAATCAACGCGTGCAGATGTTCGTACAATACATGGGTAATAATAGCATCACATGGTTTTACGTCCCAAAGCCGCGATATGTTTCTGAGAGATGCTGCAGCGGAGGGCTCCGGAAATCTTGACCATCCGATGTTCTATAGTGCACGTTCTATAGGAAAATGCCGCGGCCGCAATCGAACCCGTGACCTTCAATTCTGTCAGCAGTCAAGAACCATAATCGTTGCTCCATCGTGTCCCACTGCAATATATTGGTTATAAGTGCAAACACATTATAGGATCGTGGGAGCCATCCTATAGAAAATGGCGGCGGTGAACAGAGCACCTATTAAAATAGGTTGCGCTTCTTCCCCCCCCTTTTTTTTCATTGTAACTAATGCATCGATTGCGCTTATATTGCCACACATGTTTCTTGTTTTCACTTTTTCTTCATTCAGTTTTGCCCACAAAGCCTGGGTCAGGAATGTTCAGGGCAAACTGCGCATCATTGTTCGAGAACGTTCACGATCATAGTAGATTGTTCTCTTAAGATTGCCCGCTAGTCCCGCCACGGTGATCTAGTGGCTAAGGTACTCGGCTACTGACCCGCTTTCGCGGGATTGAATCCCGGCTGCGGCGGCTGCATTTCCGATGGAGGCGGAAATGCTGTAAGCCCGTGTACTCAGATTTCGGCGCACGTTAAAGAACCCCTGGTGGTGAAAATTTTCGGAGCCCTCCACTGCGGCGTCTCTCATAATGATTTGGAGGTTCGGGGACGTTAAACCACACATATCAATCAATCAATCAATCAATCAATCAATCAATCAAGATTGCTCGCTAGACGCGAACGCTAGAGGATATTCCAGAGCTTGTGCGAAGACCAGTGATAAGCCTGGAACATTCGATGACACATGTATAAATGCCACCATACTTCGCCACTTGTCAGTTAATCAACAATAAACGCTCTGTACGCCACTATCAGTGCCCGTGTGTTGCTGTAATCTGACCTACAGTTTCCTGGCCAAAGGTTCGGCCAAATGCTTTATCTGAACATCGAATGTGCTCCCTTCCTCCACGTCACGACCCCGTGACGTGGTTAATGTCACTTCAGTCAAGGTAGTGTTACGACCGGCCCTAGGGAACCAAGCAAGAGGAGTTGCGGGAAGAACCGGTTCTTGACCGACTGTGTCGTCGACCCCCACCTCCCCATTCAGGCTCCCCCCTCTCGCCGGGAGAATTCCGGAATCTGCTGTGCGTTCGTGACCATGTTTGGGCACTTTTAGGGCGCCGTGACCATATATGGACATCGTGTTAGGTTGTGCCACTCTATGTGTTGTGAGGTGTGTTTCCCCCTCCCTCGTGGCCGGGGTGCCGGGGCCACCGTATTGGCTGACGATGCGGACAAGGCGCCCAGTGTCGACAACGCGGCGCTATAAAATGCCGAAGACGTTTTGTATCTCTCTCTCTCCTCTCTTTGGATCAGTTGATCACTTCTCCACATGTAAATAAATCTCTGTCGTTCGTTCGGGCGCTTCTTCTCGCTGAATTGTTGGACGATGGATCCTGCGACGGGGTCAGCTACCGAAAACGAGACCGGCAGGACCCGGAGTCCCAACAGTAGTTACATTATCCAATTCACTGCTGCGTCAATACACATCTCTTGTTCCCTGCCTATAAACCTCCTTGCCCTGTATTCCACGGAGCGAATCTAAGGAATGATTACTGCATTGCACAAGTCATATCGAAAGGTGGACTCTCTGAACTTATTATGCAGAAAACTAATATTCAACAATCTCGGAGGTATACTTTGGACATGTAGCAGCAGTAGCGCCGAATCAAGAGACTGAATTAACTAAACAAGTGGGGGTGGAGCACATTCTTCAAGCATTTTCAAATCAATAATGGTAGTCTGCCACTATCCCCAAAGAGGAGAGTATATAACAGCAGCATCTTACCGGTACTTACGTACGGAGCAGAAATCAAGAGGATGAAGAAAAGTTCTCGAATTCAATTGAGGGCGACGCAGCGTGTCATGGTGAGAACGACGGTGTGTATAACATCAATAGAGAACATTAGGCAGTGGGTTAGGGAATCAACTGGTGTTAAGAAGATATATAGTCGAAAAAAAAAAAGAATTTACATGCACGTGGCCAAGGCAATTAGCCCGAAATCCAGACAACCGCTGGTCATTAGGAGTAACAGGTCGGATTCCAAGAGAATAAAAGCGCACCAGAAGCATAAAATGTGGTGGTCAAATGAGCGAAAAAGTTTGCGGGAACTGGCAAGATCGCACATACCCACTACATGACAGCATTACTTCACTCTAAATTATATCCAAGTGGCCAGAAGTTCATCAGCCAATGTACCAAACTATATAGCGACAAAACTATAGTGCCCACAAAGACACTTAATTGTTAAAAGAAATAAGCCCATGTAACCTATTTTTGGTCTGTAATAATAAACGTTCTGGCTGCGCCTCACATAATATCAATGCGCCATCAGTAAAAGTGTTACCTTATTCGATTTATATATGACACTATAATGTTGTTACTTACTCAGTATATGACTATCAAGTATATGCATTTAATTTATTGGGTAATTATTGACACTTTTCTCAAATCACTGTCTGGGATTCCCACGGGAATTGATTCAGCATTTTTGTGCCCTAGATCGGACTATGTAAAATCAATAAACAAGCGAGCAAACAAACAAATAAATGAACAAATCGTAATGGCGAGTCGTAACGCATACACTAAACTACAACGACTCAACTCATGTTCTACAAGCAAAGCAGAGACCACCTCGGCCATGAATTGACACGAAGACTCCGTAAGTTGGCTGGGTAAACAATGCGCACAAACAAAGAACGAGCGGCTTTTGGTAATTCACGCCTGAAAAAACAAACAAACAAACAAAAAAGACAGCATTGTTCATAGCTTCCCTTTCTTATATAGATACTACGCCACGTGACTTTCCAATTCCACACGGCAACGAAAGAGGAAAGAAGGCGGGGAGCTAAAATATAGACGATGCCTCTCCACGCACGCATTGTTCGCCCTTTATGAGTTACGGTTCAAGACCGTCTCGAACAAAGCGGTTGTAAATACTGCGGAATGCACGAACTGCGTGAACGGTACACGCTTACGTCTTGCCAAGGCCTTTTGTATCCATTCCAACGCTCACCGTGGCTTCGCAAGTGGCAGCAACAACATTTCAGTCACCGTTTCTTGCAGGAGTCTGCACAAAACGACGTCGTCATGATGCTAAACTCGATGATACACGCAAGCGTGTGCAGGGTTCCTTTTCAAGAGGGGAGGGAGGGGGGTGAAGGTTCACGTAGCGCACCCCCGCCCCTCTCTATTAGATTAAGATTTTTCGCCCAGCCTCCAACCTATGCGCTCGCCTATGGTCATATGGTATACAGCAGGCCAGGTCGTTGCGCTATAGATAGATTCATAATGAAATAATTGGAAGCGCAAACCAACGGGACACAAGAGAAGAGACAAACGATTTCTTGTGTCCCGTTGGTTTGCACTTCCAATTATTTCATTATGAACTTGTACCAACTAGCCCACCTGTCAACCCTTCTGCTGTAGATAGAGCATGATCGGTAGCTTATAGACGACGCGAAGTAGCAGCTGCGGACGGCGCCAGCGTCCACCGCCAGGCGCTGGATCGCCCTATATAATAATAATAATAATAATAATAATAATAATAATAATAATAATAATAATAATAATAATAATAATAATAATAATAATATTTTGTCCACATCCATGAGAAATACAAATGAACGGGCCTGTCTAAGTCTCCGAGGACTTGTGCGACTAGGCCCGGCAAAGCCGGTTTCAGCGATGTGGTACGAACTAGCTTTTCTAATTAAATGGTATGGTTCACAGCTTCGAATGTTTGTGCCAATTCTAAGAGCTACATCGAGCACAGAAATATTTGCGTTTACTGTGTACGCTACTTGCCGATAAACATAAACGAAACGGACATTCATTCATCACGGCGACGGTCATATTGGCGGTCAGATTGGCGCACACACAGCCGGCCATCATGCCGCCTGATCCCTTCGTGCATCGATAGCAAGTGCCTTTTTTTTTTATCACCGGGCGTTTATTGCCCCGTACCTCGGGGCAGAGCTATAAGCAGTCGTAAAACTGTCTTTATAATGGCTGCGTGCCCTTCCGGAAGCACATGTTCACAGCTCGCGTGCATACAACTTCTTTCTTGCAGCTTGTTCCAAGTTCAGCGCTTTTCTCGCCTCTTCAAGCTGCAGATCTACCCGGATGAAATGTGTTACGTCACCGATTCCATAACACGAGGCACAAAATTGGCACGTGTATCATTCTGTTGCATCGACAACCCAATTAAGCCTGGACGTATCTGAAGTACTTTAAATATAATACAAGAACTCACGGCTCACTCAGACCCCACTAAGACTCAGATCAGGCCATGAGTCTGAGCCTGAGTGAGTCCGGGCCAGTGAAATTTTGGTGGGTTTGAGTCCGAGTCAGTTCGTCTGAAGAAAATTTTCGTAAATGTGAGTTCGAGTAAGCTCGGCCCTGAGCAAGTTTGGTGAGAACGAGTTCGAGTGAGTTAAAAGCACGAGATACATTTCTTGATTGGTGGGTTCCACATTTGTTTGCTCACCAAAGTTCAAATGTGCCTTACCTGGATTCACGCTTATACTCCAGCCTACTCACACGTATTCAATGCCTGTAAGTTCGGATGAATTGCAAGCTGTCTGCGTCTGACCTAATCTTGCACAGCTTCTGTGATCGGCATAGCCTTTGTATACAAGTGACGATTCCATGCGATTATACCGTGATGTGACGTCATCTTTTATGACTTCATGATTACGTCATAGATGTCACAAGTTTTTGGCGATCTGTGACGTCTCTACGTCTTCACGCGAATTCTTGCATCACTCTAGTTCATAGCGACGCTCTATTACCGCTTTTTTTAAGGTACCTGAAGCTCCCACTTTAATAACCTGTCCTCGACGTAGGTCGCAATGTAATTCTTGCTGCGCTTAAGTTCTACTGCGAATGCGCGCCGGCCTCTTGTGCAGAGAGTATACCCGTTGGCTTCCGTAAAGCAATGATGCTCGACTGAAGCGTTCCGTATGCCACGCTATAGTTATTCCATGTTTTCTCATGGAATCTATACAGAAGCAATACGTTTTCATATAGTTTCCATATATTTCCATTTATTTCAGTAAAATTTTCACAGAGGCACGGAAGTTTTGGATTGGTATAAGGAACGTCCCAGTTGGGGGTTTGGTGTTCTTTCTATGCATGCGCTAGGAGTTATCCAACTACCCAGGCCACAATACTCTTAGGGAACGTATGTTAATGCTACTGCGCAGGTGTCTGTACGTGCACACAGCCTCGTTCGCACAATCACCTGCGCATAAACACCTTCATAGGTTATGCTCAGGTGGTCTATAGCATATCATTAACTTCACTTTTATACCTGGCATGCAACATTTCATCCGTATTTGCATGGCATATACGCTGATACTACACAGCTAACCTCTGCAAAAGATTTCTGCTGGCCCAGATGACTCAGTACACTTCTACCGATTGGAAGGTGATGGGCTATGCATTCCTCATTTTCGCAGATGTAACACATCATCACCAAATCTGCGGCTGTTTGTTCTTATTGCGAAGGTTTCGAATGTATAAAAGAAATTGATGTAGTTAGCATGAAACAACATTTATGTGCGTATGTTAGTTCTTTAGACATTCCTTTTCTATCACAGTTAGGAAATAAGTTACACAGAAAAACACCCTTATTGTCTATCTTTGATCCTCAGGCTTTAGGGAAGACGTGGGGCATTAAAACTTACATTGAGTCCTGGGGACGTTGCAGCATCTGAATAAAAGTTAGGTTTTATTGTTTACCAGCATCTTGCTAAATATGAATGCTGAAAAAATTGTAGAAAAGTTATGGATCTTACAAGCTATAAAAATACCTGCAAATTCGCGGGTCGACATGTCACACTTACAAAGGAATTGTGTGCAAAATCATTTTGTATTGTATACAAAAGGATTGCATAACAAATGCATTGTGCGCAAACATTTGCAAGCTTAAAAGAAAGGACAGTAAAAGAATCCAGCGACTAACTTTTATTCAGGGCATTTACGGCTTTCGAATTGACATAGTTTACATCGAAACCATAAAAATCAGCTCGTAAAAGTTTCGAACCAGTAGTATTAACATTTATTACACGTCAGTACCAATTTAGTAATCACGAGAATACTTACTTCTGCTAACACGTTATATATATATATATATATATATATATATATATATATATGTGTATATATATGATGTATAACATAAAGAATTAAACGGAAGTTCTTGATACTATACAGACACGCTCGTTAGTTTGTTAAGGCCTCGTGATTGAAAAAAAAAATGTCCGGCGGCTAGAACGGTGATAAAGTGCGACATATCGAGCTTATCGTCAAACGAGATAATTGATGACATTTGAAATTGGGAATTGTTCGTCGCACTTGCATTGTCATTCCTGGGCAGGTGGTTGCACAGTCATTCATTTTTGCGATATCAGTTCCATCTTATGCTCAACGAGTAACTATAGCTGCGCGTTTAAATGGAGACACCGTCCACGAATGCGTTAAACAGTTGGGTAAGCATCCTTCACAAATCAGCTTAGCATTTCTAGGCGAAAAAAAAACTACAAAGAATTGTCGGCTAACTTCTCAGGACTTTGTTGCACCACCAGTTCTTTTCTTTCTTTCTTTAATGATCAGCTTTCTGCACGACGTGGAACCGTAAGGTCGCGGGTTTGGTTTCGGCCCTGGCGGTTGCATCTATATGGAGGTGGAATGAATGAGGCCCATGTAAAATGTGACGTCAGTGCACGTTAGAGAACATCAGATAGTCAATATTTCCACCATGGCGTCTCCCATACACATATCGTGTTTCGGGACGCAAAACCACAGATGTTAAAATAATCAATTAACCAAGCCACTGTCCAACTTCCGGAATATAAACAGTTAGCCATATAGTACACTCACGGATTTAAACGTGGCATCGTTTTTTCTTTAGTACAACGACTGTATGCGCAGTTGCTCGAGATGACTACTTCATGTTGCAATGGGTCTGGTATATTAAGACAACGTTGGTTCTGACCGACGTGTCCGATCGAAAATTAAGCCAATACGACCCGCACTGAAGACGATGGCAACGAAAGTACGCGTGTTACTTAGCCCTAAACCGGCCTTTCAATACGTGAGTACGTGATAATAATTACATATTTTAGTCGCGAAACAACAAACGCAGAGAAAGAAACACGCAATGACGTGGACAGGTCGCCATGGCACAGTACACGAGTTTCTGCCATTCTGTTACCATCGAAATGCGACCACCACGACCTGGATAGAACTTTCTTAGCCATCTGAACTTCCGTGGCAGATGCGAGTATATAGGTGACCTGAAACCAACCATACTCCGTGCGTATGAGCAATGTCATAACGCGCGACCATAACTCGGCTGTATACATGCCCAACAGCTAAACGCGGCTGCCTTTTTATCATTTCCTGCATCCTCGATAGCAATAACGCGGCATTAAGGAAGCCATTTTCAGGGACAAAATATTAATCTAAAGAAAACCGAGACCTCCCTCGCGTGCCAGGAGATAACGAGTTGCCTTCGCTTCGCATCGTGTAGCTTGGGCGGACCCCGAACAACCTCTGAAAACACAAACAACGAGCGTCTTATTTTCGTCTGACGTCTCCCGAATTGCAGGCACAACTGTCGACGTCAACGAAAGTTACCGGTAGCGCCTACAATATGCGGCTTTGGGTCTCTATTTTCGCCGAGTCGCGCGTCACTTTCTCTGTTATCCTCATGTAATAATAATAATAATAATAATAATAATAATAATAATAATATTAATAATATTAATAATATTAATAATAATAATAATAATAATATTATTATTATTATTATTATTATTATTATTATTATTATTATTATTATTATTATTATTATTATTATTATTATAATTATTATTATTATTATCTGAGGCTTATCCAAGGAGGTTGGGTATAACAACGTACCAAACCCACGATATGATTACGAGAGACACCGCTGCGTAGGCCTGCGAAAATGTGTGACCATGTCGTACTCTTAACGTGCACTGCCATAGCACGGGACACGGGCCTCCACCGTTTTGCCTCCATCAAAATGCGACCATCGCGAACCTGCGATCTTTTGGTTAGCAGCGGAGCACCGCATATACTCACTGTTTTACCGAGGCCGACCTATATATGATGCAATGGCCTCTCCAGAATAAAGTTTCGAGCGATGCTCTTTCCTTTCGCCTGGTTATCCGTTGTGGTTTTCGCCTTACAATTTCTCGAAGAGCACACCAATTAGGCCAACAAGTTTTACTTAAGCGCTTTGTAGTCTTCGCTTCCCCTGCGCAACTGAGGCATTCATTTCAAGAAGTATCCAAGCGTGCTTTTTTTTTCCACACCTTCAAATGTTCGCCGGATGAACGAGCCAGGCGTAAGTATATGACGGGAATGGAAAACATGTATAGTTTTTGTGAACCACGTCACACATTTGTTCACTAAAGTTCGCATGGGCATCCGCTTGTTGAAATATGCGCGTGCGAATGAAAGTGCATAAAAGGACAGTATACCGGCTGTAAGAAAAAAAAAACGAATTACGCACAAGGTGTTTAAACAAAGAAACCACATAAAAATGGGGTTCGGTGCAACATGCAGTCCGTGAAGCAAGTTTGCATACAATGTCTGCCGTACATTGTGCTTTTCGTCGCAAATTCTACACTCGTCTAAAAATAGCAGCTGTTCTGCAGTATGGCACTTGCATGTTTATACACCGGGACGATACGGATAAGCTGCGTGACATTCACTACAAAAATCTGTCAGCCGCCGTGAGTATCGTCCAGAAGATGTATAAATTTTTTTTACATTCATCTTATAGTACCACATTCCCCGCTTTCGTTGATTCGTATTGAACGGGATGTTTGCATTTTCATATCGTAAAGGCGAATTAGCAGATGTTCCTACGCCTTCTTCTGTTCCTCAGCTGAACATTAAGGCCACAAATACGATCTGTCGACTTGGCAGGCTCTGGAAAAAAAATAGCATTCCTCTTTTGTCTGACGGCAAAATCAAGACGTCTCCATAGGTTCACACTAGCGAGGAATCGTAGGGAAAAATTGAGAACTTGCTATGGAATTCTGTAACAATGCAATGAAGTAGGCCGCCCATTGCAGCGCGCGCCGACCCCACAGGGCAAAATAGCGGTACCGACTTGCGCCCACTCACCGGTCGCCCTTGTCTGTCCGGTAAACGCTCACTGAAATACCACATTTACTTGGCGAACTTTCACACCTTAGCATTCGTTTCGTCTGACGGGAAAATCGAGACGTCCTTATAGAAAATACACGTTGGCGCGCCCCTTTCCTATCAAGGAAGCTATGTGACGCTGATAAGAAGACGCAGACCGTTCGCGACATGATTGCACCGGATTACGCGGCGTTACATCGAGGAAATTCGCTCAAGATTAACCAACGGGTATTGCTGCGGGACGAAAAGACGCCCGGAATGCCCGGAATGAAGGGTGCAACCACTCTCGTAGTTTGGCTTCGGCATCCGCAGGATTTTGTCTTGAGGGGAGCAAATCATTGTTGCATCATGGTAGGGGAAAGTGAAAGGAGCGCTGGTGTGTCTCGGAAAGGGAAAGCAAGTGTCCCCCCCACTTTGACCACCCTCCCCTACTGTTGATACCCACGGAAAAAAATAGCGTACTGACCTTTCGACGAGGATGCCACCTGCGGCTGCGCCGAGCAGGATGAACAAGGACTGGCTGAAGAACACCCAGGACATGGTGGAGAACACGGTCTGGGTCTTGCAACCCAAATCCAACAGCGTCGGTCCCAGGAAGGCGACGCACATGCCGAAGCTCCAGAACACGAAGCACAGTGTGATGGTGGTGTGCTTATGGCGCCAGAACAGGTCCAGAAAGTACTCGCGCTTGGAGACCGAAGACACGCCGTCAACGGCCGTTGCACCGGCCGACGACGGCTCCATGAGGCCGGCTTTGAATGAACGGGTCCTGGCGGAAGACGCCTTCGCGACCCCTCGGTGGCGCAGAGAGTCCGAGCGTTACGGAAACAGAGGGGTGAATTGCGGGGGTTCTGCAGAAGGGCGGCGAGTTCGCTCGGGAGCAAGAAACTCGTGTCTTCGAGGAGAATCAGCGGGCTCCGCTCGGAGATCCGCTATAACCGCATCGCTCGACGCACACGCGCGCACTGCTGGTCGATCAGCGGGTCGTTTCGCTTCACGGACTGCACTCCGGGTTTCGACGCCGCCGAGCAAGCGCCGGGAATCGCGAACGGGTACGGAGGGGCGGACTGCCGGGCCACTTGCGGCCGGGCCGAAGAGGACTCCCGCACGACGACGTGTTTAGGGATAAAAAGGCCGACTCACTCTCTCTCTTCTCGATGTTCCCTAAAGAGGTGCGCGAAGACCGTTACAAAAACAAAAGCACCCGCGCCGGGCCCCGTCCCGCCCCTCTGTGCTCTACTGTGACGCTGTTTTGTTGTTTTGGTCCCGTCAGAGGGTGCGGTGACATCTGGCGACACTATTTTCGATTAACGCCGCAGTGGACGGCCTGCTACGCGAGCGCTGCGTCGTCTGCTACTGCTGCTCGCTAGCGCATCTCTCGCGCGAACTGTGACGTCATTGGCAGAGCGCGCGCCATGCCGCGTCGCCTGTAGGCGCGAAAGATATGAAAGGCTTCTCGGCGAAGTTGTGAAAAGCTGTTGCGGCGCGGTACTCCGCGGTCCCTATGCTAGCCTTAGGAGCGCTTTGCGCTCTGTAGACGTCAGACTCTGGAGTTTTGCGGACACGCAGTGCCACCTGTCGACGCAGTTATGAGTAGTGCAAAGCTCGACTTTCTTGCACAATTTGCTGCGCAACCAGGTGCAACTACAGCGTACGAACCAACGATTGAGCTAAAAGTTCGGCGTTACTGCGCATTGAACACTTGGAGAAAGCGCTGCGAATTTCTCTCCGCTAGTCGTACGCGTCGCCGAATCGCCATAAAGTGCTTGCTGGTTCACTGGCCAGAACGACGGCGAAAACGAGAGCAGACACAACGGCTCCTCACTCTGCAAAAAAGACCCCAGTCGACGCTACTGTAGCGTCGTGAATTGCCACGAACATTAAGGACTTCAGTTTTGCTGATTTGCACAGCTTTCGCGAAGCAGAATGGCGATAGCGCTGGATACGGGCCGTCGCGAACATGCTGGGTAAGCGAACGATTCGCGTTCTCCGCGGCCGGCCACAAGAGAAAGTGTGATAACGTAGGTAATATGATAATGCGTCCGATCGTTACCATGGAGAACCGTGGTAACTTTGATTATGAAGCTTAACAGAGCTTCTGACCCCGGTGCACGCCCTAGACAGGTGACGAGCGCGATAACAGGTGACGAGCGCGAACCGTAGACAGGTGACGAGCGCGATAAACATCCCACATGCCGCGACCACTGATACTCTGAAGAAGTCGCCGCCACACAGCTTTGCGAACGTAGGGCTTTGAAGGGTACGTCACACAGGTAAATCGCAAAATGATCGCCACCACAATCGGGTTTTTCTTGCCGCTGGTCTCCGCGATTGCCGGAGCTATCTCGGAGGCCTCGGTTGTGCCTTTAGTTGTTCACTGAGAAAATGGACACGCTTGTATCCCTATTTGCAATATATAGAAATGGAAGACAACGGTCCACAGAACATTCTAGCAACAGTTCAACGCACAGGAAGCGAGATATCGATAGAGAATGCAACTGCAAAGACGAAAATCGTCACCGCCGGATAAAGCGAGCTTCGTACCACTGATCGTAAATGAGATTGCTCGTGTATGTACAATACTTCATCGCTTAGGCATCACATGTAAGCCCAACTTTAACGCATTTAGGCGTTAAAGAACGCACGTCGGAGTGCTTGCCTCGAACTCAATGTCATGCGTTGCTCGCTTCAACTTAAATTGCAGCACATGGAAATAACTGAAACATCTTTTACGTTGTACCCGCAGGTCGCTTTGATGAGCTTCCTAATTTTCTGAAGGGAGGTTCGGTAGATGAAGAAGCTTGCCAGGTCGTTTTTCAAGAAACCGCGCCTCAAGACCAGTAAAACAGGAGGGCCTATGCACGTTCGCTTGCGAACGGCTCTCTTTGCACTACCCATTTATGGCCGGTGCGTCGATGGGGGCGCTGGTGGCGGCATTTTTCGCAGCGCCGCCTGGGCAGGGTCTGACGTCTATACGTGGCTTGTAAAAGCGCAGTAGTTTAAGCTTGGCAAAATCGCTTGAGTGACCACCGAAGAAAGCGGACACGTGTCAAGTAGCTCCTGGCACATTACCTAAGACATATGGGCGCCGACATCTAGGACTGTTAAGCAGGTATTTCCTTCTTATTGCACACCGCGGCGTGAAATAATGGGGAGTTTTCAAATAGCGTACGCTTAGTTAGCGGGTGTTGCGTGCGGGCGTACCATTTGCGTATGGGTGCCATAAGAGTTTCCGTAAAGCGTTTGTCCCCGATGCAAGAAGGACACCGATGCGAGACGCTTGAGCCCATAACAGCAATGGTTATGATGATTTAGCACCCGAGAGGCACGCACTTGTGTCTTTTTCTTCTCTTTTTGTGTTTTTTTGTTTTTTGATCGTAATGACAAAGGCTGATACGTAGGTTGCATTTATTCACGTTCTACGCCACACTAAACTTTAGTTGCCAGTTAGCGCTACGTGCGGTTGTTTGTGTGCTCTTACTGCCCGGGTCTTTCACACGTTTTCTTATCGCCTGTTCAACGAACTAGACAATAGGTTGACCCCCCCCCCCTTACACCCGGCAATCACACGACTGCAGATCGGCAGCGTGCGACCGCTTCGACGCCCACCCGCCTTCCAAAGAGGTTAAACAAATTATATGCGACGCAGCTTTTGTTCAGGGCTGTGTCCGTCCCTCGGCGACTGTCCGCTCTCCCAATGCGCATGCGCCAACTCTCTCTTCTCCTCGCGAGAATACAAGGAGAAGGGGTAGAGGAGGTGGCAGAGCGCTGCATCCACACCATTTCTCCTTTCCCGTTTCACTTCTAGCAGCACTAGGTGTTCACTTTGCGGCACACAGAGACGGTAATACACACAAAGGGGGGGGGGGGCGTAACATAAGCTCAACAGAACATACAATAAACTCCACATATTAATGCAACATACATGGAAACATACAAAGTCATACACAAGTGAACACTGGCGCCGCTTTGCATCTCCACATGGGGCCCTTCAGTGGAAAATGGTGTAATTTTTGAACCGATTGGCGTCTTTCCTGTAGCCCAGCCACTATCCACCCACTCATTGAAGAAAATAGAGGCGCACATCGCGTTTCATTCTGGCCGACCCTGCCTCAATGGGCACAGGCATTCGCCGAACACACTTTCAAATTTACGAAGACTCCTTAACTAAATATTAGACCTCGATTCTAACTGAAGACAGAGGCTAAAATTACGACAAATGAACGGGATTGAACCAACGGTCATATTTCGGCAAAAACCAAGCAATGTACACTTGGTTTGAATTTTTTGCGTTATAGTACGTTGATTTGTTACGACTCTCATATCAAGGCGTTATGCAACTAAATAAATGTTATGCAACTGAATAAATTAATAATGCACATAAAGCTTGCGCCACTTCTGAGGTTGAAGTGAATGAGCGCTGCGTAGACACGAATGGAAAATTGAATCAGTGTCCTTCTAGATTCCCAGCACAGCCAGCAGGGCTTTCTTATGTGGCACCCGTCAGTGTCCGTTTGAGGCCCACTGGACGGATTTATGCTTTCCCATAGTGGAGTACCTAGTACTCTAAATCGTTACCCCCATTTTCTAAACACAGGCTTCCGGTGTCGGCCAGTCTTACTCAACACACCGGGACAAATCAAACCTGTCCAAGAGAAGAGTGCATAGTACTCTAAATCGTCGAATATTTGTGCTAAACAAGTACTGAAAGTGCTTTGGCACATTAAAAGCTTTCTCCGTACCCTATCGCTCGGGACGGCTTTCTGCTCTCCCATAGTAGAGTACCTGATACTCTAATTCATTACTTCTTTCTAAACACAGGTGAAGGGGCTTTACGGCACATTGGTAGGCCAAAATGTTGAGTAAGGAAAGACGAAAAAAAGTTACTGCTGCTGCTGCTGCTATGCCAACGATTTTCATCGATGCGCAAGGAGGAAACGTCAAGCTGCTTGCCCTCTATTTTGCGCGTGCACGACGAGCACTATATAGCCTTTAACGTCTCAGACTCTCGGTGGCCGACGTCCGTCCGGCCCTCTAAAGTGGTGCCAGCTGTGGCTTCTCTCTCACACATTCTTGGAGCAACCACGGCACAGCACGCCATCCACACACACACACACACACACACACACACACACACACACACACACACACACACACACACACACACACACACACACACACACACACACACAACAGAAAAGACTAATAAAAGACATGGTCAGTCAAATGTCCAGCAGACTTTTGCCGAACACACTTTTGAATTGGAAAATGTGTTTTTGATTTTTTTTCTTTTCAGATTTTTTCGCTGCTGTACATGTGTGCGGCAGCTCTTGGTTGGCTTTTTTTTTTAAATCTCCGCACGGGAACAAGACATTTATTTTGAAATCTTTCTTAGTTACGCTCGAGTCAGCACGCGCTGACGTGTGAAATTTTGTTTCGGGAAAGAAAAAAGATTACTCGAAAAAAAAAAAAGAGGTTTACTCGCTGCTTGTATGAGCAACGTGCCAAAAACAAAGCCATTCAATACCAGCCACAGAAGTGTGTAGTTGTGTCTTGTGCAGTAAGTGAGAATGATCGCATTCTATGGAGTTGACACGGCAATTCATGGTGGTGGCAGTGGTTCTTGAGAAAGGAAAAAAAGACACCTAATTTCTGTCTGCCTCTTGGGCGACGCGGCGCAGTTCCTTGTAGGGGTGGGGGAGGAAGATTAGGAATAAAAATAATAGAAGAAAATAAGTGGATAGAAAAGGAAAGCGACGGAGAAAGGAGGAGATAGAAAAGTAGGGTGCTGGTCGAAAAGAAAAATCGCAGCATAGCCACGGAGTGAATGATGATGAGGGGGGGGGGGGGCGAAGCTTGGAAGGGTTTTATCGGTAAACAGTGAATTATTCGCTAGCTGCGTCTGTCTGTCTGTCTGTCCAACCGTCCGTTCATCTACTGAACACTCCAAGTACCGTCATCTCGCATCTTATCATCATATATTCATCATATTACCATTTAGAGTAGTGAGCCGGCAAGCCCTAGCCAGCCGAAAAGGGCAGACAACGAAGAAGAAGTGTGTGTTAGCGCTTTGTTTTAAGATACACGCTCGTGTCTTTCTGCCCCGCTGTTCCTGTCTTGCCTCTACGGCTCTTGGTGCGTGACAATATACAAGCACCACCATCCAGCGGACATTTCAAGCACTGAAAAAGAGAGGTGGTACCAACGAGGATTAAAGAAAAATTGCTGGAGCGGAAGCTCCCGCAGTGCTTTGCCAGCAGAAGTGAAGCCACCTTTTGCCACTGCTAAGATGGCGGAAACATGCTCTTTTCGAATAGTGCCCACCTAAAGATCAAGTGGCTTTGATATGTTATGTAAATGCTATGTTAGTTCTGTATTAAAAGATCGTTGTTCCCGGCGAAACAACACGCAGAAACTAGTATGGATGACTGAATCTTCAAAGAACCTCGCCTCTAATTAGAGACTCACTAAGGAAAACTGCCCCGCCGCGGTGGTCTAGTGGCTAAGGTACTCGGCTGCAGACCCGCAGGGCGCGGGTTCGAATCCCGGCTGCGGCGGCTGCATTTCCGATGGAGGCGGAAATGTTGTAGGCCCGTGTGCTCAGATTTGGGCGCACGTTAAAGAACCCCAGGTGGTCTAAATTTCCGGAGCCCTCCACTACGGCGTCTCTCATAATCATATAGTGGTTTTGGGACGTTAAACCCCACATATCATCAACTAAGGAAAACTAGTAACAATAAGACGCACTTGGAGAACTATGTCACCCGAAAAATTTGTCACATTAAACTCGTTGGGCGTGCAAGGGAAACACTTCGTTTTTAATCGCTAAGTGGTGATAAATTATCGTGCCCCTAATAATACGGCCGGCAAAGCCACCATCTTGCCAGAGGAACAGCTTCACTTCTGCGCGATCATTTCCACTCCAGCCATTTTTTAAATTTTCCTTGGGTGGTATTGGCTACTACATACAGGAGACGCACCACCCACGCCTTAAGGAGATTCGCCCCTAAATGTCCGAGGACGGGGCACCAGATTGCGTGAGCTTCACGACGTCATTAGACCGAGGAGGGAGAACCAGTCGGCGGGAACTATACGCTGTCGTCGGACATCGCGGGGGCACGACCGTTCAGCTGGAAATACCCCGAGCAACTTCGGCAACTCATGGGAGACGGAGCTGGATGTTTTTGGGTTGGCTGTCTTGGGAAAGAAGGGCAAAATGAGTAACATATGAGCTCGCGCCTTGAACTATTGTTTAAAGAAGTCCTGCAACACATTTGTAAGTAGCCGTACAATGAGTACACTACGGGAGCTTACTTCCTCACGAATTGACCGCCGCAAAAATTTTCAGAATCAGTCCGGTATGAACTTAATGCATAATTGCTGCCATCTGTCGGCCGTCGTGTGCATACCGCCATGTTATAGAGGCTCAGCGCGGCGCAGTGCGCACAGTCCGCGGGTGTTAACGTATACGTCGGGCGTATCGGCGTGAAGTGCGTATTGGCTGATGATCGCGATGCCGACGTGTTCCTGCGTCTCTTGCTGCACACAGAAGGGAACTCGGAATGCTGAAGAAGAAAAAAAAAAGGTCAGCCCGAATCTTGGCCCCTTGTTATTTTTTCAAGCTGATGACGTTTCCAGCATGTTCTCTGCCTGCTGCCTCCGAAACACGCGTTTGCGTTCTCCTTTCCAAGCAAGTAAGACGTGCAAAAGCGTTTGTACTCGTGCTCCCTCAAATTTCTGTACACCGAAGCAAGAGTTTTTGCAACGTTCTCGATATCAGCCGTTTAATAAGCGAAGGCGACTCGTACGCTTCAAGCAGAAGCCACGTTCAGGCAACGAGCTTTATCGCCGCTAACTGCGCGTGATTTTGTGCCATTTTCGGGATCGCGACGCTATCTCTTTGTTGCTGAGCCAGGGTTGTCACTTTTGTCTGAACTTAACATCGCACAATTAAAAAATAAAAAGAAAAACTGTAGGCCGATTCAGTACGTAGGAGATACGCTGACGCTTTTGATAATATCTTTATTTTGATATTTTGTTGCAAAAGCGATCAATAACAAGCCAGACTATGTAAAGAGTTATACCGGCAAGCCAAACAAGTCCCACTGCATTGATTAAAGAGAGAGAGAGAGAGAGAAAGATAAACATGCAAGGAAAGGCAGGGAGGTTAACCAGACGCACATCCGGTTTGCTACCCTGCACTGGGGAAGGAATGAAGGGGAGAAAAGAGGTTGCAGAGAGATGAGAAGGTCGCATACATTGAAACGCTCAGTCAATGCGTACGGCACGAAAGAGCAGCATATCAGCATCAGTTTTTTTTCTTTCTTTCTGAGAGAAATAAAGATATCACGACCACCCGCAGCATCAGTGATACATAAGAGGCTCACACAAAGATAATGTAAGCGAGAATAAACTCGATCAACTTAAGAATATGGGGACGGAGAAATTGCGACCTTGCGATTCCCAAAGTATCATACACGCTACGCCTTGCCCAACATCTCAAACGAGCGATTCAAGCACCGACATCGATGGTTAACGTTTAGGCTACAGTAACATCTCTGTTATACTGAAATGTATTTTCAGTCGTGGACAGTTTAAGAAAATAGAAATTACTTATTAAGTAGGAAGAAGCCATATGTCATTTCTTGTTTCTGTACACAAGTAATTTGCATGACAATAAATAAAAGTGAACAAATGTGTGTAGTTTTCTGTGTAGTGGGACCGTGTCTAAGCATCACATGTAGACTTAAACGGCTTAAAGATGGCGAGATTTGCATTGAAGAACCTCGGAACGGTCGTTTTGCGGGTCTGTCTATGCTAAAGTCAAAACAGAGTGGACTGCCGATCAAATAATCAGAAAGACGACAGATTTACTTACTTACTTATTCATTTATTAATTTATTTATTCTCGGTACCTTATATTGCCGAAGCATTGCAGAGGGTAGTGGGTTAAGTGTATAAAATACGAAACAATGCATGAAGGCTTGCGGCAGTATACAATGATAGCGCCAAATAACAAATTTAGTATAAGATGTCAACAAAACAAATAAAAATTAAAGTGCGTGAAATTTGACGAGACATAAATGGAATACCGAATGTTATATAAATGAGTAACCCAAATCGAACATAAGTAAATACATAGCTAGGAAAATAAAGTAGAAAGATGAACTCCGAGAAGCGCAGGAAGTTATATAGACGCAAAAGATAAGATCACAAGTATGAGTAGAAAACCGAACGAGAAAAGAATAACAACGATGAGAATATTAACAGCGGGTAAATATCCAGCGATGACTTATCGTTGAGGACAAGGAAAAACGAAGTGCTACTCGATACAGTGACATGCAGTAGAACATGCACCACTCATTAATCGAATAGCGATGAAACGTATCGCGAAGAACGACAGTGCGTGTCATTTTCGCTTCATTCTGGAGATATTGGGTGAATGGGAGTGGTGCTCGGGCACCTTCTTTAAGTGCAACGGCAACTACGGCTTGTATAACAAAGCGATCAATATATGCGGTGGTGCTTGCCCCTATACGAGGCCAGAAAGAAACGATAATGGAGCACATTTCGACGCACTTCGATCGGTGAGTGAAAGAAAAAAAAATCCCCGAGAAATGGGAACTGCATCTCGAATTACGTTTCATTATGGTATTTAGTAGCTTTATCTAGCCCTAAGTGCCCTTTGGGTGGTAAATGAAAACAATTAAGTACGATTAACTTAACAGGGGCTCCATGCTGCGACATGGAGCCCCTGAGGTCCTAATCACGGACCGCGGAACGACCTTCACTGCGGAGCTCATGCAAGGAATCTTACGCTACAGCAACACAGATCACCGAAGAACGACGGCGTACCACCCCCAAACGAATGGACTAACGGAACGGCTCAATAAGACAATCGCGGATATGCTGTCTATGTACGTCGACGTTGAACATAAGACGTGGGACGAAGTCCTCCCGTACGTCACGTTTGCGTACAACACGGCTATTCAAGAAACCACGCAGATGACACCGTTCGAGCTCGTCTACGGAAGACGGCCGACTACGATGTTCGACGCCATGCTTCCGCACGTAGAAGACGACGACCTCAACGCCGACGTCCAAGGATACCTCCAACGTGCGGAGGAGGCCCGCCAGCTCGCTCGAGTTCGTATAACGGACCAGCAACTGGTGGATGCCGGACGCTACAATCTCCGACGCCGAGACGCCGAGTACCATCCTGGAGATCGTGTGTGGGTTTGGACTCCCATTCGACGACGTGGACTCAGTGACAAACTTCTACGACGCTATTTCGGACCCTACAAGATTCTACGACGTGTTGGCGAACTAACGTACGAAGTGATCCCCGATGGGGACTCCCGTACATCACGACGACGCACGCGGCCCGAAGTCGTCCATGTGGTTCGCTTAAAACCTTTCTACGGACGATGACGAACTTTTAATTTGTGTGGACTGTCCCTTATGTTAGCATCGGGCCGATGCACTCTTAGAGGGGGGGGGGGGGGGTAATGCCGCGAACCATGCTTTGGGTTTGTTTATTTGTGTTTTGTTTTTTCGGCCTGGCTGCGCCGGCCTGTGCTATCGCCATTTTCACAGCATTTCGAGCAAACGCTACCACAGCGTTTCGAACAAACGCTATCGAACAACGCCTGAAGCGTTGTTCGATAGAAACGCTGTTCGAACGAACAGCGTTTCTAACAAACGCTATCACGGCGTTTTCGATACAATTCGACTATTCGAGAAGCCCTCGCGCCGAGGGATATAAATTCCTGCACAGCCGATGCCGCATCATTCGATCGCCGACGCTCACTAGCGTGCCCGTCGTTTTGCTGGCCGCTGCTTCGCCACCTGTGTATTTTTTTCAGTTGTTAGGGGAGCACAGGTTCACTCCAATAAACTTGTTTTCCTCATAGACAACTGCGTCGTCCTTTGCTGCGTGACAATGTAAGTGAAGCTAGCGAAACGGCCGCCAGCACACCATGAACGTGGCATGTAGTCGTGTTGTTACATGACACGCATGTCATGATTTTTATGTTAGGGTCTGTCGCTTGTGTTCGCCATGCAATCATGCCATACCATACCAGTTTTGCAACATGTCATGTGAACGAAACCACCGCAAGGGCTGCAGGACCATGAAATGTAAATCATGACATTCATGACACATATCATGATTTTCATGTTACGACTATTCAAATATGTTCTTCATACAGTCATGTTATGCCATACAAAGTTTGGTATCGATACCATTATCGAAACGGCCAGGAGAGCTAAAAGTCGTAGGCGGCTAGATAGATAGATACGCTCTAAGTCGCCGAAGTTCACTAAGAAATACTTCGAATTTAAAAGTGGCACCGGAATTATATGGTACATGTAAAGCCTTCTGATGCCATGCTTCTTCATGAAGTCTACGAAAGAAGTGTGGCTCGGCGCATTGTCACGACTTTTGGCCATTGAAGCATATCCTGGGCATTGTGTATGTTCGACTTGCTCTCATCCTTTTCTACACCCCGCCACGGTGGTCTATGAAGGTACTCAGCTGCTGACTCACAGGTCGCGGGATCGATTCCCGGCTGCGGCGGTTGCATTTCTGATGGAGGCAGAAATGTTGTAGGCCCGTGTGCTCAGATTTGGGTGCACGTTAAAGAACCACAGGGGGTAAAAATTTCCAGAGCACTCCTCTACGGCGTCTCTCATAATCATATGGTGGTATTGGGACGTTAAACCCAGCATATCAAATCTCTGCAAATGTCATCGAAAGCCGATAGTCTTCTGCCGGCAAAGCAGCCATTCATGTTTTGCCTTGCCTCGGACATCGGCCTAAGCTGGCTGGCGTTCATAAAGTAGAGGAGGCGCTGCGTGAAACATAGGCGCAACGCCATCTGGCAGTGCTGTCGGGAAACACGAGCTTGTTTAAAATTACGTGTCTATGTAATTTCTAGCAAAGGAAGACACGATCATAATAACGTATTGGTGTTGCGCCTCATATAAGCGTAATATTTGCTTTTTTGATGGACATTGTTCACAAGTAGGAACGCAGCCACCAGTTTAAGGTGGTTTGGCGTTGAGTAAGAGCTTAAAATTTCGCCGGGTGCCTGAGTCGTGTGACATACATACATACATACATACATACATACATACATACATACATACATACATACATACATACATACATACATACATACATACATACATACATACATACATACATACATACATACACACATACATACATACATACATACAGACAGACCATACTTTCTGCGTTCAAGGACCCAAAGGGCAATCGCCAAAGGGCAAAGACACTTAATCGACCCATGGCATATCACTCCCATTGGCCGTCTTGATCGTGGCGTCGGTCTCACTTGCCGTTTTACCCAGTTTGAAGCGAAATTTCACCGCTGAATGCTGTTTTAACTAATTTCATTACGGGGGTCACAAGACATCTTGGTGAAGGTTCACCCTAAACTTGATGTACTCTACGTGAAGGCTTCGAGACGACTGGCGTGCCAAGTCCCTCCACCACCAAACCAGCGCGCCAGAATATCCCTCTCATTTACCAAATTTTGGAGGGAAAAAGTCACTCCTACATCTTCCCGGAGTACCGTTGTGTAATCAATTAAGTACAGTTAAAAAATTCGGAAAAAATTTCCATTATACTTCCTTGGTTGAGTTGTGCGTTTCTATGATCGGTTGCTACGTCCAGTCACTCAACTCCCGGAAACGGGGTATTTCGGAGGAGAGCAACCTCACCACCACCACTTCCCTTCTTCCACCCAGCCATTTTATGAGCGACGGCATTCCGGTGCACTTAGTACTGATTATTATACAGCGAAAGGCCAATCTGGCTGAGACCGGACTCCCCAACGCGCTATTTTCTGTTGGCAACTTTCCTCCTTGCTAGGATTTTCCCGTCCGCCGCTCTCTTTGCTCCCCAATGTTTACTTTCTTCGCTGTCGCCCGGGGTCGCTCAGCGAATATTGCGGAAGCTGCGCCTTATATAGGCGCTGCTCCCTACATACATTGCGACCTCGGAAGACGGCCAAGCTTTTTGCGTAAGCTGATATGACAAGCGGCGATGACAGGCCCGCAGGTCATTGACCCCACCATGTCCCGCTTCGTCCTTAATATACAGTCTGCACTTTGTTGGTTTATTTTTTCTGCATTCACTGTAAAAACAATGAGATGGAACAAAGTTTGCAAGGTTTTCCGTCGGGGAATAAATCAAGCTGACATGCAGCACAGTAGAAAATCGTCATCACCATAAACCTGTATTAAAACCCTACAGAAACGTTTTTTATACCATTTCAATAATTCCAAACATTTCTCGTAAGGTTCATGTGGAAATATATGGTGAATATATGATAAATACGAGGATAATTTATGGGTTCCATAATGAAACAAGTACAATTATCGGAATGACATAATAATGGTTTCATTTGTGTTTTAAAGGCTGATAAATGGCTGAAAAATATATGTGTACCCAATAATTTCATTTATTGAATCTAGCAGTGTTGATTCAGCCTTGGTATGGAATAGCTGCTTTTCGTTAACTAGCCGTATCATTCGAACAGCTTAGCATGCAGTTTTGAGAGAAAAAACTGCGT
Organism: Rhipicephalus microplus; assembly: GCF_043290135.1. Classification (NCBI taxonomy): domain Eukaryota; kingdom Metazoa; phylum Arthropoda; class Arachnida; order Ixodida; family Ixodidae; genus Rhipicephalus; species Rhipicephalus microplus. Next base: position 65,522,580 of record NC_134708.1, read on the forward strand.
CGAGATGAACCAACAGTTAAAACCGAGATAAAAAATTTACAATATCTCCCCCTAAAGGGAACCATGTGGGGATGCGAAGCAGCGCTGATGTTCACTTGTGTCTCCATTTGTGTGTGGAGTTGTGCATATGTAGTGCACCGCTTATGTTACCCCCCTCCCATTTGTGTGTATTACCGTCTGTGCGCCACGAAGTGATTACCCAGCGCTGTAGGAGAGTGTAACGGAGCGAGCGCGCGCAACATTATATACGAGCGCGCAGCTGTGGCGGAGAGATAAACAGGAGAGGAAAAACGAAGCGGAGGCAGCACTCTGCCACCTCCTCGTGGGAGAAGGAGGACGTTTGACGCAAGCGCAGTAAGGTTGGTTACGCCGCACACCAGATTGAACTCCACCATAACCTGCTTCGCATCTAAATAAACTCGCAGGGACATCTTCTCAGTCGATGTATTGATCCTCCCTCCCACACTTCGAAAAATTTTGTGCACCTACTATGCTTCTGCATTGCCTGCAGGATCGGAGGAAATGCAAGCTTTATGCACCTCACCTGGTTTAGCGGTGGCTTCCTGATCGGTTTTGCCTTTCGCCAAGCGACGCCGTCGTGAGACGTCACGTTTGGCGACACACTGATGATGTCACAAATTTTGGCAGCCTGCGATGTTGTGATGACGTCATCACATAATGGTTTGCATCACTCACATGGACGCCCACGCTGCGGGTGTGCTGACGCCGACAGCATAAAAAGCGGGTATGTCCCAAGCAGCTCCTGGCATAGTATTGCAATGCATAATGATGTATAGCACGGGGGCGTGATAGAAAACTAAGGGTGAGAAGGAGTTACGTGAAATTGAGAAGCAGGGGAGGGTAAAGCATATGACATAGCAAGTAAACTATGCTATCTATATACTAATTTTTGGCATTACTATCATCTTTACCTGAAATCACATTAACACCCACGCCTGCTGCGACGTATTCCAAAGAACTGTCCTTGATACACCATTTCAATATTTATTGATGAGAGGCGCGAATTACTTAGGGAAGTGCCCGGACTTCCTCCCCCAACTCTTTCAGAGAAGTTCTTGATGAATATATAATATGTTGTCATCTTTTCCAAGAAAAGTGACCTTACTAGTCACCTTTCACGAAGTGGGCGCCACAAACATGTGTCTGTCTTATACGTGTCCAAATCGGCGCGTCTTATCCTGGCTAGCCCCGATTTCCGTCGCGTCACGCTTATCTCTTTCATACGGTCACAGTGATGTTCGATGGTCTTTGGGAGACGAAAAAAGTTAGTGTTCGTTGATTTCACCCAAAAGGTGCGCTTGCAACAAGCAACAACAGCGCAGATAACCTTCGCGACGCGTCGAACATTGCGCCAACATTCACACTGCACCGGCGCTCCACCATGGCCACTGCACCAGCATGGCGGCATGGTATCCCAGGATTCCTAGCCGTGACGTCAGTAGAAGCTGTGTAGTGAATGTGGCATCGAGTTTCCTAATATATACTAGAGAGAACTCTGACACTAGTGTCTATGGGAGCTGCAACGCACGGCACTTCAGCGAGCATGGAAATGATGGGTAGTACACACATTTGTCTAATATTCGTACTTCTGGCCTGTTTTTGGCTCCGTGTCTTCGTGGCTTGAAGTTATTTTCTCACAAAACAAAAAACAGCAAATGTTTAGCAGTGTCGTTTCACCACCTTATTCTTTTAGACTTACATTTCCAAATCAAGTCACAAAGTTCAAAAGGGTTGAATCTTTCTTTCAAAACAAAACCGAAACACAGCAATAAACGCAGCCGCAAGTACGATTCGCCGCCTGCAAGTACGAAGACTAGGCAAATGTGTGTACTACCCATCATTCCCATGGTCGCTGACGCTGAGTGATCGAAGCGCCAGAGTCCCCTCTAGTCAATTTTAGGAAACTCTATGAAATGTGGCACTTTGTCAACACCTTTTATTAAATAAAACTGACAGGTAAATATCAAACGATATTCATCAGTAAACATCACCATGAATGACATAATATCATCACTGGCCACTTAGTCGCTTCGGCGCCACTTGAGTTTTTAGCAAGAACGCCTTCACCCTGTAATTATAACACCGATATAACACTGGGCTGCCATGCATCTTCGCAATTCTACGAATAAAACAAGAAACGGTAAACGGTACCATTCCCTGTTCCAATGTTTCGTTCCTTTGAGCCTTTTTTTTTTTGAAATCAGTGCGTATTGCTATAAAAACATTCAGTATTTTGAATACGCACTATTTGAGCTCAGAATCAGATAGAAAGTTGTTCAATTTTTAATTCGGTATTTTCGATTATCCGTACACCCCAACACCTAAGGCTAATAAATTCACTAATAAGTTCACTGTCACTGTCACCTAGGAGTTATGAGCACCAGAACTGTCGCAAGCAGGCTTCTTCCGTTTGGTATGTACTGGGGCAGTGACCCTCTGAAAAGTTTCAGTTTCACCTGGCATATCAGTAACCTGAGGGGTTTTACGTCCCAAAGCCACGATATGATTACGAGAGACGCCGTAGAGGAATGCTCCGGAAATTTTGACCATCTGGTGTTCCTCAACGTGCGCTGACGTGGCACAGTACACGGGCTTCCACCATTTCGCCTCCAACGAAATGAGACTGCCGCAGCGGGGATTGAACCCGTGACCTTCTGGTCAGCAGCCGAGCACCATAGCCGCTGATCCACCGAGGCGGGCCATCTGGCATATATCAAAGCCCTGTTCGGGACTTATATATTCTGGCGCATGATCCGCCCGTGCGTGTGACCCACACCTCATACAAAGCCACTGAAAATTTTCAATTAGAAGAGATTCTCCTGAATCACGCACACTTTTCCATCGCGCAAAATAATTTTGCGACTTGATGGACGAAACTTTGCGATACCCTATAAAAAAAATCGCAGCATATCCACGAGGTCAATGATGATGAGCGGGGCGAAGCGGACGGACGCACGGACGGCGTCCCACTCATCATCATTCACTCCGTGGATATGCTGCGAGACCGTTTTTATTGACATGCAATGCAATGCAACTGGTTACTACGACGACACGGAACATACGACACACGGCGTAAGGGGCTTCGCCCCTAAAATGTAATATGACCCATATCTGAAACCTTATTTGACCCTAATGGAACACGATTCATACGAGTTTATGAGAGATTATTGGATACGTGGCATGTGTCATATGAGGAATTATAGAAGCTTTGTTCTCACTCGGTTCCGATCACAGGTGCCATATTCTGGCCTTCTGTCAATTTCAGACGTCGGTGTCCCAGCCTTTCAGTGTATAGTTAAGCCAAAGAAATGGCTCATGATGCGCCTTGCGACGAAAAATAGCTAATGATAAGCACTTTTACTTTCTCCGAATTTTGAATTTTATATGCGGGTTATCAGCGAGAAAATGCGCTAACACGGTGGGGCATTTGCATGGTTTTTGTTGCATCCAGTCAAAAAAAAAAAAAAAAAACTTCCAAGCATTTCCCCGAGGGTGAACATGGTTAAGTGCGAATGCACGGGGTGATGCTATGAGGGGTATTTATTAATTCGCACTATTATATTTATTAATCACACTATGGTGCCTTTATGGTGTAATGGTTCTGGTAATCGCAATTTGATCACACGGGGGAGTTTACGTTAACTCACTGGCGAATGCCAACGGATTTTAACTTTACTCCCCCTCATAGCATCACCCCGTGCATTCGCACTTAACCATGTTCACCCTCGGGGAAATGCTTGGGAGATTTATTACTGATGATGATGATTAAAGTGTAATTAATGAATTTAAGTGTTGTTTGTCATGAAGCATTTGTACACAGATACATTATATACGAAGTATTATTTATTTAGACTTCACGACGCCTCCGGACGAGCAAAGTCCAGGGCTCGCACCCTCTCCCGCGCGGCACGTTCACTGGCTGGAACGGCTTCGGGAATGTCCACTCGCCGTTGACGATTGCGAGCGGCGTCTTGACGCCGGCCTTCATCGCCCTTCTCCGCCTGACGCTTGCGTTGTCGTTCCGCTTCTTGGGCCGCGTTCGCGGCTCGATGCTGACGCCTCATCTCGGCCTCGCGAGCGCGCAGTTCACCATCCGCTGCACGCTTCGCCCGCTTGTCCTCGGCCTCGCGAGCGCGAAGTTCGGCATCCTCTGCACGCTTCGCCCGCTTGTCCTCGGCCTCGCGAGCGCGCAATTCGGCATCCGCTGCACGCTTCGCCCGCTTACGTTCGGTCTCACGAGCCCTTCGCAGCGCCGCCTTGTCTTCCAACGTCGGCGAAACCACCGCGGTACCGTCACCTCCAACGACGGGTGCAGTGCTGGCATTCGGTTGTACTGCATTCGTTGTTGATGGTAGCGTTGCCTCCGGGACATCCATCGCACGACCCGCTCTCGACGGGAGACAGAGAGAAGGCGGGCGCGCGAGAGAGAGGGGTGCGCGCGCAGCTGCAGCGAGCGAGGAGAGCGGAGGAGCGAGCGAAGGGGGAGGGGGACGCGCGCAGCGGCGTTAATGATATAAGGCGCGTTACTGACACCGATATCAGCGTCGCGTCCGTGGCTTATTCGGTAGAGCGTCGCGCTGCGGCCCGCCAAGTCCTCTTTCTTTTAAAGATAGAGAGAAGACTGCGGACGCCGCCGACGGCGGTGGATGGTTTGGGGTCGCTTATAAGGTGTATTCACACTTAATAAAGAAGACGTGTGGGCAAAGCCCGGGAGATTTCGACCAGATGCCGAGTCTAGTTGACGGATACAGAATAGTCATCTTAATTTGTCCCGCCTGAAATTGGCGTGTCATTTAAGACACGCCTAAATTCTACATTTAATTGCTGCTTCTGAAGGTATCACGGGCGCGGTTGTTCCTAAGCGCACTTAAGTTGAGCAAAGGGCTTGAGACAATACGTCAAGGTTGGCTCCTTTTATTGTTGAACACTATGGATGTATACGACAAAAACATATCTGTGCGAAAAATGGAGAGGAAAAAAATTAGGCGCACACGAAAATTCGGAGGTTTCCTTTGGCTAAATTATGCACGCTAAAATCTTGTATGAGCCCCGCCGCGGTGGTCTAGTGGCTAAGGTACTCGGCTGCTGACCTGCAGGTCGCGGGATCGAATCCCGGCTGCATTTCCGACGGAGGCGGAAGTGTTGTAGGCCCGTGTGCTCAGATTTGGGTTCACGTTAAAGAACCCCAGGCGGTCGAAATTTCCGCAGCCCTCCACTACGGCGTCTCTCATAATCATATAGTGGTTTTGGGACGTTAAACCCCACATATCAATCAATCAATCAATCAAGATCTTGTATGAGCATGTTCATATACGAGTGTTTATATACTTCAGAAAGGTAAAGAATATTTGTACGCTCACGGTCATTTAGCACATGTTATTCTAATAGCACATAGATATGTGCTTCAATGAAATTATAAGTTGACAGTATATGCCGGGTCCGTGTAACCTTCTTGGTGTGCTTCCGTTATTTCTTGGACACCTCCATTCGAAAATTTGTGTCGACCTTTATATTGCATATTGGGTATGCACTGAAACGCAGCTGCAATGTATACTACAACGCTACAGTGTCCCACGCCGGGCGCCATGTTTGTAATTGTGGGGCATTGCAATTTTTTTCAGTTATGCATAAGTGTTGCGCGCTCAAGGCTGTCTAAAGCTTTGGCCCACTTGTTGTGATCGTAGACTTACAGCGCGAGTGCACAAAGACAAGAAAAAGGATGGCACAGAGTACTGTCTTGGAACTTAGTTTATTGCTACAGCATTTTCATGTACTTATATATCATCAGCTTAGTCCGCTCACGCACCCTCATGTTGCGGTAACAAATTAAGTTGTGAGACTGTGTGTGGTCTTCGTTGTGTTATCGCACCATAAGCCTACAGTCATAAATATCCAACAAGCCCAAGCCTCCACCCTTATGATCGTACACCATGTTCGAAACTTGTCAGTGTTGCAGATGCAACATAAAATGGTTTACAAAAGAGGAAATTCTTTAGTCAGGCCTTTCAGACCTGCGTACTCAAGCAAATCTTTTTGTAACTTCATTTACACTCTCGTTTTTTTTTTGTTGCAAGAAGTTCATTGTTTGTCTTGGAAGTGTTTTCGTTTTGCAGTTCCCGAGGGGCTGTCATGTTCAAACTGTCCAGCACTGCAAAACAATGTAGCATCAGTTGAGCCTTACCTGCAAGTAGATTTGCAGAATTGTCAAGCTTTTGCATGTGAGCATCCCAGTTTTGTTTCAGGGGCTTGTGAATTCTATTTTACTTACCATCCTTCTGATGTTACCGAAGGCATGTAAAGAAATGTGAAAATATTATTGCAGTTGTTTGAGAGACCATTCGGTAATGTGGAAGAGCACTTGACATCTGCTACAAAATTACATTGTTGGCGTGGAGTGACAGAGTGCGGCACAATAAGACCACGATTCGTGTGAAATGTTAGGCACACATTTTACCACTTAATATGCACTATGTGTATAACAAGCAGTACAGAGTCGGACAAGCACATTCAAGGACTCATTTTATTAAACTAACAAGTGCTCGCACCTGAAGGTACTCAAACAAGCAAATATGTTACGCATTCAGTGTTCATTACAGTGCCTTGTCTTTCATGCAGCCATCAATTCATTGTGCATCACGGCAGACAACAAGACGACATTTGACTTGCTGTGCACACATCTATTGATAGGAGAAAAAAGAAACTGCATCATTCAGCATGACCTAACCAGAGCACACAGGCATGTGACAGAGAGGGTCCGCCAGAGGGATGTGCTCTGCAACAACCCCGATCTGGTTGTATTTAACCGAGAGCTGCAAAATCATACAATGGTAGAAGATCTTGTAAGGCACACATTACAAAACAACCTCAACTAATTACAAAAAATGACTGCTTTTTGCGTGAGGTTAGGACTTGGTGTCCCTTTACAGGACCTTGCATACAGGTATTTGATTTTGGACACCAGCGATCCCTATATGTTGCAATGTTAACACTAAGCTTGGCACTCCATGTAAAAGTGTACAGTTGCACATGCAATAACCACAGAATGCTGGTGATCTGTTATCAGCATGGATAAGTCAATGAAGTGCGTTACAGCTTGGCAGTTTTTGTCTACTTGGCATTCACCACTCAACAGTAATGAGGATAGTGTTGTATATTAGTCTGTTTGGTTTCGGTTCCGTAATCACTGTCGCAGGTGGCACCAGTGTTGTTTATGTATATAAGCATGCGCAAGTTGGAATAAAGGGGCTTTTGTTCCAATGGGCACTTAAGTTGTCTAGTCGTTCATTAACCGGCGGCACACGCCGCCACTACATTGGCGACAAAGATGCTCGTTTAGGAGGGGGTCTGATTTTCGTCATTTTCGCCGACTGTTTCGCGCACCATGAGTGTTTCCGGACTGGCACCACCGCCTCCGTTCCTGCCCACGCCTGGCCGCCCTGCTTTTGCCTGGCCGCAATGGATCCGAATCTTCGAGAATTTTCTGCTCGCATCTGGTGTTTCGGACTGTGCGCTGGACCATCGCAAGGCTCTCCTAATCCACAGCCTCGGCGTAGAAGGCCAGCGCATATTTCACACACTACCGCTTCAGTCTTCGGCCAACGCAAAGTCCGGTGAGCCAACTGCTGATACAGATTCGGGAGATGTCAAGTACACTTTTCAGAAACAGCGTGAAGCATCGTCGTATGATACCGCTGTCGCAGCGCTGCATGCGCACTTCACGACAACAACAAATGTTGTGGTCGAACGGCACCGGTTCGGTAGGCGCGTGCAGCAAGTCGCCGGTGAAGCAATTAATGAGTACATTACCGTGTTACGTGAGCTTTCTGCTACGTGCTCTTTTCCTTCTCAAGAAGAGTCCTTGCGTGACCAGTTCGTTGCGGGCGTGTTATCTCGGAACTTGCGCGAGCGGTTGCTGCTTGAAGGGTCTTCTCTTTCGTTCGCTCGAGCTGTACTAATAGCGACACAGTTTGAGCAGGCAATCAATGATTGCAAAGAATTTGATACTGCAGATGTCCAGGACATAAATGCTCGCGAAAACACCCCTCCGCCCGCATCTTCTGCCAGCGACCCCTCGAAGCGATTGCGCAGCCAACAGGGTCAGTGTTACCGCTGCGGTTCACCTCGGCAAAACGCATCTTCATTCCGCTGCCCCGACAAACACAAGCGGTGTCATGGTTGCGGTATTATGGGTCATTTTCGCTCAGTCTGCAACAGAAACGCCGCTCCTGTTCGTGAACTAGACGACGAAAGTTCGATAACTGAAGAAGTATTGAGCATTTGCGGTCACTGTGAACAAGGCTCCCGTGTGGGGAGCCAAAACGTCTTTTTAAGTTTTGTGTATTTCACCTTGGTCGGCGTTTTTGTTTTTGTTATTTTGCACTATGTTTGTCCCCGACCAGACGCGATTCCGTCGGACTCTTGACAGTATTGAGCATTCTTGCCGTGAAGACCTCCACTCGTCTCGCAATCTACGTATCGGTAACAGTTGGGGAAACGAAGTTAACTTTCCTCAAGGATTCAGGGTCATCAGTATCGATTTTGACGCATGACCTATTTAGGCAGCATTTTGAAGGTCAGCAGCTTTCAGCTGCTCGAATTAGACTACTGAATTATTCGAAGAAACCCATTCCAGTGTGCGGTTGCTTCTTTGCTGATGTCACATACAATAACTGCACAACAAAGCTTCTTTTTTATGTCGTTGAACAAGGCACCTCGCTTTTGGGTATTGATGCAATTAGGGCGCTCAGTCTGCAGATTGATGGGTCGTCACTCCAGTGTCTTGAAACGACAGCAGTGCGTACTAGCGCTCGAACGAAGCACACCTCAGTAGTTACAGAGGCGGAGGAGTCCATTCACCTTCCATCAGAATTAGTCGAAGAGTTTGGTGCTATTTTCGATCCAGGACTTAGCATCGCAAATGGTTTTGTTCATCGCGTCAAAACACGGTCGACAGTTCAGCCAGTTGCTTCAAAACTCAGGCGCCTTCCACTCTCACTGTGGCCACGAGTCTCGGAAGAACTGCCTGCCCCGCTTGGAAAAAATGGATGTGATAGAGCGAATAGAGGCATCCGAGTATGTGTCCCCTATTGTTGTGGTTGAAAAGAAAGATGGAGGTATCCCCCTTTGTGTGGATCTTCGACAGGTAAACAAAGCCGTCGTAGCAGATAGCTTTTCCCTCCCTCATACAGAAGAGCTATTGCATAGTTTAGCGGGGGCAACTCACTTTTCCAAGTTTGTTTGACCTTCCATCAGCGTACCATCAGGTTATACTTCACCCCGAGAGCCGTGATTTAACGGCTTTTATAACACACGACGACCTCTTTTGTTTTAAGCGCGTGTGTTTTGGGCTCGCGTCGGCAACATCTGCTTTTCAGAGTATGATGTCGAAAATTCTGCAGGGCTGCAGCGGCGTCCTGTTCTATATCGATGACATCATTGTGTTTGGAAAGGGCAGAGAGGAGCACATGACGAATCTTACCGCAGTGCTGAGGTGCATAAAAGAGGCAGGACTCAAATTGAACACGAAACGCGTTATCGATATGCTGGAGCTTTCGTTCTTGGGCCACAGGATCACTGCAAACGGTATTGTGCCGTTGAAGGAAAAGGTTGCTTCGATCCGAGACACTCCAGCGCCTACGGATCCAGCCAGCCTTCGATCATTTCTGGGATTGGTCGAATATTATTCTAGGTTTATTCCCAATTTCGCTGACATGGTTGAACCAATGCGTGTCCTGCTAAGAAAGGGGCAGCGATTCCTTTGGTCTGACGAGATAGACGCTAGTTTCAGAAAGACCAAAGACGCACTAGCATCTAGCTCAATACTGAGAATGTTCGATGAATCTCTTTCAGTCTTAGTGTCGACGGACGCATCAGAGTGTGGAGTTGGAGCGGTCCTGCAGCAGGTGGATGGACATAAACTGCACACTGTCGCTTTTGCGTCTTGAGTCCTTTTGCCAGCTGAGAGGAAATATTTGGTCGGAGAACGGGAAGCGTTGGCCTGTGTTTGGGCGTGCGAGCGGTGGCATGTGTACTTGTGAGGACGCCACTTCACGTTGCTCACTGATCATCAAGCCTTGGTGGCATTGCTTTTAACCCAAGGAACAGGAAGGCACCCCTTGCGGGTAGCGCGATGGACAGAGCGCCTACTACGGTACAACTATACCGTCGAGTACCGCATGGGGTCGCAAAACCAAGTGGCGGACGCACTGACACGCCTGCCCACGTCGTCTTTCCAGAAAAAAACACTGTTTGACAAGGTTGTATCAGTTCTCAAAATTCCTTCCTGCATTACCAGAGAACAGTTTGAGCAGTCCCAATCGCAAGATAGCACACTGCAACAAAGCAAAATCTATGTGCAATCGTCGTGACCTGCTTACAAATCGTTATCGGTCGAGCTTAAACCATTCTTCAAAGTACGTGACGAACTTTCTGTGGTAGACAATCTTATCTTGCATGGCGAACGGCTTATGGTTCCCACGTCACTCACAGAGCAGGTAATCGCTGCAGCACATGAGTCGCATCCTAGAGTGGTGCGAACAAAAGCGCGGCTGCGAGAAAAGTATTCGTGGCCGGGCATGGACCGCCAAGTCGAGCTAGCTATTCACATGTGTAGCATATGCCAGGAAGCAGACAAGAGCGTCAAGGTGCGAGCTACACCCTTGCAACCGGTCCCCTTTCCAGAGCAGCTGTGGCTCAAACTCGGCATGGATATTGTAGGCCCATTTGAGAGGGCGCCCTACGATTGCAGATATGCAATCACGCTTGTGGATTATTATTCCAAATGGCCCGAAGTGCCTTTCTGTAGCGAGACGACAACCAGCACAGTAATATGCTTCTTAGTCGTGTTCGCGCGCAAAGGCTACCCAGAAGAGGTTATTTGCGATAACGGTCCACAGTTTGCATTTCAGGAGTTGGAGGTATTTCTTCAAGATCGCGGCATCCAGGTCAAACATTCGTCTGTATACTATCCACAAGCAAACGGCCAAGTGTAGCGCTTTAAAAGAGTATTAAACAGCTTCATTCAAGTGGTGGTTCTTGAGCAGCGACCCTTGCACCAGGCGGTAATAGAGTACCTGGGTGTTTACCGATGCACACCGCATGCTACAACGGCAAGGACTCCAGCTCTTCTGCTACATGGGCGGCTCCCAAGAACTCGGTTGGATGTCGTCGGGCATTCGTCGGTAACCTTCTATGATGACCCTAACTAAGAACTCCGGCGTTTACGTGAGCGGGTAAAGCAAAAGCAACAGAGCAGCAAACGATACACGGATGCTCGGAGGGCTGCAAGAGAAACCAGAGTTGATGTTGGTGACTTCGTCAGAGTGAAGAAACCCACTACTAGATTTAAAGGCGACCTGGAATTCAGCCACCCAAGAGAAGTGATCAGCAGGAAGGAACTATATTTTCGCCTGGCTGACGGCAAAACGTGGAAAGCATCCAAGTTCTCAAAGGTGCCACGAGCCTCTGCCCCCCTTTATACGTGGGGAGGAAACGGTACAGCTAGGGGAGGAGGATCTCTGCCTACATGCGGGGGCTCCACACCAGAGATAACTACCAGGACTTCAGCTGCTGCTCCTTCGGCTGCGCAGTCACCCACGTCTTCTGCGTACGCTGCGCAGGCACCTACGTCTCCTTCGGCTGCACAGGCGCACGGGTCGCCTGCTGCGACACAGTCAGCCAAGTCTTCAGGAGCAGTCACAAAACAACGCAGGGTGCAACCACCAAAAAAAAAGACTTCCACCAGAGCGTTATGGCTACAAGGTGTAGCAAGAGAAGTTGTGCTAAAGTGGATGAAACGGATGTATCCAGTGTGGTGGATTCCTTTTGTAAATTGTGTGATTTTGTAGTACTAAATAGTTACGTTAACTGTACAGGTTGTATTTTGTATAGAGTTTTTTTGTATATGTGCTAACACACTAAACTACTAAATCACTAATCCATACAGCTGTTTTTAAGGAAGGGAATGTGTTGTATATTGGTCTGTTTGGTTTCGGTTCTACGATCACTGCCGCAGGTGGTGCCAGTGCTGTTTATGTATATAAGCACGCGCAAGTTGGAATAAAGGGGCTTTTGTTCCGATGGGCACTCAAGTTGTCTAGTCGTTCATTAACCGGTCGCACACGCCGCCACTACAGGTAGCATAAAGGTTGCTTGGTGCCGCTTACATTAGACTCAACTATTCATAAAAATGTGAAAAACCTCCAAACAATGGCAATGAAAGTTCAATATAACAGTTATTCTGCAGTCTTTGAGGAAGCATCATGATCTACTGAACTCACATTATTAACATCATCTTCACACATGCATGTAAACACCACAATGTACATAGATGGTAACACTCTGCTAGTGTAATGGCATGCATACGTATAAAAAGCTATGCTAGTGTAATGGCATGCATACGTATAAAAAAAGTCTCATGAAATAGATATCTAGAGAGTTAAACCACATCATTAACTATCGAACCTGCATCATTAACGTTGTCTTCATACAAGCATGGCAATGGCCCACAAAATGTAATTGCATATTAACTAAGTAGGGCAAACTCAGAAGTGACAAAATGGTAAAAGGATTAAGTGGCATTTTTGACAACCTACTAGGTGGCAGCTCTGTACTGGCAGACGGGGAATTTTTATCATTGATGCTGTAGGCATCATTGTGTGAATCAAATCTGGAAATTCCAGCTTTTACCAAAGGGATGCCATAATTTACTGCACACTCTGAGGCCCCACCTAGGTCAGCAAACATTGGGATCCATGTCGAGTAACTGTGTGAAGAACAATTACTTCATTCTGACAAGCAAAGTTTACTCTAAATTCTTCAAAGCGGAGAAGCTTGACACAAAAAATGTATAAACACGTCACATCCCACAATGTCGAGAACAGAAAGAGATTATTGTGCTTGAACAGTCATTGCACTGGTAGTAGCTCACATGATGTGCTACTTGTATGCATATCAATATGTGCTAATGAAAGTTATAAACACTGATAATGGTCACTGCACAATGGCTTTGCTGCATAGAATGAAATCTAGCAGGTTTAAACGTGCAAACTATGAGATAACATAGAAACCATTCATAGGGAACTCAACATCGCCATGGCTGTCGTGAAACACCACCAAAAAATGCGAAAAAAATGTTTACGGATCATGGTCTCTAAACAATGGCTTTGCTGCACAGAATGAAAACTGACAGGATCGAATGTGAACATAATGAGATAACAGAGAAACTATTATTATGAAACTCAACATCAGCATAGCTCTTGTAAAACACTGCCAAATAATGCACAGAAAATGCCTACGGATTGACATGTGTATGATGCACACATGCAACAACATGTGGTGACCTGGCAGACACGAGTGTCAAGGCTACGGCTGTTGTTCCGAAAATAGTTTTTAGCAATCCATATCATTAGGTTGCTGCTTTCGGACTAACAAGATTTCAACAAAAGAAGAAAAAAGAATACATAGGACATGTATGACGTGATCCCACAATATATAATAACAACAACAAAAAACCGCACCTACCAAAGTGAATCATAGTGATAAAAATAAAAATGACAAAAAAAAAGCCCGATCAACAACAAGACTATGTTTTGATGAATTCAGCAAAATTATGTTTCAAGCTGACTAGTGTGCTGGTGACAGATTTGTGAGGCACACATGGTGTTCACTTAGCATGACAGTCATAACCCGCTTACTTGCCATGTGACAGTCCAAGAGAAAAAAACTGAGGGATTCCGTTTGTGTCAATTTCAGTTCACGCAAGAGCTAGGCTACAAAACTTGCAATTGGCCAATGCAAAAAGGGAAGCCAGATTATCGTCGTTGCTCTCATGTGCGCGAGGTTCATGATGTAACAGAGTGGGAAAGGCAGACTGAAGTGTGTGTGTCTGGCCAGAGATCATTTGATGTGGCTGTGTGCAGTAAAAATATTGTCCCCCGTGACGATATAAACATAGAAAAACCCTTTGTATATTAAAGTACAACTGATAACGATGGGCTTCAAGGCACCCAGTAGCAAGTGCAAACATCGAACTGTGCAGAAAAGTGAACTTGCTGCCTGGTGAAGCAAAGGATGTTCTTTTATAGCACTAATGTGGTGACGTTTTGCCGAACTGGAGAGTACGACAATGAGGAACCATCGTCATCATACATAGAACACCCAAATGTATTTTTCAAGACAAACAGATTTGAGGATGACAAAAAAAAGTAATGGTATTTTTGCTGACAGTCAGCACAAACACTTATGTGATGCCTGCCAGTTTGCACCTACGTAGCCACAGGCGAAGAAGCCTAAAAAACACATAGCAACTCTGAATAGCCACGCTAGCCCTGCTTCATGAAAGACAACCAAAGGTTTTGCTTTCACATTGCAGCACAGCTTCCGAATGAAAGTGTCATGATGTTTGCCAGTGAGCTCCTGCTAATGGTGAAACAGTGCAACTTGTTTGCAGTACTCAAATGTATGCCAAAAAAGACTTAAAAGTAAACATGTGGCAGATGTCAGCCTGGCTGGGACAGAAACTGAAAAAATTTGAAACCTCCAACCAAAAATTATTTTAGGTAAACCCGACGTTTTGAGGCCAATCTGGCTTCGAAATATTGGATTTTACTAAAAATAATTTTTGGTAGAACCTTTCTAATTTCTTCTGAGAAAGACTTGGATGTGGAATCCAGGACAAAATCATAGCCGTTACAAAATCACAACGTGTGTGTGTGGGGGGGGGGGGGGGGGGAATGTTGTTTACAGTGCAATTAATATTTGCTATTGCTATTTGCTTGTCTGATTACTATTTAATTATTCTGGCTTGTTAGCCAGGCTGATTTGAAAAGCAGTCGCCTTACTGTTGATTACTGAGAACGTACTAAACTATGAGACAAAACAGAGAATACAAAATAGTAGCAGATATACCTACTTCCCTTCTTTTGACCTGGTTGCTGAGCTTTGAAAGAGACTTGAGATTTGTCAGAAAGCTGTGGAGCAACAGGTTGAGAGACTGCAGACTCAAATCCGAAAGTGACCTGAAGAAGGAAGGCCTTCACGGTGCTCACTACTCTACGACTCTTTGTGAAAGATACCCTTGGAGTAAAAGCACAACACCGGCAGCTCTGCACAGGAGCAAGTTTCAAGCCCTTTGTCAAGAGTGCACTCGCCCAGTCCCTTGGCCCGATGTGCCAGGTGTGCATGCTGCCACTTGCTAGGGATGACAAGTACGCAGACAAGTGGGTCTCAGCAGTCAACAGGTCTTTAGCCTACATACCTGAAATTGAGCAGGTGACTCGAACCTCAAAAGTAACAGTAGGCCCAAACCAACCTATCGTGTCTGCCCTTGCAATGCTTGCTGGGGGTAGAGAACAAACAAGGATGACCCCACCACTGTCGGCTCGCATGCATTATCTCACAGCTGAAGTAGAGGAGGGATACTATGGCTTTCACGAGGAGTCTGCAAAAGTGCTGGATTTTTCAGGGAAGGAAGCCTTTGTCTTCTACAAAGAAATCATGTCAAAGAGGCAACTTCTGTTCTCAATGAACATCAACAATGCAGCAATTTGTCAGCAGCTACTCTTCCATGGTATGTTTCGTATCTATGTAGAAGACTTTGGCGTCCATTACTTCATGACAAATGCCTTGCGCTGGATGAGGAGGAGTGAGCAGGGAATGGCCTTCCAGACAATAAAGGGCTTTGCCGTAGCGATCAATGATGACAAGCCGTCTTGAGATTTGTCGGAAAGCTGAGAAGCATCAGGTTGAGAGACTGTAGACTCAAATCTGAAAGTAACCTGAAGAAGGAAGCACGGTTTGTCATCAGTGATCGTTGCAGCAGAGCCCTTTATTGTATGGATAGAACGAGAATAGAGATGTCATCATTGCCTTCATCTAAATATCTGCTGAACCAGTTAGCCCTGCGCATAGGTGAGATAGCAAGGATAAAAAATGAATTCATGCACCACAGCCAGCTAGTTTGCAACTGTTTCATGGAAGGTGTGGATTTGCTTTATTACTTGGTGGAGCCACACAAGGTTGGAATCGTATCTGATAGGAATATTTTCTCATTAATTTGCACTGTACAATTAATTCACTGCTCTTTGCATTTTGTTGTTGTCTACCAATAGTGTCCAATAGAATATGATTGAGCACCAACCAGGACGTCTCAACGAAAATGGTAATGCTGTGATGAGATCACTGCTGACAGAGCTTTGTGCAGACCCATCCCAGTCAAAAAAAGTGAATTGGTCCAATCGGTCATACCAGTTCCTAGCAATTGGTCCTAAATGGAATCAATCGGAAAGACACTGGGATGTGGTGCTTCAATGTGCAAGAGCAATTGGACCACACAGTTACGACTGGTCACTCCTATAGGCCCACCAGTTTGCGATTGGTCTCCCAATTGTAATGCTTGTCAGTCCAATTGGTTGCACACATCCCAATTGGTAAACCATTGGAACAGTGGATTCCAATCGGCCTCCCAATTAGAATGCTTGTTGGTCCAATCGGATGTGCACACCCAAATTGGAATAGACTTTCCAATTGGAGAAGATCCTTCATTGGAAACATTCTAGTTGCAAAGAGTTCATGTTGTGAGTGTTCCACGGGTTCACCTAGTAGAAACCAGTTAATTTCAACTGGCTGACCAGCTACAGTAGAACCCCGCTGATACGTTTTTCACGGGACCGTAAAAAAAAAACGTAGGAGCCGGGAAACGCAAGAGCCGAGAAACGCGAAAAATTGAGAAATAAGAGTAGTGGTGAACTGCACATAGTTTTATTTTAATTCTTTTGCTTGAAAAAATCACATGCAGCGTAGCCTGGCGCATCCTCTCACGCCCGACAAGCACAAGGCGTTTTTCAAGCACCTGTAATGCCAAGTAGCTCTCGCCATCGTCACTGACGCGCACGTATCTTTGCAATAAATCCAGTGCCGCTACGGCCGATGAAGACATTGGCTGCGTTATCTGCTCCACCTCCTCCTCAACTTCCTCGTCACTGTCGCACGGATCGGCGCACTCAGCCACGATGTCGTCGACGGATAATATCCCAGAGGTGACAACGGCGTCGTCAACAGAAGCGTAGTCACTGTACGCGATTCCACTGGCACCAACAGGCTCCGTGGCAGTGTTCAGTTCGTCCCAAAGGCAATGCGAAAAGACTATAGTAAGCACGGGCAGAGCCTCCTGTATAAAAATCTGTGCTGGGCACACCGCCATCGGGGGGCCGTCGAACGCCACTTGTCTCCACTCCCGCTAGGGGCACTGGGTAAACAGGGTGCCGCTGTTGCCATTCTGTCCCGGTGTTGCGTGCAGCCCGTTCAGTGGTGCCCAACTTCGTTTTGTGGGACAGTTTTCGGCAAGTACATGCGTAGAATGCTTTAGGATGGCCTACTGCTGTGTTCCGCTGTGCAAATCGGATGAGAAAAAGAAACCGACAGGGCTTTCCTTTCATGAACCACCCGCTGACGGAGACGCTCGAGCGCGCTGGCTTGCCGCAATACGACGAGAAAAGTGGTCGCCGAACACCACCTCACGCTACACCAAAGTATGCAGTCGCCACTTCAAAGAAGAGGACTTCATTGAAGGCAAGCGGCGACACCTAAAGAAAGGGGCTGTGCCGTCAGTTTTTGAAGAATACCCACCCCATCTCCAGCCGAAATCAACTCCCGCGAGAAATACAGCAAGCATCGACAAACAAGTGAGTGCTACAATGGCGCGCAGCGACTCCGCGAACGTCAACGTTGCTTCAGCAGAGGCGGGTCGGATTGTTGCGCGATGGACCATGTTCGGAGACCAACTTGCGTGATCAAGGCGTCCAGGTAGACAACAGGTCAACTTCAAGTGTGCTTGTCGCTGAAAAAGCGAAGTGGAGAAGAAAAGAAAAGGAGTTGAGGAGCCAGCTGCTTCGACTGCAACAGACCGTCGACAAGTACAAAATGGAATTGAAAAAGCTGCACGAGGACGCCCTGGTTGCGGATGTTTCTTTCATCAAGGATAGAGCGAAAGAAAAGGAACCTGCAGCTTTATTCTTGATTGATCAGATTGAGAACTTCAAGAAGAAGAGGCCGAGCTGGTCTGAGGAGACAACCCGACGTTGTGTAATTTTAAGGCATTTGTCGACAAGTGCGTACCAACACATCCGCGGTGAAGTGCTTTTGAAGCTTCCTTGCAGAAAGACTCTGAGCAACTACTTGGGAGCCACCAGTGGAGAAACGGGCTTCAGCAAACTCGCCGAAGCTCGCCTCAGAGTAGAAGCCGAAAGCTTGACTGTACCACAGTCAAGGGTGTGTTCACTCATAGTTGACGAAATGAAGATCAGGGAAAAGCTGCAGTACAACAAACAGCAGGACTGCTTTGTGGGGCACGCCGATGTCTCTTTGGAACAACATGGTGGGGACCTCACCTAAGCAAACTCTCTTCTCTGCTTCCTAATTACAGGACTCTCGACGTCGTATCGCATTCCAGTGGCCTACTATTTTACCAAGGGTTTAACAGGCTCACAGCTTCACAAGTTGTTGATTTTTGTGCTTGAAAAAGT
Source organism: Rhipicephalus microplus (assembly GCF_043290135.1). NCBI lineage: Eukaryota > Metazoa > Arthropoda > Arachnida > Ixodida > Ixodidae > Rhipicephalus > Rhipicephalus microplus. The sequence continues at coordinate 65,541,122 of NC_134708.1, forward strand.
AGAAACCTGTGGGTTCAGGGTAGTTCGCTTAGTGAGTGATAATCACAGAGTGAACGTCAATGCCATGACACTTTTGGGCGATGGTCTTCTTACGTACCGGATAGAACATCCCTGTGACCGTGACAGGCTCCTCTTTTTAACCCTTTACTGCACCTTGTTGCATTTACGCAACATACCAATAAACAGCCATAAAAACAAAAGCTACTTTCATTTAGCCCCTTCTATGCATGCTGTTCCATTTCTGCAACACCAGTTTGAAAAACGCGCCGTCTTGTGCTGCCCCCTGTGCTCATCCTGCTCAACTATTGCCAAACAAACATGGTGGACGCTGCCCGCGCCAGCACGGAGCTACACAGGTAAGATTTGCAAGTTATAAATGTTTGTTTGGACGGATTCGACTGCGGAAAGAGCTGTTAAGCTCTTCGGCACATCCTCCTAATCGTGTAGATTGCAAAAAACGTTATGTTTACGGAATGGTGTGTTTCTTGCAACAAAAAGTTGCTATGTTGCATATATGCAACAACGTGCTCATCATGTTTGTTTTTTTCTCTCAAACTAGAAATGGATCCTAAACGTTTTTATGGCTGAGCAATCCCTTCTGATAGTGAAGACAGCAAACTTTCTGGTAGTGACGACGATCCAGAGTGTAAGTGTTTTCGATTCATCGTGTGTGCAGTGTGTTGCATGGTGGCATTCGGGAATTTTTTTATAATTGTGTGTGCATACGCCCGCGGCTGCCCCGCATCGTTACGGCTGCACCCATATGTCTGTGCTCCTGCATTTAAAAGTTTTGTCTATAACGCGAAGACACTGCGCCTAGGGGTTTTGTCGGATTTAAAAATACAGATGCACACTGTTTTCTATACGTGCATTTCACTTTATTTTACCACTAATTTTAGGTCCTGCATATCGCTGTCTGTTTCCACTACAGATATCGCACCTGACTGCGGAAGCCTAAATGACAGCACAAACGAGTCGAGTGCATGCTCCGACGAGGACGAAGCTACACCGAATGAGGGAACATCTGACCACCACCCCACACAAGCTAAAAGACGCATGATTTGGAAGAAGGCGAATCTAATAAGAGATCCACAGACAGTTCAGTTCTTCGGGCAAAGTGAACTCCCTGAGTTCATTGCAGAACTAGACACACCATTCCAATACTTCAAGTTTCTCTTCCCTGGCTCGCTGATTTCACTAATTGCAGATCAGAGCAATTTGTTTGCACTCCAGAAAGACGTGAGTCAGCCCCTTTGTACTACTGCAGAAGAGATCGAAGTGTTTCGGCTGCATACAGTGGGCACCACTAAAAGATCTTTGTCAGCCATACAAGCCCGAGGCTTCACAGCTTTCGAAGTTTAGTTATTGCCTACATTCAGAGGCACTGAATCCTAGGAAGTTCGAAATACAGAATGTCAAACTGGTTAAACAAATATTCAGTATTTTTGAGGTCATGTCTTTGGATGCCCATTGCAACTTGCATGCTAAAGAAACTGCAAACATTATCAGGATAGATAGTTTAACACTGACAATCAGACAGATTCTGAATGTTAAGACTTGTCACAGAATAGAAAGTTGGGCGAGTTGGTGTGCATTCATATTCAAAGAAAAGCGGCGCACAAAAAAAATGGAGACAAAGAAGAGAACCACACGCAGCGCTGCGTGTGGTTCTCTTCTTTGTCTCCGTCTTTTTTGTGCGCCGCTTTTCTTTGAATTAAGACTTGTCATAGAAGCTATCACCACTAAGAAGTTTAGAAGAGCCAGTTTGGTGCTTGGATGATGACCCTAAGCTGGAGTTTCTTGATGCCTTAGTCACTTGGCTGGAAGCGTGGGAATCCTAAAAACACGACGACAGCATTCTCACGCGAGAAACTCGCCTTGCCCTAAGGCATTCCACCTATGCACTACTTGAGCTCACTAACTACTGCCTTGTCCAACTTCTTTATAAATATGTGCTGCTCGGCAAACTTCCCACAGATGGTCTGGAAAATCGAGCTTGCCAATACAGGCAAATGACTGGGGGTCATTACCATATTAGCATTAGGTAAGCTGTTGGGATTCGCCTACAAAATCATCATCGTCATCAGCCTGACTACGCCCACTACAGGGCAAAGGCCTCTCCTTCGAGCTGCCAATCAACAAGGTCTTGTGCTTTCCATTGCCACTTTATACCCACAAACTTTATAATCTCCTTGGCCCACCTAACTTTCTGTCTCCCCTTCGTGTATTCGCCTTCTCTGGGAATCCAGTCAGTTACCCTTAATGACCACCAGTTATCCTGCCTATGTGCTACATGTCTGGCCCATGTCCATTTCTTTTTCTTGAGTTCAACGATGATATCTTTAACCTTGGTTTGTTCCCTGACCCACTGTGCTCTCTTCTTGTCTCTTAAGGTTACACTTAGTATTTTCCTTTCCATCGCTCGCTGTGTCGTCCTCAATTTAGGCTAAACCTCTTTGTAAGCCTCCAGGTTTTCACTCCGTAGGTAAAGCGCCAACCACTGGCATGCATAAGCTCACGTCTAAGTGTCAAATGCGCCTTTCGGCGTCGGAAGGGCATATGCAAGGAGGCGCGAGGGATCAAGCCGGGCTTTAAATTTTCCCCACACGGCAAGCTTCTACACGTACACCACGTCACCACGCATACAGCGGCGCCAACCAACCAGAAGCCGCGATGCCTTCGAATGCTGTGCCTAATGGCTGCCGCTTTGAAGGTGGAAGCAAGCACGGAAACTACTCCAAACATTCCTGAGTGACCGCTTCGTAATCTAGAACGACAGCGACACAACGAACGACTGCGAGTGCTACCAGCGTGACACGGTTTCGTGCCGAGTTCGATCAACGCTAACAAATCGAGCGAATGCCGGCCGGCTGTGCTTGCGCCGGTCCCGAGTGCGATCGTCGGCCTAGCGAAAACATCGTACAGACTACTGGAGCATGTCAGTGTTCCTATGCTTTGATGTGTGATTTTCTGTGTTAAAAACGAGTGTAAACAGACTTCGGAGGTTCGAAGCTCTGAGCATGAGCCCTCGCCTACTGTGGAGGATATTCAGAGCGGTGTCATCTGCATCCAGCGTAGGCCTCTACCATCGAGTTCGTATGAACCAGCTCATGCGAGAAACATCAGCTGAAAAAAATCTACGGTAGTTTCCATTGCGATATAGACACTATATACGACGCCCGAAACATCGCGTAGTGCATACTGAGAGTTAACCTGCAATGCGTTTTCAACATCGGTACTCATCATCGCTGAAAGCGAATCTCGCACTACCCAACACATTTTGGTGATGTGAAAACGCACATACTTATATAAGTGTATTCGTGGATTGTACGACGCTGAAACAATCGTTGGCTTCGGTGAAAATCGTTTTTGTGTATTGCCAAGCTAATAACAAGCATGCGCTGGTTGGTAGCAGTTTGATGTGACTTCGTGTCGGGTGCTAGTGACACTGACAAATTCAGCTGTCAGCGGTCTCATTTCCATTCATGTACAAGATAGAAACTCGAATGTCCGTTGCTGTGGTGATCGGAAAAAAAAAGTTGCATGATTAAGTGCTGTCCGTATTGCCTGCTATTTCACTTCTCGCTTGTTCCGCTTCTCTACCACGCTCAATAGCACATACATTGTTTGGCAGCATTCTGACACACACATTCTTAATTTCTAGTTCATTCTGATACTCATAACTATAGGCATTTCACCATCGTTTTGAAGTTTACTATAATATAACACGTGTTTTGTTTACAGCAGGACAGATAACTGAAAACCTTGTAAAGAGAAGCACCTGATTTCAAATCAGCTGCACGATGACACGATAGTAGGAAGAGAAGGTCCCCTGTTGTGCCACAGACATGTTCCTCGTTCGGGAGCACGTCTCACCAGATCGAGCCCTGTTTCGACGAACTGTCTCCCCCCCCCCCCTCCCAGCGCCGCCTTCTGTGCAGGAGAACCGTGCAGTTCCGGGGATAACGTCGTTTCCTCCGCCGAACCACTTTGCAGTTCCGGGTATGGCTACGTCTCCCCCTCCGAGCCCGAGAACTGGTCTGAGAGAATGGACTAAAGACGCTATTTAAGGCCGAGCCGGCCCCATGTTAAGGGAGATTTTGCCCCAGCCGACGTTGTCGTGCTGGCCGGCTCTGTAAAACGACAACCTGCTACAGTAAACGCTCCTTTTGTTGCTGTTTTCCAAACGGATTGCCTCCCTGTTTCACCTTCGGGCTAAGGCTTCATCGAAGTCCGCTCGACGGCTCGCCGCTCTTCGCCCCCGCTACCATCGCGACAGAGCCAATTCATAACAGTGGTTGGCAGCTTCGGGATACGATATCCTACGTTTGGCACGCCGGATCAGACCCCTGTCCTCAACGTTTTCCTGCTCTGGGACCCGCTACCCCGATCTCCATGGCTGAAAAGTTGGATCGGCCCTGAAAGCCCGAGGATGACCACCGTGATATCGTTTTGCTACCCTGGGACCCGCTACGCCGACTTCTACGGCTGGAAAGTTGGAGCGGATCTTGGCAGGCCCGAGGACACCCACGACACCGCTCGACGGCAACGACCAGATGGCCGAAGTCACCCGCTCTAGTTGGGTGAGTGCCTGACGTTCGTCTTTTGTCGTCAGACCCTGTTAGCACAGAGTAGCCAAGTATGTTCTTTTAGATCTTTAGGTGGCTAGTTCTTGGCTGGTTTTCGACTTGCTTCACGTCGAAGAATATAGCTTCTGAGACAAAGCTATTTCAGAAAGGAACGTGCACGAGTTGCGGTACACAATGGAGAAGCTCAGAGTGAGGGACCTTCTCGATGTTTGTGAGCAGCTGGGTGTTTCTGTTGCTAGGACGAGCCGTAAAGGAAATATTCTTGATGTCATGAGAGCAGAAGGAATAACTGAAGAGGAGGTAGAAGAGGCTATGGAGACAATTAAAGAAAAACAGCGGGAGGCTGAGGAGCGTCAAAAACGCGAACGCGAGGAGGCTGAGGAGCGTCGAAAACGCGAAGGCGAGGAGGCTGAGGAGCGTAAAAGGCGAGAAGAGCGTCAACATGCTCTTAGAATGAAAGAGCTGGAACTTGAGCAACTTCGCATAACATCGGCACAGTCTAGTTCGCTATCCCTGGCAGACGAAATGCCAAGACAGAAAATCCAAGATTTGATTCTGCCGTTTAGGACGGGTGGAGACATCGCGCTTTTTTTAGTGAACTTTGAGCGCACGTGCAAGAAAATTGGGATAAATGAGGGTGTCTGGTCCCAGAAGCTTCTGTCAGTCATTCCGGGAGAGGCCGCGGAAGTAATCACACGGTTGTCTAAAGAAGACTCTGACGACTACGCTAAGGTCAAAGCGGCCCTCCTTCGTAAGTACCGCTTGTCTGCCGAGGCATTTCGGCAGCAATTTCGGCAAGCAAAAAGGGGCAGTGAATCATGCACAGAGTTTGTGTACCAGCTTAAATCTAATTTGAAAGAATGGCTTAGAAGTGCGGATGCTTACGGTAACCACGACAGGGTGATTGATTGTGTGGCCCTCGAGCAATTCTATCGTGTGTTGCCTGAAGATGCCAGACTCTGGCTTCAGGACAGAATGAAGGGAACAGACATTGACAAAGCTGCTGAGCTAGCTGATGAGTATTATACGCGAAGGAATTTTCAGTTGGATCGCGAGGATACAAAAGAGAAGAGGGACTCCTCAAGGCGGCTTTCTGCTCAAAATTCAGCACAAAAGATGGCTCCGCCGCGTGACGAATTCAGTCAGGGAGCGACTAACAATGAGAGGGAAAGAAGAAAGCCAGGAGAGGCACCTGAGTCGACAGCAAGTGCGAGGGAACGCGTCGACACCGCTCGAGCTTTTGAATCAAAACGACCAATTGTATGCTACAATTGTAAAAAGGAGGGTCATATCTCATCTAGCTGTAAGCAAAAGTTTGTTTTCGCTGGCATTCGCGAGTCGGACAAGAACTTGAAGTTACTCGAGCCTTACATGCGCGAAATTGTGGTCAACGGAAAGAAATGCCGGGCACTCCGTGATTCAGCTGCGACGATGGACATAGCACACCCATCTTGCATCTCCCCTGGCGACTATACTGGCGAATGCGCCTGGATCAGACAGGTTGCAGAAGAGCAAAGTGCCTGTTTGCCAATTGCTGCGGTTGTTCTAGAGGGAAGTTTTGGAAAATTGCGCACTGAGGCGGCCGTGAGCCCTAATTTGCCCCAAGATTTTCCGTACCTTTTTTCCAACAAATCAGAGCAGCTCCTTAAAGAAAAGAGCCAGTCATTTTCATCTCCCCTCGCGTGCATGACACTCATGCGATCGCGGTCCCGCGCTCTCGCGGGGAGACTTGAGGTCTCGGTTTCGAACGAGGAGGCGGTCGAGCGTGAGACAACTCCCCAGGGAGACTCGGGCCAAGAGGCGACTAGTGTATCACAGGACATCGAAGACAGTAGGGCTCCGGATACGGTATTGGCTGCCGAACGCCACGAGCCTGTGGAGGTGGATGAAAGCAGGGCGCTTCAGGAGAGCGTTCAGTCGTCCCTGCTTGGTCCAACATCCACTTGTTGGGAAGAGCTCAGTAAAGTAGACAGAAACACACTCGTCACTGCGCAGGCAAGTGATGATACCATTAAGAATCTGCAGCATAACGGGAAAGAAGGAGTAGCCCGAAAGAACATCTCATTCTACACGAAGGCAGGGCTCATGTATCAAAAGTATCGGGACGCTGAGGGTAGAACGTTCGACCAGCTTCTAGTGCCAGAGAAGTACTGACGACAGTTTTTAGAACTGGCGCACGGAAATGCCTGGGCAGGCCACCTTGGCATCAAGAAAACAAAGGCGAGGCTCGCACAGGATTTCTATTGGCCTGGATGCTGGAAAGATGTAGAAAACTTCGTGCGATTGTGCGACACGTGTCAGAGAGTAGGCAAATCTACTGACAAACGGAAGTCCCCGATGAGATTAGTGCCTGTTATCACAGAGCCGTTCCGGAGGCTCGTAATTGATATTGTTGGCCCCCTTCCAAAGTCCCGTTCCGGTTGCCGCTACATTTTAACTGTTTTGTGCGTGGGAACGAAATTTCCCGAAGCGGTTCCGCTAAAAGAGCTCACCTCTCCCTGCATTGTGGACGCACTTTTGTCCATTTTTGCTCGCGTTGGCTTTCCAGCCGAGATTCAGAGTGACAATGGGAGCGTATTTACCAGTTGTCTCACAACAGCGTTTTTTGAACGCTGTGAAATAAAAATAATCCACAGCTCTATAGGACATCCACAGTCTAAACCCGTGGAGAGGATGCATGCTGTACTCAAGCGAGTTCTGAGAGCTCTTTGCTTTGAACATAACAAAGATTGGGAGGCATGCATACCTGTGGCACTGTTCGCCACACGGTCCGCTCCCCACAAGACAACGAGATTCAGTCCCGCCGAGCTTGTCTATGGAAGAAACTTAAGATCTCCATTTCGGCTATTGAGAGACTCGTGGGAAGGATATGAAGAAGACCCACGCGTAGTCAGCTACGTTTTAGATCTGTTGAAAAGACTATCTAAAACCAGAGAGCTAGTTGAGGAAAACATGAAGGCGGCTCAGAGTTTAGCGAAGACTTACTACGATAAGTTGTCCCGGAAGCGCACGTTCAACATCGGCGACCAGGTAATGCTGCTACGACAGTGTAAAAAGAACAAAATGGACATGCAGTGGGAAGGGCCAGCTAAAGTAATGTCCAAGCTTTCAGATACAAACTACGAGGTAAAACTGGGCCGAAAGAAAGGTAAGGTTTACCACAGTAATTTAATGAAGCCTTACATCCAGCGCCATGCCAGGGTTAACATGACACGGAATGCGGCGAACGAAGTGGAGACCGACCTCTTAAGTTTTCCACGTGAAAGCGACGCGCCAGCTAGCAGGCTCGTACAGCTTATTGCCGAAGAGCAAAGTCTCACGGAGAGTCAGCGTGATGATCTCACGAAAGTAGTTAGAGACTACGCAGACGTGTTTTGCGACAAACCAGGGAAAACCTCTTTGGTAGAGCATGATATTCAGTTATCAAGTGAAGAACCGATCTCTAGCAAGGCTCACCGCGTATCGCCGAGGCAAAGAGAGATCATGGAAGCCGAGATCCGCCGCATGTGTGACTTGGGGGTCATCATTCCAGGTGAAAGCGATTACACCTCCCCACTCATACTAGTCGAGGTTCCAGGAAAAGACCCTAGACCATGCGTGGACTACCGCCGGCTAAATAAGATCACTTTAGATCAGACGTATCCGATACCTAATATCGAGGAGAGAGTAGAAACCGTGGCAAAATCCACATATATCTCCCTCTTAGATCTGGTACGGGGATACTGGCAGGTCCCGTTGACGGAGCGAGCCTCTCGTTATGCCGCATTCATTTCCCCATTGGTAACATTTTGCCCTTTAATGCTTGCTTTCGGCTTAAAGAATGCTCCCTACTGCTTCTCAAACCTCATGGATCGGGTGTTGCGGGGTTTAGGGAGATTTCGCCCTGCCGTATCTCGATGATGTGGCGATATTCTCTGATACGTGGGTCGAGCATGTGACTCACTTGAGGACCGTTCTGGCTCGACTACGTGATGCAGGCCTCACCGTGAGAGCGCAGAAATGCCACTTAGGGTGCGCAAGCGTAAGTTATCTCGGCCACATCGTGGGTCGTGGCCAGCGTAGCCCGTCCGAGCTGAAAGTTGCGGCCGTTTTAGAGTATCGTCGTCCCACCACAAAGTCGGAATTGAGGGCGTTTTTGGGACTGGCGGGATATTATCAACACTACGTCAAAGGTTACTCAAACCTCGCTAGACCGCTGACGGACTCTCTCCGCAAAACCGAGCCCACCGTCATTTCGTGGGACACAAGAAAAGAGAATGCTTTCAAGAGCCTCAAGAGCGCTCTCGCAAAACGACCCGTGCTAGCGGCACCGGACTTTTCTGAGTTTTATTATTCAGTGTGATGCCAGTGACCGCGGCCTAGGAGCAGTTTTGTGCCAAAAAGACGCCGAAGGGCACGAGCGGCCAGTTTTGTATCTCAGCAGAAAGCTCAGTGTCAGAGAGGAAGCTTACAGCACTTCAGAAAAAGAGTGCGCCTGCCTTGTTTGGGCAATTGGTAAGCTAGCATGTTACGTCTCAGGGTCGAGCTTCATAGTAGAAACTGATCACTGCCCCTTGACTTGGTTGCACAACATGTCGTCTAAAAGCGGTCGTTTACTTAGGTGGAGCTTGACGCTTCAGCACCATAACTTTAGTGTGCGCTATAAGAAAGGAAAGCTGCACACAAATGCAGATGGTCTCAGCAGAGCTTATTGAAGTGCAGCCCAGCTCCCTCATACAAGTTGAGGCACATCCTTCTGGTTTGACGTGTTTTGCATAATTTTGGCGTCTATTATTTCGTTTTGATGTAAACTGTATCAACAATGTCGCATTGCACTAACAGATGTAATTTTGTTTGAAGTGTACTCTGCTATGTTACCAGGAAGCCCAGCCTCTACCATTCTGGTAAAATTGTTCAACAAAAAAAAAAAAATTTGCACAGAATTGGTTTTGGGCTGCTTCAGCGGGTTCCGACCCGCTCGTATGGCATTGGGGATGGTTTCGCGTGGCCTTTCTTGGCATCGGGACTGCGCAGTGTAATCACAGCATTCGTGAGGGCCAGTGTTTTGAAGTCTCTAAGGGATACGTTTCTCGTGCTTTTTAAAACGTACAATAGTAGAGACTCAATAGATCTCTTTGCTGCCTTGGTCTGGCGCTATGAGAGACGTTCAGAGGGTGCTTGCTTCCACGAAAGTGGTTTGGCTTTGCGTTCAACTCCATCGTTCCAGTGATTCCCTGCAGGGCTCTGAAGATCACCACGGAGTGGCTACAGTATCGACGGTCAACCAGCATCCCTCCTTCCGAGCCGCGCTGACGGCTCAAAACTCCGGATGCATTGTCTGGCGGCGGGGGTGCTGTTGTGCCACAGACATGTTCCTCGTTCGGGAGCACGTCTCACCAGATCGAGCCCTGTTTCGACAAACTGTCTCACCCCCACCCCCTCCCAGCGCCGCCTTCTGTGCAGGAGAACCGTGCAGTTCCGGGGATAACGTCGTTTCCTCCGCCGAACCACTTTGCAGTTCCGGGTATGGCTACGTCTCCCCCTCCGAGCCCGAGAACTGGTCTGAGAGAAGGAACCAAAGACGCTATTTAAGGCCGAGCCGGCCCCATGTTAAGGGAGATTTTGCCCCAGCCGACGTTGTCGTGCTGGCCGGCTCTGTAAAACGACAACCTGCTACAGTAAACGCTCCTTTTGTTGCTGTTTTACAAACGGATTGCCTCCCTGTTTCAACTTCGAGCTAAGGCTTCATCGAAGTCCGCTCGACGGCTCGCCGCTCTTCGCTACCGCTACCATCGCGACATAGCAAATTCATAACACCCCATATGATCACAGAATGAATCAAGGTGCACAGAAGAACTGCAATAGCTGCCTCATGTGACTTATGAGACCATTCAGAACAGTAAATGTATTTATCTCTCCCTCCAGACTGTAATGAGCTGAAGATATTATTAGACAGTTTCAAACATTGAATATTTGTATGTGTGTCCAAGGACTGCTTCATTTCTGTTCAATTTTTCAGTATACGCATTAACTTGGACTATATATGCATACACTTAAGCATATTCAAAATATAAAGATATTCAGTTTAGCTAAGTTAGAAAACTTGCCAAAACTTCAGTACAATGCTCTGGTGCAATACTATGACCAGTATCTGTCGCATCAAAGATTTTGCACACACTTATTTGCATTAGTATAGGGTATTTTGACCAATGATGACATGTGAAAGCTTTCTACGCAATGCTTGACTGCAATCTCAAAACCAATATCTGTCTCATCAAGAAGTGTCAGATGCATTTTGTAGATGTTAAAGGATATTTAAACTACCATCAAAGTGCTAAACCCTTCAACATAGCACTGATCTGCAATCACCATCCAGCTTAGAAGTCATTTGGAGTCAGTGGCAATGTACTCCTCGAAAGGGACGTCGCCAAGAGCTGGCAGGAGACCAACGTCAAGCTCATTTGTGTCTTCCTCTCCACACTGTACAAGACGCGTCATCATCTGCACCACTTCCTGCCATAGTAAATGCACGTGGAGCTTCGTCGCACGTGGAAAAGCTGAGTCCGCACACGACCGTAACGAGATCAACAATGAGGCCCGGAACCGGAACCGCCAGAGCAGCCGCTTCGAGATCTGAGGCGCTGCATGCAACTGCGATGCCATCAACTGACGCTTTGAGCTGCGGCGCTGTGGTCAACTGCGATGCCCTTGGGTGCCAGTCGGACACACTGTTGTTTAGCACTTCGTAAATAGAAAATTTAACATACATTACGATTTTCTCCGGGAATTCGATTGGAAATAAATTCAAATTAACCGAAATTTCAGACCTCTAGCTTCTAATTACCGAGAATTTCTTGTTGTTGAACTGCATGCAAAACTGACTGGACCCCAACTCCACTTCTAATTAACCGATAATTCCAATTAAACGACTTCGAATTATCGGGAGTCTACTGTATCATATCTTCGGCTTCGTACGACCCCGCTCCAGTTCAGAACGCACCTTCTGTGCTGAACTAGGACAGTTTTAAGCCAAAAGATCAAGCAACACTGTGCATCGGCCATGGGGAAGAGGTTCTTTGCAGTATGGTGTTCTAGAAGGGGGTAGTGGGATCACCAGCCAGAGCGCCCTATGCATTGTAGCGAGGCGGCAAGTGCGGACGGGACCCGTATGTTTGCGGCGGCGCTGTAGTCGCGTGGGCTGGTTGCCTCTGGTGCTTCGCGCGCTTGTTCAGACGTGCTTTGAGTCGCGACATTGACCTATTTTAGTGTTTCAACCTTCCGTTCGAGTTTTTCGCGCGCAGTCCGCTAAACTCATGTGAAGTAGGAATGTCGAAACGTAAACGGCAGCGACATTGCTTCGCTCCCGGTTGCGAAACGGGCTACAAGTGGAGAAAAGACAAGCAGCCGTCGTTGTTCACTGCGCCGAAAGACGAAGAGAGACGGCGGATTTGGGAACGCAACCTGCACCGCCAAGATAAGGAACTCGACGAAACTTGTGCGGTTTGTGAGCCTGCATTTCGAACCATCGTGCATTGTTCGAGACTATGTGCTAATTATAAACGGTGAAGAGGTGCGTACTCCACGTGGAAAGCCGGAGCTCCTGCCCGATGCCGTGCCGACTCTGCTGCCCAATGCGCCTAGCTACTTGTCCAAAAAGCCGGTGCAACCAAGACCACCTAGGAAGCGAAGCAGTGCGGTCGTCACCTGTCATGAGGCTAAAGAATCGAAAGTCTGCGGTGATGAGCAGTCCGAGTGTTGTGAAACAGATGCGGATGAAGCTGCCGCGACGATGGCGCAACGTGCTCCCGGTGTGCCCAAATATTTACTGACTTTGAGTGTTCCCTCAATCTACTGAAGTTGCCACCGTGTTCTAGACTACACGGGCATTCTGTATTGCAAATTGAGGATGCAAGCAAATCAAGAAGTAACGTCAGAAAGGGTGGTGATGTTCTCGCCGTATGTCGATACAGGCACTCTTGGCATCCCATATACAGCAAACCTTTGTGGCCGAGTGGTCGACAAAGGACACACAGTTGACGTGCGGAAGCGGAGAACATTCTACAAAGTGTTGACGCTTATAGTATCTGCAAAGCTGCATTGCCAACTAGCAACATGTCAAGAGCAGACTTATATAAAGGCTTTGAGCTGCAAGTGACCATTCGTGAAGACATGTATATCAGCAAGCGTTGCGCTGGAAAACAACCATCAGAAGGTATGTTTAACTATTGCATTATTGTAATAACTGTCATGCAAATAATTTTTCATCATAGTTTTTCAACTCGTGCACTGTTTCTATCACAACGGATCTGATAACTGTCCCATTTGCCGTTTTTTGTTTTCAGGGCAAGCATGCATTTCCTGTCGGTACCTGAGAAAGGCCCTTTTTACACGACAGTCAAGGCTGAAGCGACAGCTTAAAAAGAAGGTCTCAAGTACGGCAAAAAAGCTTCACGCAGCCAGTAATAGAATCAAACGACTTGCATCTCGCTCTGCAGCCCTCAAGGACCAGCTTATCAACATGCAGCAGGAGAAGGCGTTAAAACCAGAAGAAGTCCTGCGAGCTCAGATTGAAGCTTTGCCATGGAGTATGTTATGCACCGTTTCTCTGCTGCAAAGAGAAAAAGTGCCAAAGGAAACATCTATTCAAAAAAACTGGATTCTTGAATGTATCCCAATGAAAATGAAAAGCGCCAATTGTATGAGCACCTTCAAAAACACAACATCATTTCCCTCCCAAGCAACAGCACACTGAAGCGCTACCTCTGACTCTACAAGAGTGAATTTGGGTTCAGTCACAAAGTACTTAACCAGCTGAAGCTCAAAACAAAACATATGAGCAGCATGAATAGACATGGCGGCCTTTTAGAAGACGAAATTAAGCTGTCGGAGCACCTTATGGTAACTCCTTCGGGCCACATAGAAGGTTTTGTTGACATGGGCCCTTTCACATCTGAAGGGCAAAATGTAACCTGCGACCATGGCATGTTAGTAATGTTTGTGCCATTTACTGGGAAATGGAGCCAGGTTATCGGTGCATTTGCAACAAGTGCCAACGTGAAAGCAGAAATGCTTGCAAAAATATTATTTGAGGCAACCATTCTTGCTGAAGCAAGTGGACTACTTGTAGATTTCATCACGTGTGATGGCCCTTCTTGGAATAGACGGATGTGGAAAATATTGGGGATTGGAGTCAAGTCAAACAAGGTCACCTGCAAGCTAGAGCACCCTGTGGACTCTGCTCGGCATCTCCATTTCTTGTCAGATTTTCCACATTTGCTGAAGTGCCTCAGGAACACGCTCCTCAAGCACCCCCTGAATACACCTAATGGCATAGTATGTGGCAAAAGTTCGTGTTGGTAACCCCGTTCATAATTTAGCTTTCATCTTGTGGATGTTACAGTGGAAAGTTATTCATGCTTTGAATTACAATAATACAAATAAAGAGGTAAATGTTTGTTTTATATTTTATGGCTTTCTTTTTTCAGGTGTCTATCCAGCCTTTGCGGGAAGCTTTCAAGATCGACTGTACCAACGTAAAACTTTGAAAGCAATGCCCGGCCTTTCATCTGTTCACTTGCAGCCCAATAGTTTTGAAAAGATGCGAGTGAATTTAGCTTTTCAGCTCTTCGGAGATCGTGTTATTAACGGACTGTAGTTTTACAAGGATAGACTGGAGGCTTCGTGGGGAAGCATTGATACGACACTGTCATTCTTTTGGTAAGCAAAACAAAAATAATTCATGTTACTATGCTGTATGGCGGAACAGCCCTATTTAACTCTCAAAGCAATTGTATTTTGTGTTTATTTTCAAGTGCCTGCTTTACCTGACTTTCCATATGTTTGCGGATAATAGCCACGTGTACTTACTCTCTTAATGTTCACATAAATAACAAAAATGACGTAGTGGTGACCCTTATTCCTAAAATAAATTACATTGCTGTATTCTTTCAGGAGCATCAACTACCTTATCAAGACGATGACATCCCGCTTTGCAGCAGAAGCTTTGCGTCCCTGCTCCAAGAAGGCACAGGCACTGAAAGACTTTCTTGGATTTCTTTCTTCTTGGCAGTGTCATGCAGCAGGAGTAGGTGGATTTCTAAGTGATTCAACTGCAGACGGCCTAAGGGTGACGATATCCAGTACATTATCACTGCTGGATTATCTTGTCAGCCAGGGATTTAGGTATGTTATGACATCTCGGTTAAGCCAGGATCCGCTAGAAAACCTTTTTGGTATAGTCAGGCAATCATGTTGCTCTAATGACCACCCTACACCTATGCAGTTCTTAATTGTCATTAATTGCCTGTCATTTTATAACATTGCCAAGAAGGTACGCTCAGGCAATGCTGACTTTAATGGAGCTAATGCTGAAATAAGTTCTCTCCTGAGTGCACAAGATGCTCCAGCTCAAGAAGCCAGGGTTGCTGCAATTGACCATAGAGAATTAGTGGAGCAGAAGAGCGATGACCGTCTAATACATTACATGGCAGGTTATGTTGCTCGAACGTTTCTGAAGCGTTATGACTGTATGCCCAGCAAGACCTTTCTTTTGGAAACTCCTAATACTGAAAGCAGAAACTCTGAGTTCACTGCGATATGCGACAAGGGAGGGTTGTTATATCCCTCACAGGAGCTTTTCAAGGCAGTGAAGAAGTTGGAGGACATCTTCACTGTGTTCTTCAGCCGAGAGAAATTCTGCAGTGACAGCATAGTGGATGTAATGCTGCTGGTGAAGGAGAACTTTGGTTATGCCCTAGGTTGCACCCAGCATTCAGATGCACTCACGGCAGAGTTGACCAAGTTTTATGTGCTGACCAGGCTGCACTTTTATGTAAAAGGGCGTAAAAAGAAATTGCATGCGAAGATTAGCCGTTGCTCATAGAGCCTCTCTCGTTGCAGTTATGTACTTGGAGAATACTGTGCCTGCCTTATCTTTTGTGCCAATATGGAGTTTTTTGTTCCCAACTCGAGTTTCTTTTTTTTTTAGTGTGTCATGAAGTTTCGCTATCTCTGATAACTACTACGACCGCGCCATAGCGGCATCATCATGGGAATGATTAACCCCCAAGGTTTCAGTGGATGTATACTTTTGTAAATAAAACAACTCGTAATGAAATAAACGCTTACGGTATAGGGCATATGTTCTAAATGTGTTAGCACATGCGCCGTAATTGCTTGGCTAACTCAAACTTGTGAATACGACTGCGTCCTAACGTGAAAATTATTAATGACAAATGAATTAAGCAATTTACCCATTCAAATTATTACTTCTACGGTGTTTGGAGCCTTTAGTTTACGAATGGGCCACATCATTGTGGGGCCGTTTGTCGGCACTCGTTGGGTAGGCTTTATTTTCAAGCGACCTTAAAAACGTCCGCCTTACCATCTATCTATGCGCTTGTCTTAATTCAAAGGAAGTTTCCAGAAAAACATGCTAAGGAACTGCACACTTCTCTTTTTCGATGAAACACCCACACGGCTTTCTTCTTGTTGCAAAGGCTCTGCGTTCCGTGTTCCGTAGAGCCCAGGCGCTGGTGGCGCCATCTCGCGGCGTCGACGTGAGATGCCACACCTGCCGGCTCTCTTTGATCTCACTACCCCCTTCTAGAACACCGTATTTGCAGTACATTCCGCATGGGTGTCCTTTGCGCATGCGTGGCCGTCGCCTAGCAACGAAGACGCGCTTTCCGAGCGTAGCCGAGACGAATGGTGTTAGCCGAGCACAGGCATGTCAGGCGTGTAATAGCGCGATAGCGCCGCTTGGCCGCTGTGACTATGCTCAGCACTTGTTGAGAGCAGATTCCGTGCCACTTTTCCTGCGGCACGGGGCTCTATGGAGCCTGCAGTGGCGACAGCACCTGAAGAAGATGTACTAAGGAGGCACCTACGGGACTTGAAGAAGTGCGGAAACACGTGGACTGGCTATGCTGACTGCAGAGAGGCATACGAAGAGCTTTTAAGGGAACTCGCCGTTGTCAATAATGGCTTCCAGACTGAGCACTCCGTGAAGCCAAAAGGTATGTTCATCGCAAATACGTAGCGCGTACGTGCCGCCTCAGGATGGTGCGTGATGGATGGATGGATGGTCAAACTTTTATGTTAAGAGTCCTGAGAGATGTGACTAGCGCACAGTGGTCTCCTCCAACGTTGGGACGGATGATGTAAAGATTTATTTTATCTGTGCAGGCAGGCTGATGTTCAGCACTCAACGCGGACATGTGGTCATAAATGAAGACATCCCTTTTAAGGTTGTCCAGACCACAGACAGAGGCCGCCTCTTTGGGAGAGACCTGCACAAGGTGCAGAATTCGAGAAATCGACAGGTAACATTCCCACAGACACATCGATCGAGCCCATACGGATAGTTCAATTTGTCACATGCACTCATATCTTTTTCGCATTGAAGCGTGCAAGTATTGGTACGTCGCACAAAATCCTGCTGATGCGCATTCACAGTGACATGCCTTCACGACCACATCACTGTAGGGAAACAAAAGAGCAAACCCATGCTGATCGACATCGTTAACGTTTATTAATTATTTGGCAGATTTTATTTTGATTTGTGTGCTAAACATTTGAAGAAATGAAATCAAAGTAAAGCACACAACTAGAGTGGCAGGATTTCAATAGGGACGAAATAATAAAGTGGCAGGATTTCGATAGGGACGAAATAATAAAACACCTGTGAACTTCGCCTAATGCACAAATTGCAAAAACCCTAGCTGCCTTGAAATGACCCGAGGTTTCGCTTTTGTGACACGACAGTCTTGGAACAATGGTGCGTTGTGAAATTCTAGAATTAGGCTTTGTTTTGTTTTCAAATAAAAAGCAATGCTTGAGTAACCTGTCTTGTTTTCTTTGTGCAGCATCGGGGTCTTTCATTCCTCCTGCAAACACTGGCGTGGACAAAAAACGTCGGCGATGCGACCTTTGTTGCTACGAAACTGATCGGCAGTATAACCTGACACAACACTTTAGGGTTCATACAAAGGAGAGGCCATTTAATTGCCACCTGTGTCCGAAAGACTTTTCAACAAAGTCCAACTTGAATGACCACGTGAAGACTCATAGAGGAGAGCGCCCGTATAAATGCCATTTATGAGACAAATGTTCCGCACTAAATGCCACATTGAAAGATCACCTGTGTACTCACACAGGAGAAAAAAAAATATCAATGCCCTTTATGCCTCAAGAAGTTCAGATTTAGAATAGATCGGGACCGACACATGCATCAGCACGAAGAGCAGTGACAATTTCAATGAAATTTCTACTGTACGAGATCTGTCTTTCTGATAGTACTTTTGTTTTCTTCTGGAGCACTGTAGAATTACTGAGTTATGTGACACATTAAAGCCCCAGTATTAACAATGATAGGAGGCTTCATTCTCAATAGAGCATCTATACATATGCCGTAAAATGAGGGTACGGTTCATACAAAGGAGAGGCCATTTAATTGCCTTTTTAACAAAGTCCAACTTGAATGACCACGTGAAGACTCATAGAGGAGAACGCCCGTATAAATGCCATTTGTGTGACAAATGTTTCGCACTAAATGCCACATTGAAAGATCACCTGTGTACTCACACAGGAGAAAAAAAAATATCAATGCCCTTTATGCCTCAAGAGGTTCAGATTTAAGGTAGATCGGGACCGACACATGCATCAGCACAAAGAGCAGTGACAATTTCAATGAAGTTTCTACTGTACGAGATCTGTCTTTCTGATAGTACTTTTGTTTTCTTCTGGAGCACTGTAGAATTACTGAGTTATGTGATACATTAAAGCCCCAGTATTAACAATGATAGGAGGCTTCATTCTCAATAGAGCATCTATACATATGTCGCAAAATGAGGGTAGAAGTTTTTAAACATAAACATATTTGGCAGAGGTCTTTTTGGCTTGGTATAAATTATATGAATAAAACACTCTTCAGTCATGCTTAATACAAATTATAATATTAAAACTAAAAACTGGCTCTATGATTTGACACCCATTCGTTCTTATCAGTGGTTAACTGCCTTTTTGCTCTGAAGCTAGTGATATTTCTTAATGGTGTTTTTCACTTCACTGTTTTTTTATTATCGGTCATTTATTGGGTATGCTACATGTCTGGGGAAAAACCTATGTATTGTGCTGATGAGCAACCAGAGAGACATGCTGCATACATTAAAATATTGTAATAATTTTGGAAGTCTAAATTGTAAACCAGCTTACATGTGCTTCTTGAAATCGTAGTCCTGCTGTAACAGTTTACACGTTGTTAACTCGAAAGGTCACTAGAATATTGTTTTTCATAACATAAACTATCTTGACTTGTATGACTGGTGCATTCTGCAGTGTCGATTGGTGAATGATATGATGCGGTCTCTGCATTTCACGTTCATTTTGTTGATATCTCTGTGTCCTCTACATATAAGCTTTATTGAGAGCCTTTTTTTGCTTCCTGGTATTGTTTTTTAGCTTTCTGACTCTAGTCTTCGCAACAAGCACTTTGCACCAAGTAAGCACTTGTTTATTTGTAATACTATCACTTGATTTATTACATTTATTCACACTAAATAAGATACTGTCTCTTCTGAATGTCATGTAATCCTGGTATTTCAGTCTTTGCTAACATTTGTGTATGTTTAATATGTTCCCAGGCAAGCCGAGTGATGGGTATGATTTAATTATTTATTATTGCCATTGAGTATTGTTACGGTGAGAAATTTACATTAGTAGCAACTATTATTGTGGGAAAATGTATCCACAAGGCACCTTCTATTGCAATCCAAGATACGAGCATGACAACCAGGGCTTCAGAGGCGACAAAATCACTGTTATCATCCAGTTCATTGCCAATGTCAATATAGCCTTGAAATTTCTTGCCATTCCATTCCAGGTGTTTTCGGATGGCCATTTCGTCAACAAGGTTGCAGAGACGTTGTTTGTTGTTCGCCTTAGCTTCATCCGCTTTTGCATGGATGGCATTCATTGCTTCTCCCGTGAGTGAATCCAGGCTCTACATTTATGGAACTATACTGTTTTGTTGTGTGGCGATGGCGTAGTGGTTAGAGCAGCGCGGCGATGGCGTGGTGGTTAGAGCATCCCCCTCGCATGCAAGAGGTCCGTGGTTCAAATTCCGGTGCCGCGTAGTTCCCAACCGGATTAAAAAAAAATCCGCGTGTTGATGGAACTGCATTAAGAGGCCTGGGGTGCGGCCTCACCGGTAACCACCGCCGGGAACACACTCCCTCACCAGAGAAGGATTGGCCAGCCTGGTGCAGTATGTGGCCACTACCTCCCACATGCATACGTCAAATAACTCACGGCCCTCAGTCCCCAGCAGCTGCGAAGCAACTGACCACGGCGGCGGTCAGATCTGCAACGCAGCAGAGGGTGCTAAGAATCTCTGGATTCGGACAGGCCACCATTGGAACCTGAACTTGGCAACGTTTAACGCTGAAACCTTATCTAGTGAGGGAAGTCTAGCTGTACTATTCGAGGAGATAGAGGGTGTTAAATGGGATATAATAGGGCTCAGTGAGGTTCGGAGGACGGATGAGGCCTATACGGTGCTACAGAATGGGCACGTCCTTTGCTATCGGGGCTTGGCAGAGAGAAGAGAACTGGGAGTGGGGTTCCTAATTCACAGAAACATAGCTGGCAACATAGAGGAATACTATAGCATTAATGAAAGGGTGGTAGGTATCATAATTAAACTGAATACAAGATACAAGATGAAGGTAGTACTGGCTTACGCGCCTACATCCAGCCATGATGACGCCTCAGTTGAAAGCTTCTATGAAGACGTGGAATCGGCAATTAGTAAGGTAAAAACACAGTATACTATAGTGATGGGCAACTTTAATGCAAAGGTAGGGAAGAAGCAGGCTGGAGACCAGGCAGTAGGAGATTATGGCATCTAAAAATTGGCAGCTAAAAATTGTCAAACCTGGCGAGTCAGGGTAGCTTGAAATTTCCAAATGCCTGTGTTGTGACAGTAGAGATGCGCACTAAAGTTGTTGTTTCAATGTTGCTCCAGAATGACTAAAAATGCCGCCTGCTTTCTGCAGACACAAAATCACAGAGGCATTGTTCAACAGCCCGTGAAGAGAGCCTGTCAGCGTTTGAATAACTGGCGACCTGTGCGAATGGTCATGAATCAGCTTTGGTGATAAATCTGTTGATAAAATGCACAACAAATGTTATCATAAATAATTATTGCAAAGAGAGGAGTCACGCAGCCACTGTTTCTAAAACCGATGCGAAAGCACAAAAATTTAAAATTGTTGCTACAAAACAGTGGTTATGTATTATTTATAACATTCCTTATAATGTTCGTATATTTGTATTGTTGCTTTTAGCCCGTTTTTCGTGTGTAAAAGCTGAATAACCTACTTAATACAGGAAAATTGTGTCAATATTTTGATAAGCCTTGTATAAGTAACAATAAATTCCCTATGTTGTCTTTAAAGACATTCAAGGACAAGAATGTCAAAGACATTCAAGGACAAGTAACAATACATTCTTTAAAGACATTCAAGGACAAGAGAAAAAATATTGCTGAGAACAACTATTCGTGTTAACGTGTACTAAGTTGCGATACAACTGCCTCACGGCAAGAGGAATGCCAGAAGTGGCGCACCTCCGCAGGACCGGTCGGCTGACAAGCGACGATGTAGCTGACATCATATCACGTGAGGCGAACGCCTGAAGAATTTTAGGAGGTGTTAGCTAAACACGAGGTAGAAGCAGGTCATAGCCTATCACTTCAGTGGACGATCAGCTGACCTGAATTGCTAAAAGATCTTGTTTTTCGTTTAACTCAGCTCTGCTGTAATATCTTGTTGCGAGTGCTCATGGTAACCAGTGACATAGGATCAGCTAATCAGGCAATATGGTGCCTAGTGGGATTCTCCAGACACAGGCATTCAGCGACAGTCTGTTCTGTACTACCGCCGCACAGTGATGAGCACAGGTTGTTTTTTATCACTGACCTAGGGCGTATACTGCAAAACCAATGCCTCCTCTAGAAGATGCCTACCGCATGAGGAAAAAAAAACGCCTGCCACACCCTTTCCCTCCTCTATTTTAGAATGTTCTCGGTCGCTAGCGTCACCTGTGGCGGACGGTGCAACAACGCAACACTTTGCATAGCCTCCGAAATAGCGGTGTATAGTTGCAGGTCTCAAACAATTCTCGACTGACGCGCCCCTATGGGCCGCAGATGAAAAACGCTTAGCTGGTACCGTTCGTCGCCGTGATAATAGTGTCGGTCGCGAACGCCAGCGCGCGGAGCTTGTTTAACACTGACGGCAGGCCAACTCCGTTGGGAGCGCGAGCCATTCCTCAGGCATCTTTCTAGAGGAAGCGTTGTTTTTGACAAAGACATTGCACGAAAGAGACACGCCCAAACGCGTTCCGCTCATCGCCGCACTTGCATGGTTTTCTGAGAATTGTAGCGCCACTAGAGGAACGCGTGCTAGCCTCTCTGGTGCGATCCATCGATGCGCGTGCAGTGGACGAGACGCCGACGCACCTAGCGTCTCCACTTCAACTGCCGCTGGTACAGGCCCGCTGTTCAGAGGCCGCGCACCGCACGTCAGAGGAGGCAGCAGTCTTCGCTCTGGCGACTTTTTTGCCGAAGCGCATTGAAGTTTGACGACACTGAGGCTTCTCAACTACGCTCTTTACTAAAGGTACGCACTTTTATACGTAACTAAAATCAGTAATGCTTGCATTGAGCTGCTTTTATTATTCACTGCACAATTGCGATGTGTTTGGTTCTGTGTAACGCCGTGCCCGTATGGAACACCAAAGCTTTTCTGGCATTTTGCGTGGGAGCCTACAGGTGGTATACATTTTGTATATTACTTGGTATGTTGCATGTCTTGTTTATCAACGTCCGCCTACGGATTTTTTTTGTTTTAATAGTGGGTTTTCGAATAGCTTAGGCAAAGCTAGCGGGTCATGCGGGCGTAGCGTATGCGTATCTCCGCCGTGTGGGGTATCGAATAGCAATTGTCCTCCGCTAACGCTTACGCACGCCGGAGTCACCGCAAAGGGACTTTGCGGGCTTCGCCAGTCACACGCTATTTTGGAGTTCTTGTGAGTGTACTGCAAGCGCTAACGATGGTTAGCGTTATGACTCATGCACAGTGGCAGCAGCAGCAATACAAAGCTTTGCGTTACACAATTGGAAAGGTGCCTATTGACGTTGGATCTTGGTGATATAAATTTTAAATTCGAAGCATTTCTTAGCGAACTTCGGCGACTTTGAGCGAATCTATCTATCTATCTAGCCACCTACGACTTTTAGCTCTCCTGGCAGTTTCGATAATGGTACCGATACCAAACTTGGTATGCCATAACATGATTGTATGAAGAACATATTTGACTAGTCATACGTGAAAATCATAATATGTATGTCATGAATGTCATTTACATTTCATGGCTCTGTAGCTCTTGCGGTGGTTTCGTTCACATATCATGTTGCCAAACTGGTGTGGTATGACATGATTGTAGGGCGAACGCAAGCGACAGACCTTAACATAAAAATCATGACATGCGTGTCATGTAACGACATGACTCCATGCCACGCTCATGTTGCGCTCGTGGCCGTTTCGATAGCGTCAAATATACCAAATGCGGTATTACGGTACGTGAATGGATGACGACGGTATGTTACTGGTTCAAACATGATAATCATGAGATGCGTGTGATATAACAACATGACTACATGCCACGCTCATGATGCGCTCGCTGCTGTTTGGCTAGCTTCACTTATACCAAATTTGGTAGTACGGGACGCGAATCGATGACGAAGGTATGATACTGTTGCAAACATGATAAACATGAGATGTGTGTCATGCAACGACATGACTACATGCTACGCTCATGATGCGCTCGCGGCCGTTTCGCTAGCTTAACATGTCCCAAACTCGGTAATGTGTGACGCGAACGGACGACATAGCTAAATGACACATGCAAACAAGATAATCATGACATGCGTGTCATGCAACAACATGACTGGATGGCACACTCAAGATGCGCTCGCGGCTGTTTCACTAGCCTCACATATTCCGAATTTAGTACTTTTGGTAATTCGGTGCCAATTTAGTGCAAAACTGATAATCATCACATGCGTGTCATATGAGAACATGACCACATGCCACAGTCAAGGCGCCAATACATTTCGACGTGATGTCGTGCGCGTGCTTACCGGCGTTCATTTCGTCGCGTCACGCTAGCGCTGCCACGCTATGCACTGGCCCTGCAATTTACTCGCAGGAGTGGCCATGCTGCGCTGATGCTTGCGCGTTGCGTCCGGTGTCCCTCCGTCACGAAAAGAGAGGAGGCAATGTTGTCTGGGTAAGAAATTGTCGTAAAATGCAGCATGTCACATTTCGCGCCGCTTGCCGTCGGACCTCCCTGACGGACGTTGGTCGCAGTGCTCACGTTTTGGTAACGTAGCGTCGCTGTGCCCAGCGTACGCATGCGTCAACACTACTTTGGAGTATATTGGGCTCTTCATGATGCGCTCGAAGCCATTTTGCTAGCTCCACATATAATAAATTAGGTGTTACTTGACGTTGTTGGATGACGAAATATATTACTGGTGCAAACATGAGAATTGTGACACGCGTGTCATGTAAGAACATGACAACATACCACGCTCTTAGCGTGCTCGCGGCCGTTTCGCTAGCTCCATATATACTAAATTTGGTATCCAAGACCTGAATAGATGACGCAGGGAAACGACACATTCAAACATGATAATTATGACAACGAAGTCTCGTACGGCGTCATTTATCTCCACCTCGTAACGTTGCGCTGATTTTAAAGTGACATATCAACATTTCTCGTTCGTGCTTAGCATACCATTAACTCCCACTGTACGTGGAATTTGCCATTTTTTTGTTAAACGTCATCACTTACATCTTATAGTATAGTACATCATAATTCCATGTTTAAAGACAGTTTTCAAAACAAATGATTCCTAGGCTTTTTAACATTGTATCCTATCTGTAAACGCGGCGTCCGTCTGCGGCATACCTGCTTCGTAGCGGAATTCGGAGTATTCCAACTCGTTCAATTGCGCGGTACACGGTGTTCTGCACGTTCGTATTTTTATAGCAGAGCGATGTGCGCTAAATTTCTTCATGCTGCAAGTGCAGCTGAATGCCTTTGTTAAGTTACACTGCTTAACAATGCTAATGTGAACGTTTCACTGATAAATGCCCTACACACCATTATGCCGGTGATGAATTGAAATTGTTTGACTTGCAACCGACATGATAGGACGTCTTAGAATAACATTTGTCCCTCCTAGGGAACAATCTAGAGACTTCAGCTTCCCCTCTCAAATGCAGGGAAACTACACGTAACCTCGACAAAAGCACTTCGCGGGCCTCGCGGGCCACGATCGCCGCACGCAATTTCGGATTTTCTGCGTGCGGTCCGCGAATGCAAACGCCGACACGCGTTACGACGCATGCGCAGTGGCAGCGACCGCACCGTAAGGGCTCGCGGTGTGCTATTCTAAATCTCCTGAATCATTCATTTATTTTTGATACCCTTCCTACAGGCTATTATGTTTCGGTGTATGGGAACAAATTTTAAATGAATAAGTACAGCTCAAACCACATAAACAGCGTTATAGCGTAACATCAAGTATCTTAATACACTAAGGTTTTATTTGTAAAAAGTGTTCATAAAATAACGTATCTATGTCTTCGTTAGAAACTAACTTTGTTACGCAGTACTCAAACAAGCTTCATTTAGGCTACTTTTCTGAAAATGTGTAAAATTCTCTACAAAAAGAAAAGAGTGACTGAAATGAGATGAAGTGAACATCAGAACAAAGGAAAAGTTCAGCCATTGTTCTTATTACTTGGTTTCTCGCTGATAGTGCATATTTTTAGACAATAGAAAAGATTGTAAGTAGAGGA
Source organism: Rhipicephalus microplus (assembly GCF_043290135.1). Taxonomy (NCBI): domain Eukaryota; kingdom Metazoa; phylum Arthropoda; class Arachnida; order Ixodida; family Ixodidae; genus Rhipicephalus; species Rhipicephalus microplus. Next base: position 65,566,623 of record NC_134708.1, read on the forward strand.
ACGAAGTCATCTGCAAAGTTAATGAACAATCCACATCTCCTCTTGCATCGGTGATGCATTAAAATCTACTTCCTCAGTTGTTTGTAGTTTCACTTTGTGTTTTTTTTGTCTTGGCATAAACAAGACTATTTACATCTTATTCCGTATACTGAGTCACAGGTTTATCAGTGTTTATATTGATTCTGTGCAATGGCCGTTTCCGAATATGAATCGTTGTTAGCTTGATTTATCCTTCGTTCTCTTACATGCTTTGAAAATCTGTATCAATATTTCTGTTTATTAGTTGTTTGGATGTGCTATTATGTATGTATCAACTGCTATGTAAATGGCTTGCACGAGACGTCATGCACGGAGGTTTTCAGTGTTTTTGCACTTCACGATGGCGGCTTTGGTGAGAAAGAAATCTCGACAATCTGAAAACGGTGACGTTGCAGGAGCGTCTTTGTGCATGAACAACGAAGGCACCTGGATTGGGTGTTTTGATAACGCAATTTCGGCATCGCAAGCGTTGCGCATCTACAGGCTGGTGCCCCGAAATGGTGGTTTCAGTGACACCAACGCAAGCCATCTATACCCGTATATTGCAATGTCGTTACGGCCATGTTAGTACCTACCGTGGTTCCAGTCTAACAATAGTGATAGGATACCAGTCAGACATGTTTGTTCGCCGTAGTACCGTCTCCTCGGCCCTCACGTGAGCCCACGAATTGTAGAACTGGCTAACCTCCCTGCCCTTCCTCTTTCAATCCGCCTCCTCCTAATGAATTGTATCAACGCATAAACGTAACGTTCATCGTAATTACCACAGCAACATAGCGTTTTCTGATGATCAATTTATACAAAGCAAGTTGTTTCTGTTCAGTGCCCAGATGGCCCCTGTGGTGAAGAGAGAAGCCCCCGAGGCACCGTCGGGGCTTTCCACGGTAGTCCTGAAGAGGAGCAATGAGGCGACAGAAATCGATCTCTGAAGATTCATGAAATTCTCCAGGAAGCACGCCGAGAAGCACCTGTGGCCGAGCTGGTGGACATGGAACAGTGAGTTATATAAGTTGCTTTGTTAGTGCGCGCGAAACAGTTTTCTGTGAAAAATGTGCCGTCACTGTATTGCCATGTGGTCATGACGGTGAAGAGTACTCCAGCACTACTCGACAATATCGAAATCTGTTCGGGCTAACTTGTGCCCACGAAACGAAAAGTGAATTCGCAAGCTATCAAGGCTGTACATTAATAGCGGCCACAACAGCGTCGACATTCGAGCAATCTGGTAAGCAGTAAAGCGTGTCGGCTTTTTATTTCTGCGGCATGAAAATTTTCACCGTTACCCTTGAAGGCCGCATTAGTTGCAGAATGATTTATATCGTTCACGCGTGGTGCACTGCAGTCTTATTAGAAGATTCTAAGACAATCAGCTCGAAAAATTCCAGGCACGCTGACCGTGTTTGCGGAACGCTGTCGTTTTACCTGTAACAAACCGCAACACAACAGGAAGGAGAACATGAAAGCTTGCGATGAAAAGGAAAAATACGCCAAGCCTGCACGGAAGGTGCAGCACAGTCCCAGTGAAAGCTAGAAGAGCAGCTTTTTCAGAGCCTTTTCAAAACGTTTATTGGGTAACTATTGCACGCACACTTGCTTGATATTCACTACGGCATTATTAATAAAATTCTTTGGGTAGTAGGGCGGCATTCGCTGAGCTATTTTACGTCATTCTTCTGAAGAGCGCGGGGTCCTCTTAACACTTGCAAGGAATTTTGTACCGATTGTCCATGCAGTGGCTGACGACGATGATGAATTGTGGCTCAAGTGGGTATGCGCCACCGAACAGGGGGACAAGAGCAGGCTTTTGTAATGGGTTGGCGCATCGGACGGCCCACTCGATACGCTATTTGCATTGTGCGGCGACTGGTTGTTTTTCCACTGTTTTAAAACGCTTTATAAGTCTTATTAACGCGATTGCTTTCTTGACATGGCGTCCGTCTGCGGACGCCATGTCGGTAAAGTGGCGTCCGTCTGCGGGATACCTGCTTCGTAGCGGAATTTGGAGTATTTCAACTCGTTCAACTACGCAGTACACAGTGTTCTGCGCGTTCGTGATTTTATGGCAGAGGGACGTGCGCTAAATTTCTTCACGCTGCAAGTGCAGCTGAATGCCTTTGTTTAGTTATACCGCTTAATAATTGAAGCGGTATGAGCCTTTGGACAGAAGATGAAGAAGCGCGAGGGCCGGGGCAGGAGAGAAGAGGAGGATGAAGTAAAAAAAAATAAAGCAGATTAAGATGGACGCCAGTTCCATACTGAAGCTTTAATGCTGTTCCGTTATTTTAAGTAGGAACACTACATTATTTTGGCGCAGCCGGCCATCGAAGCCATCATGTGGGTGACGTTCTTCATAGACGAGACCTCCGAGGAGATCATCTTTTCGAAGTACCAAGTTCAAGACGAAGCAGCGGTAGACCTACCTCGTGAGCTCAGCTCGGAAGAACTCGTAAACCTGGTTGTGGAAAAGGCAGCCGTAGACACTACTGAACTACGACGGAAAGGTGCTGTGAAAGTGAACTTGCGTGTGGCGACCTTCAACGACCTAGTTCTTGAACCAGCGCGTCGAAAACACTCAGGATCACGATCTTCGACGGAAGAGGTGAGCCTCGTTTTGAAAGCTTTTCAGCTGCAACAGGAACAGATGATTCAACAAAACCAAATAATGACATCTCTTATAAGCTCTCTGAATGCTGAGAGACCGACACCTAATTTCGTAGAACCTGATGCTTTCGACGGTGTGTCTTCAAATCCAGAAAGTTGGCTTGATTTCTACGAATATGCCGCTGGAAAAAACAAGTGGCTCTCTGATGAGGCTAAAATCACCAACATGCGCGTTTACTTGAGAGGTGTTGCGCGAAAGTGGTATGAAACATGCATTCTGGAAGACAGTGACGACTCTTGGAGCCAGTGGAGGAAAAAGTTTTTGACTGCATTCCGAAGCAATCCAGTAGAAAGATGGAACACGGCGCTTAGTTTCAAGTCTGAGCAAAGCTGCCTTGTCGAGTACTTCTTTGAGAAACGCCGTCTTTTAAAGCTGGCGGAGCCTTTGCTTCCATCTACGGCCGTAGTTGCCTTAATAATGCATGGATTGCACACTAACGTGTTGAAGCAAGTGCAAATACTGTCACCAAAGACTCTAGATGACCTCCTCGCGTGTCTTCAGAACATACCATCAGCTTCGGAAACAAGCATAACCGCCGAGTCAAGCAGCTGTTTCAGTCGGAGTAAATCGGACTGGTCAAGCCGCGCTCAGCGAGAACCGAGCCACCTCGCAACTCGCACAGATAACTTGCCCTGGCGTGTTCCAAGAGGTCGAGTGAATAATATCGACACTGAAGCTCAGGAGTATTCGACAGAAAAAAAACTAATAAACGAGGGTGATCAGTCCCACCCGATGACTCCAAATGAGACTGTTTATTTAAGTTGCTCTAGCCTACTTCACATTCCCGTCAAAGTAGGAAACAAACATATGATGGCTCTGGTAGACAGCGGTGCTTCTGTGTCCATTATAAATGCCAAGCTGGTGGATGCAAATCGCTTGCATAGTGGAAGAATTCTACGAGTACAAGGCTATGATGGAAAAGTAACGTTGCATGATCAGTGGGCCTTGGTAAACATCGAGTTCCAGGGTCAGCAAATAGAGAGCGAAGTGTTGGTGATAGAGGGGGTAACGTACGACTTTTTGCTATCAAGACCAGATATAAAGAAACTAAAGATCAACGTGTACTGGGACGATGTGGTTCTAGTAGAAGGAGTAGCAAGGAACGAGACAAATCAGGGTAGACAAGATAATCTACGAGTTGTCAAGTGCGCGGAGGATATCGCAACGACCTACCCTGAACTTGTATGCATAGGAAGCTATCCTCAGGCGATGAAGTCCCACAAGGTTCCTTTCGAACTCGCTGACAAGACCGTCATCCGGAAAGCACCTTACAATATGTCAAGGGAGCGAAAGATGTGGCTCAAGAAAGAGTTGCAGGAGATGCTAGATGCTGATATCATACGACCTTCGGTATCACCCTTCGCTTCTCCCATAACGATCGCACCGAAAGAAGACGGAACCTTCAGATTATGCACCGACTACAGGGTTCTCAATCGTCAGACAGAACTCATACCATTTCCTATGCCGAAGATCGACACAATTATAGATGAGACCGGGGGTTGCCGACATTTTTCCCGCATCGATTTATGCAAAGGTTTCTGGCAGATCCCACTAACCGAAGAAACAAAAATGTACACCGCTTTTATCACGCCATTCGATCTCTACGAATACAACCGGCTCCCTTTCGGTTGGAAAAACTCGCCAGCGTGGTTCCAGAAGATCATGAACGACGTCCTAAAGCCATTCCTTGGTGTTTTTTGTAATGTGTACATAGACGACATTATAGTCTTCTCCAAAACAGAGGCTGAGCATCAGGACCATCTGTCTCAGGTGTTAAACGCCTTGAGCTTGGCACATCTCAAGGTTAATTTTAAGAAGAGTGTGTTCTTTCAACAAAAAGTGGTGTTTCTTGGAAGAGTCTTCGATGGGAACACCAAAAGCACAAAACAAGAGTCCGTCGAGAAGATCTCCCAGTTGAAGAAACCATATGACGTCCATTCACTGCGTGTGTTTTTGGGATTGGCAGGACATTTCCGATCTTTCATAAAGGACTTTGCTGTCAAAACTAGATGCCTCACGCGCTTAACGCAGAAAGAAGTTCCCTTTGAATGGAGTGACGAATGTGAGAGAGTCTACCGTGACTTGGTGCACAGAATTTCTTCTGACCCCGTTCTGCGTATACCAGATTTCACTTTACCCTTTGAATTGAACACTGACGCCTCACATTATGGGACTGGTGCAGTGTTGTATCAAAAATGTATTGAAGCATCTGGCCGAGAAAAGCGACACGTAGTCGGTTACTACAGTTACACTTTCAAGCCGTCTGAAACAAACTACACTACTACGGAAAAAGAAGCACTGGCGGTTCTGAAGGCCGTTGACTACTTCCGCACGTACCTGGAAGGTACGAAGTTCACTTTGTTCACCGATCACCAGGCACTCACTCATCTCTTGAATATGACCCAAACTAAAGGGCGTATCGCCAGATGGGTGAATTACTTGCAGCAATTTGACTTTACCATCTCGCACCGACCCGGACCGCTTTTAACCGATGCAGATGCTCTATCAAGATTGATGGTACAAAACAACACAGAAAAATCTGAAGAAATCAATGAAGTGAAGCTGTGGGAAGGCTCAGAACAACTGGTTTTTACGGAAGGTCGGTATCAAGTCCCACCAACTCTTGTTTCCAAAGTGCTTTACTTGTACCACGATAGCCCAGAATCTGGAGGACACGACGGCTTTTGGCGTACCTACAACAAGTTGGTCAAGAGGTTTACGTGGCCTCACATGAAGAAAGACGTTAGTCAGTACGTTCGTTCATGCCATGTGTGTCAAGTACACAAAGTCAAGTATAAACAGCCTACGGACACCATGATACTACCTTGCCACTCGAACGTGCCTTTTGAAGTAGTTCACCTGGATTTCGCCGAACTTAACAAGAAACGGGAAGGAGTCAGAAAAACGCAAGCTTTTCTGCTGGCCATAGATGAATGCACCAGGATGGTCGCGGCACGAGCAGGAAAAGAAGATGCAAATAGCGTCATAACCCTTCTCGAAAGGGACATGTTTAGAACTACGCGGACAATCGTATGCGATAACGGCCCCGCGTTCAAGAGTGAAAAGCTAGTAAGATGGGCTCGAGATCACAATGTATCGATCAAGTTCTGTGCGCCATACCATCCTGCGGCGAATGGGCTTGCAGAACGTGCCATACGGGACGTGAAACAATACATCAAGATGTACGATAGTTTTCCTGGGGGATGGAAATGTTCTTTAGAAGCAGCCGTAAAACATCATAACCGATCCTACACAAGTGGCTTGGGGTGCAGTCCACAGTACGCTTCTACAGGAGAGACCCCTATTCTGCAGGCAGACCGTGAGTTGGGACTCTTGGAAAACCTCAAGATTGTCGAGGAGAGGCAACAAAAATCACAGGAGGAGAGGTACCGAAAACGAATGAAAAAGAATTTCGACAAGAGGCATCGAGCAGACATGCCAGACATTCAAGTCACCGACCTCGTACTAGTGAGAAAAGGAATAAGAGATTCCAGTGCCAAATTTTATGGGCCTTACTCTGTGACCAAGACAGCCACCCAGAACGGAATTTTGAAGACTGTCTGGTACACTGGTGAACGTGGATCTGTTGAATGTGCTTCAATTGGGAATGTCTTCAAGTATTACCCCAGGAGGGGTAATTAAAAGAAAGCGGGAAGGGTGAAGCGGTATGAGCCTTTGGACAGAAGATGAAGAAGCGCGAGGGCCGGGGCAGGAGAGAAGAGGAGGATGAAGTAAAAAAAAATAAAGCAGATTAAGATGGACGCCAGTTCCATACTGAAGCTTTAATGCTGTTCCGTTATTTTAAGTAGGAACACTACAATAATGCTAATGTGAACGTTTGCGTGAAGCGCACTGTTGAACTACTTGTAGTACTTCCAGTTCTGAGTTGTGGGAACGCAGACGTCGACCACCGAAAGCAGCTCCTCGAGCTCATTTCAAAAAAGTTCATAAAGCCAATGCTCAGTAATTATGCACTCGGTGTGACTGACAGAAATGCTGCTGTGAGAATCTTGGAGAACAAGCCTGTCTCTCGAAAAGTGCTGAAGTTGTAACACAGCTTGACTCATTACCTGTGCATGTTAATTTATGTTGCTGCTTGTGTTCATTTCTGCTTGTGTTCATTGCTGCTTGTGTTCAGATTTCTGAACATTCTTAAAAAAAATCATTGCTTTCGATTTTGAAGCTGTTAGTTGAATCTACTCAAATTTCACCCAGTGTAACAACTGAAAAACATAGGCACAAATACGCTCACTCCGATGTTCATTTCAAAGCAACGTATGCAGGCATTTCGAAAGGAAACCTTTTGTGAGTGACGCTGAAAATACCAACGTGGTCACCCTGTTCTGCACGTATATTTCAGTGCTTTTTTGGAAGTTGCGTTGAATGTCGCTACATGTACTATTTCACCACGAACGAGTGCTTGCTGCTCACAGTATGCCATTACTTCTCCAGAGACATTTAAGCAACATTTAAAAAACGCGCTCATACAATCGTGCAGAGCACAGCGGGCGGCTGAACGTCAGCAGCAGCCGACGCGATGTGGTACCGCCTGCTGCCGTGATAATAGTCTCGGTCGCGAGCGCCACCGCGCGGCGCTTGCTCAAAACTGAAGGCAGGCCAACTCCGCTAGGAGCGCGAGCCATTTCCCAGGCATTGTTTAGAGGAGGCGTTGGCAAAATAGTCGGGCCCAGCTTCTTTGTTCAGAAACATATACATTAGGACAAGAAACCGTAAATGAGCGAGACCTTCCTAGGGACGTTGTCAGCATAGATGACATATATTAAAGTCCTTGAATTTGACAATGACGACGACATCAAGGTTGCGAACAAGTTGTTTGACATCCACACTGGTAGTGGACACCTGACTAAGATGAAGGTGAATGTCACAGTTCAAACAATTCCCAAAGCCCCTTCCTGCTGTCAGATGTCTGATCAAACAAGAACTGTCTGTTTCATTGAACTAGTGAGCAAATGGTACACGCTCATGTCATCAGGGCACCCAGTGGTTGCCTTCAGCTATATTTAAAGACAGGAATTGCAAAAGTGTTGGACGGCCGCGAGGGGGACCACTTGTGGGAGCAAGATGTACAAGTGACCAGCGACGACAGTTTCAGCGATGGTGACGAATATTTAACTGCAATAAGAAAGCTTCTTCCCAAATAATGTTCGTTCATGTTCATGTTTTGCACCGCCGTCTAACTCACAGCTGTGATGCCTCAGTAGTACGAACTCATATTCTGAAATGCTGGAATTCTTAGGTTACAGTTAATCTGTCATGGCCACTGCAGCGTTAGGCAAACAGGCAATACAGTGAGAAGATGCCTTGCTTCTCAGAAAACGTACGACGATACAGAGGGGAGAAAAAACAAAAAGAAAAGAATGACTTTCCTTTTTTCTTTTTTTATTTAAACCCCATCGCTGCCGGCTTTACCAGCACAGAGGTGAGGGCAAGGTAAGCGAGGCAGAACGACAGGAGGCAAGAAACATGGGTGCCAAAAACCTGAGACACTGTGGGCGCAGCAGACGAAATGTGAGGAACTTTTTTTAGCTTTTTCTTTTTTTGGAAGAGGCGATGACAGCCACGCTTGTTTTATTTTTTTGTTTGTTTGTTTCTCACTGTTACATGTTCTTTCCACCTTATCAGATGCGCCTATCTTTTTTTAAGTTTACGTATCGCATGCGCAAAGCCAGTCTGTATTCGTGGTGCAGTGCTACCATGACATCATCTCTCTCTGCGAAAAAGAAGCAGACACTGTTTTCGCTAAGCGAGAAAGTCAATATTTTTCGGCGACAGAAAAAAAGGCAAAAAGGAGGCTGTCATGGTCAAGGAAAATGGAGTGGCGCGTTCCACTATTGCCACGATCCTGGAAGATAACGTCAAATCATTGAAGTGCCAGGCTCAATCGCAACTTGCCCGTCAAGGGAGCGACCACGACCTGGCGACTTCCAGCCGATAGACTCAACAGTGCTTACAAGGTTCAAAAACTTAGAGTCCAGAACGTACCTGTGTCAGACCCAATGATGTAAAAGGCATGGCAGTTTGCTGCATTATTGGACATAACAGACTTCAAAGCATCTTCTGGTTAGCTACACTGTTTTCGCAAGCCAAATGCAATTTCTGCCAGATGTGTCCAGCGAGGAGAAGGTAGCAGACGAAGCAGCAGCGTCCACATGGCGAGAAGAGAAGTTTCGGGAAATAATACAGTTGTAGAGTGCAGCTGATATAATCAATGTTGATTAGGCGGCCTACTACTTCTACCAAGTTCTGCCAAACAAGGGCACTTCAATGGAAAAGAATGCAAAGGTGACAAAAATCGAAGGTTTGCATTACTGTCCTTTATCATTGTAATGCAACCGGCATAGAGAAGCTCAAGCCTCCTGTGACTAAAAGGTTTACACAATCACGCAGCATTAAGAATGTAGAGTCCCTTCCGTGCGACTACTGGGCAAACAGGGCTGGATGACTTGAGAGCTATTTAAAGTTTAAATGTACAGATTGGTGGGCGCTGTGTCCCGTCTATTATATATGTCCGAGCTATTTACAGAGTGGCTTCTAAATGAACAAGATGACCGTGGACAATGATCTTAACGATTGTCGTTGATTGGTCGGCCCACACCATCAATGTACGGCTTTATAATGTGCGTCTCAAGTACCTTCCGCCCTATTGCACATCTTTGCTTAGACCCCTTCGATCAAAGATTAATCAGAACGAAGATTTAGGCAAGTTTGCTATGACATCATGAGGCGCTCATGTTCAACTTTTGTCTATGGTGTTCGATTGTTATGTGTATGTGACATTCTGTATAAACACTGTTTTCTATGTAACAAACTTCTTAGTTGCGAGTTAGCACCCGTCCCTTCATTTCTTCCTTTTGGATCCTCGTATTGCGCTACTTTAAAGATTAATCAGAAGTGCTCACTGGCGCATGGTGGAGCATCACTTCAACGATCAATGAGGGGCACAGCTCGCCGGTTCTGACCTAGAGGTACAACCTGTGCTCCTGGGTCACTTCACGCAGGCAGCAGCAGCCAGTGGAGCCCTGGACTTAGGGTTCCAAACATCGAGCTCATAACTCCTTTTCCAAACTTTCACAAATAAAGTTCCTTCTTACATCATTCACTATAAAGAACTTTTGGAGGAAAGCAGGGTGAATGCGAACAAGCGAGCAGCCAGGAGGCGCCAAGCAGCAACCACAAAAATATAACCAGGTGGAGGTATAACCACCTTGGTGAGCTTTGGAGAGAGGTGACCGATGTGTTGGCCATGGATGAGGTTTAATTCGATGATTATGAGATGCCTGATGAACAAACGTCGACATCAGCAGAGCTGACGACACAAAACATTCTGCAAATCATTCAAGATGATGAAGGCAGCGGTGGTGGTGTGGACGATGTCGCTAAAAACTGCGACTTGGTTACTAAGTATAGCGTCGACCATAAAAATTGAGGACAAAATAATCAGTAGCGATGCCAACTCGATGGGCAAAAAGCGTCTGCTACAAAGACGTGGAAGATGCGCTACTGGAATGGTTTGCCTAGGAGCAGGCTCGAAACATTCCAGTAAGTGATCCTATAATGCGGGCCAAAGCAAAACACTTCGGATCCCTGTTGCATTACACAGACTTCTGCAGACAGAGAGAGAGAGAGAGATAGGTTTATTTACAGAAAGGCAGAGAGGTCGTCCTGAGCCATAGCTTGCTCTAGCCTGCTACTCTACACTGGGGGAGGGGAAAGGGGAAAAGAAAGAATAATGGATGGCGATGGTGAGATAGAGAGGTGAGTATGTAGTATTCGTTCTAGCTGAGACAAACTTTATAGCCGCCCATATAATCCAGTTGCTTCCAAAAAGGTTATAACCGCTCTTACGACTACAATTGCACTGTTGGTGTCTGGCCAAGGGCCCAGCGCGGTCTCATCAGTTAATGACCTACTGCGATATCGTTTAGTTGAAGAAATCAGTGTTTGTCGTTCACGTGCGTATGCTGGCAGACACAAAATATGTGTTCAAGTGTTTCTGGCACATCACAGTGTTCACAATTAGGACCGATGTCACTGCGACCGATGATATGTGCATAACGTCTGGTGTGCGCCACACCAAGACGAATGCGGTGGATCATACTTGTGAGTTGCCATTTCAATTTAGGGGGCATGTGGAAGCTCATTTTCGGGTCCCATTTGTGAAGTCGCCGGTGTTGCCATTCCGGTTTGGTCCAGTGCTGAATTGTGTAGCTGTGCATCACGCAGCGAAGCAGGGCGTTCATGTCAGCTCGTGAAAACGCAATGTGTACTTCAGGGGCATTGCTTAAGGCATTTTTAGCTTCAGCGTCTGCCTCACAGTAAAATTATATGCCTCACAGCTCGATTTATAGTTTTCTCACAGTAAAATTCTTCAATTAATTGAAACACTACTAATTTATCACCAACGGTTAAATGGCACAAATGCTAAACACAACACAAACTTGCCCATAACAAAAATAGTCTCACAACCATGGAATATATCGCCAACACCATAGCCAAACAAGCCAATCCAGTAGCCATACTGGCTTGTGCTACAGTAACTTGAGTAGACCACTGTAGCCACTGTACTTATGCTACAGCAGGCGGCTGCAGGAGCTGTTAGCTGCGTTAGGCCTACTTGCGTGACAACATATAGATATTTCAGCACGATAGCACGACGAAGCGGCTCCATCAGGCACCCTCGCTTGAAAAGAAGCTCAAAATTCTTAAGAAGCTTGACCGAAGCAGCCTGACCAAGACAGGTGGCGAAAAAGTTCAACATCCCGAAGTCAACGCTATCGCGGATCCTGAAGAACAAAGACACAACCGAAGGAGCTGTCAAGAATGGAACCTTCACCTCGAAGTGGATGTGGACTACGCCTTACGAAGAACTCGAAAAAGTTCCTTTCCCACGGTTCAAATGTGCCCAGAGTGTGAATTTTCCGTAAGCGGACCCATTCTGGAGCAGTAGGCGCAAGAGGTTACCCTGCAGATGGGTGTTGAGAAATTCGCCTTAAGCGACGGATGGATAAATCGCTTCAAGAAATGCCACAGCCTTCTTTTCAAGGCAATCTCAGGTGAAAGTACTGCAGTGAATATAGACATTTGCACTGACTAGCAACAGGGGCGGCTTCAGGAAATTTTTTTTAAAACTATGAGCCGTGAGACGTTTTCAACGTCGATGAGATGAGATAAGAACGTCGATGCTTCCGTCAAAGTGGTGGAAAACACAGTAAAAATCTCATTACTGTGCTGGTGGGTGACAACATGGCAGGTGATGAGAAGTTTAAGCTTTTAGTTATAGGAAAGTCGAAGCACCTACGTTGTTTCAAGAGTGTTCGACACCTTCCCGTTATGTACAATGCTAACAAAAGAGCCTGGATGACTTTGGCAATTTTTGAAAACTGGCTACGGGAGGAAGATGCAAGATTTACGAGGCAAGGCAGGATGGTTGTCTTGATCGTAGATAATTGTCCTGCCCATGGTCAGGTTGATGGACTCGAGTCCATCAGTCTCGAGTTCTTGCCAGCCAATGTCACTGCAGTGATCTAGCCAATGGATCAAGGGGCAATACAGAACGTAAAAGTTCATTACCCCAGACAGCTGCTCCACCAAATGCTGCTTTGTGCTGAAACTGGCAGGTGCTACAATGTAGATTTGTTGGCTGCCATTCACATTTTGGTCCACGTCTCTGAGGAAGTACAGGCAACAACAACACAGAGGTGCTTCCACCATGAGAGTTTTCAAGCTCAAGAACCAGTACCTCATGAAGAGGAAAGCCCGGCTGATGCTGATGCTGATGCAGTATTTAATCAGGTTGTGCCTTCTGCCACTTTCACTTGACAGGACTATGAGACGATTGATGCAAGTGTTCAAACATGTTGCGAGGAGACGCTTGAAGAACTGATTGCCAAAACACAAGCTGACGATCAACCTTCCTCCAGCGATGAGTGTGATGACATCATTGCCAGTGCAGTGTTGCCACCGGACAGTGCAGTTTAGGAAGCTGTTGAACTTTTGCAGTGCTGTTTTGAGCATGAGCATTGTCCTGAATTTCTGCCTAGCTTGTCAGGCAGAGTGCTTACTTTGTGGAGTAGCGGCTCAAGCATGCCAAGCAAACCACACTCCACTCCTCTTTTTTTTTTTTTTTGCCTACTAATCCTGTTAAGTATGCTAGGGTTGGTGCAAACGAAATAAAGTTTATGGTTCGTGAAACATGTGTACCTTGCTTAAATGAAACTTCTGATAAATGAAACAGTTTTCTGGATCCCCTTGGAGTTTCGTTTAAGAGGAGTCAACTGCATTCACTCTTTCGAGTAGCTCGAGAAATCGAAAGACTGCAGCAGTGGGCCCATAACATAAAGTGTGGTAATAAAGAAGTGGACGAAGCCAGCGTTGCGTGCAAAAAGCACTTCGAGTCCCTTCAAACGGTTTTTCAATACTGGAGTATGTGGTGACTTGGCCGAAACTCCATGCAGGAAAACCCCTGCTGACCAAGGATGCTGTACCAACATTATTTCCTGGTGCCCCTAAATACTTAAAAAAGCCCAATCTTCTGAGGAGGAAGAAGTGCAACTTGTGCAACCAAAAATGCCCACACTACCTAATCAATAGAAGTGCCGAACTTGCACTGACGTGACAATTATTCCCTCGATGCAACTCAATGACACTATGAGACCAACTTCTCTTGATAGCCGATTCAGTGAGCTAGAGGCACCACCATCGTGGACGAAAATGGACATTAGCAAAAGTGACAAGCAAACTTTCGTCTGCTGCCAGCTGAATGATGATGGCTCACACGACAGTTTTGTTGTAAGCACGTGTGCTGTATTAAAATTTATTGTGCCAGAACGAAGATCAGCCACAGTGACAGTTCACATTCGTGGAAGGCAATGCATAACGCAAGACATAAAAACTGTCCAGGAGGTCAAAGATTTGCAGTCCGAGGCTGGAAACTTAAAAATGTGTCCTGGTTATGGCCTGAAACCAACAAGTAAATCTTTTATGCATGGAATGAGTGCTACTTTTCAGCAAGGTGCTCTCTTATTTCAAAATCATTAGACTAGTGCGTAGATGTCTTCGAAGATTAACCACACGCACGCTGTCCAGGAGGAAGAAAGCCACAAAAACAGCTACAACGATCTCTTCGAAGACGTGCCCTCTCCTACAAGTAAGGACAAAACCTTCAGAGGCTGAAAATTCACCCACAAAACTGAAAACCACGAATAAACAATTCTCCAAAAAAAAGAATTTGAAAAAAAAAAAAAAGGATCACCGGCCTTCTCCCTAAACAACAATTGGCTGTCGAAGCCTGTTTCAAAGCTGCCAAGCAAAAAAAAATCTGTTAATAGAATGTCGTATACTGATGAGTACCTATTTGAGTATGCACTCATCAGAATGAGGAGCAGTAAGCTTAACGAGCATATAACGTGAAACAAAATAATATTAAGTAAGTTAATAGTAGGTTCAGATCACGACCGGCTTTATAAATAGCGACCTGCGCATCCGCCACCAGCGCCGTGTCCGTGATTTTTTTTGCTTGGTGTGTTATTTATAGTTTCCGCGAGCGCCGCTGCAAGCAGTGGCGCTGCTTTTAATCCTCACGTCTCCCATCCTCGCGACTGCGTATGCTGCCGGGCGAGGGTGATCGGCGCGTTTGCTTGTGCATTTGCATGCACGTCTCTTGGTATTACCTCAACTATTAGCTATGGTTGAAAGAAGTTGGGCGAAGTATTTACACGGTGCAACTTGCGCAATGGTTTATTGCTGCGTACCGCTCTTCAAATCAAGCGGGCGCACGGCCGCATCACGAGGAATATCGTTCCACGAGTTCCCGATCACGGATGTGCAGAACCTGTGGCTGAAGAACATTCATCGACAGGCCGAAGGTAAGCTGTGAAATCCGAAGTAATCTAAACAAACTCCTACGCATGTTTAGGAAGCGCCGGACCACGTTAGTCCTCGTGTTTCATACTTTCGATGCTTGCCGTGATCGTGTGAGAACAGTACGATCTGCCTTTATTAGACGGTCGATTGCGTGCAGCGGCGACGCGCTGCATTACAATATTGAGTGTTTGGTTTCAGTTTCAGCTTGATTTCTACGCGTCTGTTGTGGGCGTAGCGAAAACCACATATCATGTTGACACTTCGTTTTACAGGGCCAGGGAAACAGCCGTGGCTTTCGAACGACCGGAGCAAAGTCTGCAGCCTTCATTTCCGGCCAGAGGACTACAGGGAGTCCACCAAATACTGAAGGCTGAAACCCGATGCCGCCCCGACACTTTTTCCCGACTTTCCGACGTACCTGCAGCCGGCACCCAGTCAACCACGGCGGCCGGCGAAACGCAAGAGGGTCTTACTAGATTGCCCTAAGCAAGCTACCAAGCACAGGCAAGAGCAGTTCTTGTGCCGAAAGTCTGTACTATTATTGCAACATTAATCTGAGCGAATGTCTATTCATTTTGCAGTCATGATGTCCCATCCGATGATGGCATTCTTGCTGATACAGCAGACGATACAGCAGGCATCACAGCGCATGCAGAGGACTCAGTCAATGCACCGCAAACCTTGACACCTGAGCCAGACCCTCAGCCACCTTCGCAGACACCTCCACATGATCTAGTGCAAAGAACCTGCTCGTTTTCTTTTTTGCCCTCCACATCTGAGCCTGCTTTGAAAGAGACTCCCAGGCCTGTTTCGGTGCGGCCTAAGCCCACTAAAAGCACCCAAACAAGAATGTCACTTTCACGGATGGCACTGCTTCTTAAACAGGTCATAAGGCTGACAAGGAAGTGCCGGCTACTTGCAAGAAAGAAAAATGATTTGCAGGAGGAAGTTTCTGGACTGAAACGGGAGGCAAGAAAAGTAAATATGGCTATGGAAAAAGCCAACCTCGTGCTACATCAGGTATGACCAGCATTAGAAAATTACCTAACATTTGAACTTGTCCAGACAGATTTTAACAATTGCCAAATGCTTGCAGGAAAAAGTTGAACAGAATGAGCCAAAGGCACTTTTCATTCAAGAACAGCTGGCGTTTTTGGGTGTTAAGAAGGGCCGCTGGCGTGAGGAGACTATACGAAACTGCGTGCTTTGGCACTCAAAGTCTCCAGCTGCATACCGCCTAATACGGGAAAGTGGCCTCTTGGCCCTACCCTGCCGCTCGACCTTGAAGCGGTACATAGGTGCCTGCACAGGGGAAGTGGTGTCTTCATTGATCAAACAGCGGCTGCATATGGAAGCAAAACTGCACTCTGAGAAGGTAACGTTAGCAATGGTACCTGGGAGACTTTATATTTCAGTGCTCACCTCTGCAGGCACGCTGTGGCTCGCTGGTCATGGACGAGATGTCTATAAAGGAAGCCACCATTTACCACAAACAGTCTGATGCTGTTCACGGCCTGGTGAACCTGCGGGGTGCGGAGGCAGACTATGGCCTGGAAAAAGAGTTGGCAACCCACCTCCTGTGCTTCGTCTTTGTGGGATTGTCCACCCACTACAGGTATTGCAGTTATCGTTACAGCTACCATTGCATGTACACCAAATCATGAACATCTGAATCATGCCATTTAGCTGTCTGAATCTTGCCATTTGAACTATGACTGTCATTTCCCTTCGCAGGCTTCCGGTCGGTTATTACTTTACAAAGGCCCAGACTGGACAGCAGCTTGAGCATCTTGCTCTTAATGTGATGCAGTCTGTTGAAGATGCTGGCTTTCGAGTGGTTCGTCTTGTTGGAGACAATCACAAGTCGAACACGAAGTTTTTTTCAAGCTTGTCAGGGGGGCAGATACAGCCTGTTGTAGAGTAAGTGCAAGGATCTTATGAAGTCACATCTGATGTGCGTCTTTGCTGCAGATCTTGTATCATAAATACGGAGTAATGTTTGCTTTCCATCAAATGTGCACAGGTTAAAGTTACTTGAATCTGAATTATTGGATATTTCTTTTTAGGCACCCACTTGATGCAGGTCGACCACTCTTCCTGTCATTTGACTACTGCCACATTATCAAGAACATCCGCTCACAGTTCCTGGATGCGAAGAAAATTTTCAGGAACCAGGGAAAGCTCATCCTTCCCGATTTCCTCAGGTAGTATCAAACATTTCTGTGCCTTATAATTTCTGTATTTGTTTTGGTAACACCTTGCTTTGCTGTAGGCTACTGCACAAGACCCAGGAAAGTCAAGGTGCATTCAAGCTGGTGAGGTGCCTAACGGAGAAACACCTAAGCCCAAGCAACTTTGAGAAGATGAACGTCAGGAGAGCTGTTGACATCTTCTCGGTGCAGGTGAATAGCTAATTGCATGCCGCATAACCCAGTGTGGTTGTACGGCTCTAACATTATGAAATGGCCGTAGAAATATTCGTTATTATGCGGAGGTAACGAGACTGGCCGAGTTTTGTTGCTTTAAGTCCATGTTTCTGATGCTCATTGCCTTGTTTAGGTCACCTCAGTCCTTAGGTTCCTCCAGCAGCACGGCCATCGCCTTGGGGCTAACGGGTTCCAAAACTGTTTGCCAACCTTGGAGTTCATGGAGGTGGTGCAAAAATGGTTTGCCTTGCACAACATCAAAAGCACGACATTGCACTGGACAAGTCGAGATGCCTTGAGGATGCCATTCTACAGTGCAGACGACGAAAGGTATGCCATGATCCGAAGGGTATTGCAGTTCCTTCGAACAAATTAAGCTGTACATTGTGATGTGACGATTAAAAGTGTGTTTTCACTTTGCAGACTTTTGTGGCTGGAGACAGAGTGCCTTCAGTACTTTGCCCAGTGGAAAGGGAGCACCTTGCACAAGAAGGAGTTCCTCTCTGAGGAGACCTATGAGGCACTCAGAGTTACAACGCTGTCTACGGTTTTGTGCACAAGGCACCTCCTGCAGCTTGGATTCTATTTCGTCTTGACGGGGAAATTCTCCAGTGATGATGTGGAATCCCTTTTTTCAGCCATCAGACAGCTGAATGGCTCAAATGACCTTACTGATGCGTATGCAGCCCTGTCGGCCTTGCAGAAGATCTTGACGACAGGCATCATTCACTCCTCGGAGAGTGGAAATGTTGGAGGTGTCGTTGCCCCATTGGGTGAAGTGCCAGCCTTGCCTGTCGAGCCTGTCAAGCAAGCTGCTACTGGCACGGACATCCGGAAGCTCCTGCTGCCTCACCTAGCTACACTGGAACGCTACCCATGTATGTGCACAATCATTACGCAGCTTGAACTGAAACATAAGATTAAGTGAACAGTTACAGATAGAAAAAAGACAACACAAAAAAACAAAGCGACACCGTGATATAATTGTTTTCTAAATTGCTGTGCTGGAGGGAGCACCCACTTCACTTTCTTGCTCCCCACGGCGGACACCTTAGGCTATTAAATCTACTTATTCACCTTGTTCTTTTTCATAATTTTCGTAGGTCCTCCACAGCAGAGTCTGCGGTCCAGTACGTTGGCACTGATAGCCGGTTTCCTCGTCCGGGCCATTCAGGATAACATTGAATGCGAGGGCTGCCTGGTGAAGCTACAAGCTCCATCTTCCAGCTCCCCAACCACAGCCCTCATTGCTGGCATCGACAGGGGAGGCCTCTCCTATCCCACCTTACCATTTGTGGGATTTGTCCACCACCTGGAGCAAGCTGTCTCCCGAGTGGCTTCCGTGCTTGTAAAGGGACCTCAGCCGCTCAAGAAGTTCTCGGCCGTCGTGTTACCTTCACTTCTGAAGAGCCCACTTTTTGATTGTGCCGAGGACAAAAGTGTGCCACACAAAACAAAGCTGGTCAGCGTAACTCTGCAGAAATTCATGAGGCCATTTTTGTCTAACACCGCCAATGGCCTCACAGTGTCCAACGCCAAGAAAACACCTCGCGAAAGGTGCTGAAGGTCTAATTCTGAAGGCCAGACTGTCTCTAAATGTGCTCGTGATTCAGTGTGTCATTTAACGAATAAAACATTTGGCAAGTTGTGATCTATTGTTGCTCTAAGCTTGAATGCATGGATTGGATGAGTTGGGTGTGTCCTCATTTCGTCACACGTTCAAGTTTCCTTGAACTAATTCCGTAGTCCTTACGGTGCGCCTCGAAGCCCAAATGCAAGCACAGCGCGTAAAACCCAGAAAAAAAAAAGCGTGTAATATTTGTTGGCGCTCCCGTCACCTGCATAAAACACGATAAATCTGACGAGACGGCCAATGCAGGTACAACTACCGTAATACAGTTTAAAAGTTAGCGAGCTCATTGCACCAATCTGTGTGACCTGCGTATCAAACAAGCCACAATTGAAGGTGAAGTTGCGCAAGAACTCTCGAAAGGATAAAGTGACAAGTACGTATGCGCACAAAATGTAACAGCCGACCTAGCCTACTTGTTTTCCTGCACTTCGGAGTGCACCTCGCGGACCTGCTAAATATACCTCATTAGACAGAACCAGCATGGCACTGCATAACATTCTTTGACAATGTTGTCTAGGCTGCCAGGAAAAGCTAGCACAGGTTGCGGGCCCGTGCAACAAGCCACCGTTACGAGTGCTGACGTTTCTACGTTTCCTCGAAGTTGGTTGGTTGGAAGTTGGTATATACTGTCTTGTTTCACGTCATGGTAGGCAGAACAAAAAACAAAACAGCTGATGTTTGCAAAGGCACGGGGTTTACACGATCTCGCGCGTTCCGCTGTCGTAGTAGCTGTAGCAGCCGACACGAAGTTGAGGATTAAACCCAGTGCCCCCTGGTGAGACGCGCCGTCAACATCGCGGCTTTTCTAGGACCGCGTAGCCCCGTAGGAGAAGGGCGCGTGCGCAGGTCGCTATTTATAAAGCCGGTCGTGGTTCAGATTCAATGCGAGAATATTCATCACGCTTTCCAAGCAAACGAAAAACATGGATGAGTTTTCTGCTGCCGCGGTATCATTTTTGACAAATTGAAGATATGTGAAACACTTTGGCACCAGCGCTACAGGTACAAATTTTCTGCCGCTATGCTTCTAAGCACATCGCTTCTGGTCATAGACGTATGCAGACGCAGGATGGCTGGCTCCCAGAGAGCTGCGACTGCAGTCGCCTACGGCCGTGGTACCCCATCTGTTACTGTGCCAAAGGACTACAGGATTGTTCTGCCCACTCTCTCAACAGGTGATGCTACGAAGCGTGCAGTTGTACTGCACTGCGATATTTCCACACCTGGTAAATAATGTAAGGAATGTTTGTATTACCAAGGAGTTCAATACTCCACAAGGTTATCCGAATGTTAGGTTTGTAAAAGAAGCGTAGAAAAATGACAGTGTGATGCTAAAAGCAATGCCACGCATTAGGAATGCTCATACCCATCCAAACTCATTTGACGAATTCAGTGTGGCACCATCTTTTCAACTTTTCGGTGACGAAGTCACATCTCGCAGCCCGGGTAGTGGGGTGCGGTGAAAAAGGCTGAAAGAGCATTTTTGTTGTTCGAAGAAACTGACGACCACTAGATCTCCTAGTGTGCTGCGATGTTGGAAGTTTGCTAGTCGTATTTGACAGTTTAAACAAAGCGTCGTCCACTCACCGCTGTGCATAGATGTAGCGTCTCATGCCAGTGCAGGATATTTCCTCGAGTTCATGTTTTTCACAAGCACGTCTTGCCTAAACTTGTTTTAAATTGCCTGCAAAGTGACGACAAAGCTAAGTAGATGCACTGACACGCTCTTCTGACTCGACTTTCAACAAAACGAGAGGTCCGTTGGGGAAAGACCACTTGAACCGACGCACCTGGCATTGCAGCAGATGAAACGTTAAGTGTTTCTTACTTAACATTGCACTGTTATTTCCATAAATAGATATTGTGTACTTTCAATGGCAAAACAAGAATGTTTGTTTTGAAATGTTGTAAAGAATAATTCATTACATCTTGATGCCAAATCTGGAATGCAATGGCAGAGCAATGCATAGCCTGGTGATTAAATTTGTGTAGGTTTCACTTCTACTGCCTAGTCACAAAAATCTTTTGCAATAAAGTTTGTGAACAAAAAATGAAGCAAGTTTCAATTAAACATAACTTCATATCACTTTGTTTTACACTCAGCAAACAAGTGTCACGAATCTCAAGAACGTGATCCATCCAAAGCAGATCTGAAGTCTGTACTTCCCACAATTCCCATGAGGGTACAATCGCCGCTGAAGGAGCCTGCGTAGATGATAGCGCCTCTAGGTATTATTGTATGAAACTCTATGCATGCACAGTACCATAATTTGTTATCAGAGACGCATGTTTGCTAGCCTGGGAAACAGGCATTTTATTTATTAGTGCTGGCTGAATGATAACTAAGCTCTAGCAATCTAATCTAGTTAAATGATTAAACTTCAAGTAACGCCTGCACATAGCCCGATACAGTCGACGTCCGTTTTCTCAAACATCCAAAATTAAGGACATGCCCGATTTACCGGACTCATTTGTGACAACGTCAATTACCCATAAATCATTGTACAGTGGACTTCAAATAAACGAAACTGGCTTAAACGAAAATGCCTCATTAATGGAACTAAATGAGCTCATATGGCTGGATTTCTATGTCTAGCGCAGTAAAATTCATCGGTTAATCGAAACACTACTTATTGGTCACCTACGGTTAAACGGCACAAACACTAAACATAGCATAGACTCGATCATACCAAAGGTAGCCTCACAACCATGGCAATACTTTGAGACAAGCCAATCCAATAGCCATTCTTGCTTGTGCTGGCTATGAGAGTCGAGTCGGCGAATCAGTTGCGTGTTATGCCTATTTATGCGGCTAAGTGCAAGGGATCACGGTGTATATTTCAGCCCAATGAAGTGGAAGCGGCAACACCATGCACTTTCGCTTGAGAAGAAACTCCCAATTCTTCAGAAGCTTGATCGAAGTGACCTGCTCAAGGTGGAGGAGGCAAAAAAATACAATAACCCAAAATCGAAACTGTCGCGAATCTGGAAAGACAGAGAAAAGATTGAAGGCGCTACAAAGAACGAGACCTTTACCTCTGGACAGATGCGGATGCAGACGACACCTTCTGAAGAACTAGAAAAGTTCTTTTTCTGTGGTTCACCTTGGACGAAGTTCCAATTCGCCCATAAGCAGAACAATTCTCGAGCAGAAAGCTTGAGAGATCGCCATGCAAATGGGTGTTCAGAACTTCGCCCTAAGCGACAGATGGCTCAGCCACTTCAAAACACACCATGGCCTAATCTTCAAAGCAAACTCAGGTGAGAGTGCTGCAGTCAACAGGGACATTTGCACTGACTAGCAAAGGGGCGGCTTAAGGAAATTTTGATGAGCTTCAAACAACAAGATGTCTTCAATGTCAATGAGATGGGTCTTTTTTATAATGTGCTTCCATCAAGGACTCTCACCTTTAAAGGTGAATCCTGTAGTGGAGAAAAATGCAGTAAAGATTGCATCACTGTGCTGGTGAGTGCAAACATGGCAGGAGATCAGAAATTGAACCTGTTGGTAATAGAAAAATCAAGGCCCCCATGTTGTTGCAGGCACTGCCTGCCTGCAACACATGTAGCAGTTATTTTCTGAAATGAGAGCCACTAATAAAAAGGAGTCTTGGATAGTGGCTAGACATGCAGAAAAAGAAAATCAGAAAGCTCAAAGGCAGGCTGAGTGACAGCCAGTTCTTAAAGAGTTGTGCAAAATGCATGATGAAAAAACTAAAACCCTACGACAAACTTCCACACTTCGGAAATAAAGTGCTAGTCCTAAGTAAATAAGCCTACTGGTATATAAACCGATTACTTGGTTTCAATGTTCCCTATTTTCTGTTTGGCAGCGTCTCCTGCGCCGCGCGGCGCAGCAGCCAGCCCCACACTATGGTGTTCTAGAAGGGGGTAGTGGGATAACCAGCCGGAGCGCCCTATGCATTGTAGCGAGGCGGCGAGTGCGGACGGGACCCGTATGTTCGCGGCGGTGCTGTAGTCACGTGGGCTGGTTGCCTCTGGTGCTTCGCGCGCTTGTTCTGACATGCTTTGAGTCGCGACGTTGACCGTTTTTAGTGTTTCAACCTACCATTAGAGTTTTTCGCGCGCAGTCCGCTAAACTCATGTGAATTAGGAATGTCGAAACGTCAACGGCAGCGACATTGCTTCGCTCCCGGTTGCGAAACGGGCTACAAGTGGAGAAAAGACAAGCAGCCGTCGTTGTTCACTGCGCTGAAAGACGAAGAGAGACGGCGGATTTGGGAACGCAACCTGCACCGCCAAGATAAGGAACTCGACGAAACTTGTGCAGTTTGTGAGCTGCATCTCGAACCATCGTGCATTGTTTGAGACTATGTGCATATTATAAACGGTGAAGAGGTGCGTATTTCACGTGGAAAGCCGGAGCTCCCGCCCGATGCCGTGCCGACGCTGCTGCCCAATGCGCCTAGCTACTTGTCCAAAAAGCCGGTGCAACCAAGACCACCTAGAAAGCGAAGCAGTGCGGTCGTCACCTGTCATGAGGCTAAAAAATCGAAAGTCTGCGGTGATGAGCAGTACGAGTGTTGTGAAACAGATGCGGATGAAGCTGCCGCGACGACGGCGCAACGTGCTCCTGGTGTGCATGAATATTTACTGACTTTGAGTGTTCCCTCGGTCTACTGAAGTTGCCACCGTGTTCTCTACTACACGGGCGTTCTGTATTGCAAAGTGAGGATGCAAGCAAATCAAGAAGTAACGTCAGAAAGGGTGGTGATGTTCTCGCCGTATGTCGATACAGGCACTCTTGGCGTCCCATATACAGCATACCTTTGTGGCCGAGTGGTCGACCAAGGACACGTCAGTTGCCGTGCGGAAGCTGAGAACATACTACAAAGTGTTGACGCTTATAGTATCTGCAAAGCTGCATTGCCAACTAGCAACATGTCAAGGGCAGACTTATATAAGGGCCTTGAGCTGCAAGTGACCATTCGTGAAGACATGTATATCAGCAAGCGTTGCGCTGGAAAACAACCATCAGAAGGTATGTTTAACTGCTGCAATATTGTAATAACTGTCACGCAAATAATTTTTCATCATAGTTTTTCAACTCGTGCACTGTTTCTATCACAACGAATCTGATAACTGTCCCTTTTGCCGTTTTTGTTTTCAGGGCAAGCATGCATTTCCTGTCGGTACCTGAGAAAGGCCCTTTTTACACGACAGTCAAGGCTGAAGCGACAGCTTAAAAAGAAGGTCTCAAGTACGTCACAAAAGCTTCACGCAGCCAGAAATAGAATCAAACGACTTGCATCTCGCTCTGCAGCCCTCAAGGACCAGCTTATCAACATGCAGCAGGAGAACGCGTTAAAACCAGAAGAAGTCCTGCGAGCTCAGATTGAAGCTTTGCCATGGAGTGTGTTATGCACTGTTTCTCTGCTGCAAAGAAAGAAAGTGCCAAAGGAAACATCTTTTCAAAAAACTGGATTTTTGAATGTATCCCAATGAAAATGAAAAGCGCCAATTGTATGAGCACCTTCGAAAACACAACATCATTTCCCTCCCAAGCAACAGCACACTGAAGCGCTACCTCAGGCTCTACAAGAGTGGATTTGGGTTCAGCCACAAAGTACTTAACCAGCTGAAGCTCAGAACAAAACATATGAGCAGCATGAATAGACATGGCGGCCTTTTAGTAGACGAAATTAAGCTGTCGGAGCACCTTATGGTAATTCCTTCGGGCCACATAGAAGGTTTTGTTGACATGGGCCCTTTCACATCTGAAGGGCAAAATGTAACCTGCGACCATGGCATGTTAGTAATGTTTGTGCCATTTACTGGGAAATAGAGCCAGGTTATCGGTGCATTTGCAACAAGTGCCAACGTGAAAGCAGAAATGCTTGCAAAAATATTAATTGAGGAACCATTCTTGCTGAAGCAAGTGGACTACTTGTAGATTTCATCACGTGTGATGGCGCTCCTTGGAATAGACGGATGTGGAAAATATTGGGGATTGGAGTCAAGTCAAACAAGGTCACCTGCAAGCTAGAACACCCTGTGGACTCTGCTCGGCATCTCTATTTCTTGTCAGGTTTTCCACATTTGCTGAAGTGCCTCAAAAACACGCTCCTCAAGCACCCCCTGAATACACCTAATGGCATGGTATGTGGCGAAATTTCGTGTTGGTAACCCCGTTCATAATTTAGCTTTCATCTTGTGGATGTTACAGTGGAAAGTTATTCATGCTTTGAATTACAATAATACAAATAAAGAGGTAAATGTTTGTTTTATATTTTCTGGCTTTTTTTTTTCAGGTGTCTATCCAGCCTTTGCGGGAAGCTTTCACGATCGACTGTACCAACGTAACTTTGAAAGCAATGCCCGGCCTTTCATCTGTTCAGTTGCAGCCCAATAGTTTTGAAAAGATGCGAGTGAATTTAGTTTTTCAGCTCTTCGGAGATCGTGTTATCAACAGACTGCAGTTTTACAAGGATAGACTGGAGGCTTCGTGGTGAAGCATTGATACGACACTGTCATTCTTTCGGTAAGCAAAACAAAAATAATTCATGTTACTATGCTGCATGGTGGAACAGCCCTATTTAACTCTCAAAGCAATTGTATTTTGTGATTATTTTCAAGTGCCTGCTTTACCTGACTTTCCATATGCTTGCGGATAATAGCCATGTGTACTTACTCTCTTAACGTTCACATAAATAACAAAAATGACGTAGTGGTAACCCTTATTCCTAAAATAAATTACATTGCTGTCTTTCAGGAGCATCAACTACCTCATCAAGACGATGACATCACGCTTTGCAGCAGAAATTTTGCTCCCTGCTCCAAGAAGGCACAGGCACTGAAAGACTTTCTTGGAATTCTTTCTTCTTGGCAGTGTCGTGCTGCAGGAGTAGGTGGATTTCTAAGTGATTCAACTGCAGACGGCCTAAGGGTGACGATATCCAGTACGTTATCACTGCTGGATTATCTTGTCAGCGAGGGATTTAAGTATGTTATGACATCTCGGTTAAGCCAGGATCCGCTAGAAAACCTTTTTGGTATAGTCAGGCAATCATGTGGCTCTAATGACCGCCCTACACCTACGCAGTTCTTAATTGTCATTAATTGCCTGTCATTTTATAACCTTGCCAAGAAGGTACGCTCAGGCAATGCTGACCTTAATGGAGCTAATGCTGAAATAAGTTCTCTCCTGAGTGCACAAGATGCTCCAGCTCAAGAAGCCAGGGTTACTGCAATTGACCATCTGATTGAGGAAGGGAACCTAGTATCAGCTGAGCGCATGCTTCGGAGTATTCCTGCTGAGCACAGAGAATTAGTGGAGCAGAAGAGCGATGACCGTCTAATACATTACATGGCAGGTTATGTTGCTCGAAAGTTTCTGAAGCGTTATGACTGTATGCCCTGCAAGACCTTTCTTTTGGAAACTCCTAATACTGAAAGCAGAAACTCTGAGTTCACTGCGATATGCGACAAGGGAGGGTTGTTATGTCCCTCACAGGAGCTTTTCAAGACAGTGAAGAAGTTGGAAGACATCTTCACTGTGTTCTTCAGCCGAGAGAAATTCTGCAGTGACAGCATAGTGGATGTAATGTTGCTGGTGAAGGAGAACTTTGGTTATGCCCTAGGTTGCACCCAGATTCAGATGCACTCACGGCAGAGTTGACCAAGTTTTATGTGCTGACCAGGCTGCACTTTTATGTAAAAGGGCGTAAAAAGAAATTGCATGCGAAGATTAGCCGTTGCTCATAGAGGCTCTCTCGTTGCAGCCATGTACTTGGAGAATACCGTGTCTGCCTTATCTTTTGTGCCAATAAAGAGTTTTTTGTTCTCAACTAGTGTTTCTTTTTTTTAGTGTGTCATGAAGTTTCGCTATCTCTGATAACTACTACGGCCGCGCCATAGCGGCATCATCATGGGAATAATTAACCCCCAAGGTTTCAGTGGATGTATACTTTCGTAAATGAAACCGCTCGCAATGAAATAAACGCTGATGGTATAGGGCATATGTTCTGAATGTGTTAGTACATGCGCCGCAATTGCTTGGCTAACTCGAACTTGTGAATGCGACTGCGTCCTAACACGAAAATTGTTAATGACAAATGAATTAAGCAATTTACCCATTCACATTATTACGTCTACGGTGTTCACGAGCCTTCAGTTTACGAATGGGCCATATCATCGTGGGGCCGTTTGTCGACATTCGTTGGGTAAGCTTTATTTTCACGCGACCTTAAAAACGTCCGCCTTACCATCTATCTATGCACTTGTCTTAATTCAGAGGAAGTTTCCAGAAAAACATGCTAAGGGACTGCACGCTTCCCTTTTTCGATGAAACACCCAC
The DNA here is from genome assembly GCF_043290135.1 of Rhipicephalus microplus. Lineage (NCBI taxonomy): Eukaryota > Metazoa > Arthropoda > Arachnida > Ixodida > Ixodidae > Rhipicephalus > Rhipicephalus microplus. Next base: position 65,593,583 of record NC_134708.1, read on the forward strand.
ACGGCTTTCTTCGCGTTGCCAAGGCTCTGCGATCCGCGTTCCGTACAGCCTAGGCGCTGGTGGCATCATCTCGCGGCGTCGACGTGACATGCCACACCTGCCGGCTCTCCCTGATCTCACTACCCCCTTCTAGAACACTGTATTTGCAGTACGTTCCACATGGGTCTCCTTTGCGCATGCGTGGCCGTCGCCTAGCAACGGAGACGCGCTTTGCGAGCGTAGCCGAGCCGAATGGTGTTGGCCGAGCACAGGCATGTCAGGCGTGTAATAGCACGATAGCGCCGCTTGGCCGCTGTGACTACGCTCAGCACTTGTTGAGAGCAGATTCCGTGCCACTTTTCCTGCGGCACGGGGCTCTATGGAGCCTGCAGTGGCGACAGCGTGTGAAGAAGGTGTACTAAGGAGGCACCTACGGGACTTGAAGAAGTGTGGAAACACGTGGACCAGCTATGCTGACTGCAGAGAGGCATACGAAGAGCTTTTAAAGGAACTCGCCGCTGTCAATGTGTGCTTCCAGACTGAGCACTCCGTGAAGCCAAAAGGTATGTTCATCCCAAATACGTAGCGCATACGTGCCGCCTCAGGATGGTGCGTGATAGATGGATGGATGGTCAAACTTTTATATTAAGAGTCCTGAGAGATGGGACTAGTGCACAGTAGGCTCCTCCCACGTTGGGACGGATGATGTAAAGATTTATTTTATCTGTGGAGGCAGGCTGATGTTCAGCACTCAACGCGGACATGTGGTCATAAATGAAGACATCCCTTTTAAGGTTGTCCAGACCACGGACAGAAGCTGCCTCTTTGGGAGAGACCTGCACAAGGTGCAGAATTCAAGAAATCGACAGGTTCGCACAGACACATCGATCGAGCCGATACGGATAGTTTAATTTGTCACATGCACTCATATCTTTTTTGCATTGAAGCGTGCAAGTATTGGTACGTCGCACAAAATCCTGCTGATGTGCATTCACAGTGACATGCCTTCACGACCACATCATTGTAGGGAAACAAAAGAGCAAACCCACGCTGATCGACATCATAACGTTTATTAATTATTTGGCAGATTTTATTTTGATTTGTGTGTTACACATTTGAAGAAATGAAATCAAAGTAAAGTAAAGCACACAACTACAGTGGCAGGATTTCGATAGGGACGAAATAATAAAACACCTGTGAACTTCACCTAATGCACAAATTGCAAAAACCCTAGCTGGCTCAAAATGACCCGAGGTTTCGCTTTTGTGACACGACAGTCTTGGAACAATGGTGCGTTGTGAAATTTTAGAATTAGGCTTTGTTTTGTTTTCAAATAAAAAGCAACGCTTGAGTAACCTGTCTTGTTTTTTTTGTGCAGCATCGGGGTCTTTCATTCCTCCTGCAACCACTGGCGTGGACAAGAAACGTCGACGATGCGACCTTTGTTGCTACGAAACTGATCGGCAGTATAACCTGACACAACACTTTAGGGTTCATACAAAGGAGAGGCCATTTAATTGCCATCTGTGTCCGAAAGACTTTTCAACAAAGTCCAACTTGAATGACCACGTGAAGACCCATAGAGGATTTTTCCGCTGACGAGAGAAGTGAAGACGAAGTGTGTGGAGGCAGTAGCGACAACTCAACTAAGTTGACAAGGCTGAGGCAGGAGCTGCTAGCTCGACAGACATTCCTCCGACGCCCGGAAATAACGCAACATGAAAAATCGGTACACATAGATACAGAAATATTTCGATAACGAAGCAGAGAGTTTCACCAACAACTTTCCGCTGCCTCTTGCAGGACCACTGAGTGCTCAGGGATACTTTGACATGTTTGTTTCCCTATCCACGTGGAAAGCTGTTGTAGAGAAGAGCAACATATATCATGTTAAAAACTCGGAACGACCCTAAACCTCAATGTTAAGAAACTGACAACTATGTTGAGTATGTTCTTCATGATGGAACTTGTAAACATGTACAGGGTTCATGCTTACTGAGTAAATTAAAGTAGATGTAAATCAGTAGCCCAGTTTATGTCCCGTAACAGGTTTCAAAAGATAACAAGCCACCCACATTTTTTTTACATTGAAGTGGCCAGTTACAAATTCAAAGAAGACAAGTGCTGAAAAATGTGACCATCATTGGCTTCCTTGTCAGCAGTGGACAAAATGTTGATCGCCTTCCGGCGTGCTGTCACATCAGTCAATACATGCCTAATAAACCGAAGAGTAAATGTAAATGTGGCCTGAAAATTTGGGCCCGCTCAGGCGAGTCAGGTCTTCACTATAATTTTAATGTCCAGCAGCGCTGCAACAAGGTTTTTTTTATGGTAACTAAGATGGCTACCAACTTTGCTTGGGAGCTGGCACTGTGCACCAGCTGTGTTCCAGTCTCCCAAAGTGAGATGGCAATCTAGCTGTCGCCGACAGCTTCTTCACTGGCCCCCATCTTGCCAAAGAACTTACAAAAATGGGGATCTCTTATATTGGCACCCTCCGAGAAACTGACTCAATTGCGGCAATTCGATGAATGAAAAATTGACAAAGCGAGCTCGAACACCTGTGACCCCTAAGTCGTCTGTTGCGATAAAAAAGACAATGGTGGCAGTGAAATGGCACGACCACCACAGTGCAATCTCCTTTCGAACTGCACTGGTGCAAACCCAGTTACCTCCGTCAGAAGATGCGACACCGGGGGAAAAAGGCATATCTTTCTTGGCTGTCCAGCAATAATTCCTGTCTATAACAGGTCGACAGGTAGCGTGGACCTTCTTGAGAAAATGTGCTTCTCGTATCGTTTTTCTATAAGGTCAAAACACTGGTATGTGTACTTATTTTGGCGCAGGCTGAACATGACTGCCGTTAATACATGACTCATGCACAAGAGAATGAAATCACGGCCCACATCCTTGAGAGAAGTATTCTCTGAGCTCGCAACGAATCTTATCTTGCTCAACAAGTGACCAACAGGGCATCCTTCTATTGAAAGTGTCATGCCACTCAAGACAGTGTGCTTAAATCTCCCCCAGGACATGTGAAGAGACAGCAGAAATACAAGGCTGAACCACTGAAACGCATGCTAAGGCTGGTACACACAGGTTTCTTCTTCCAAGTGTTAAGTGATGTTCTGCTTGAACAAAGATAGTAACTGTTTTGTAAGTTTCCACCAGTAGGCTGCCAACAACCCTATTTACATTTATTCATCTTTTTATTTCATAATATTTCTAGAAGTGATATTCAAGACATGGAAACATAGTTTAAGGGCGAGAGCTTGACAGTATGCAAGAGATTTTCTGTTTCTCGCCCTGGTTGGTTTACCCGAGAGTGAACTTTCTATGCTTGTTTTTCACTGTCTTGGATTTCAAAATGCGCCAGAAAGGACGGTGCCAAAAAAACATCACTCACTTGGCTTGGCCTCAGTCTTGTGTGCTACAACTAAGTGTTGCATATAAACAAAATACCAATATTAAATCACAGACTATACTTTCAAGTTTTTCACTGAACACTTTTACACCCAGTGCCTCTAAAAACATCAGCAACTAATATTTTAAAAATTGGAACAGTGTTTCATAAACTGAGAAATGGCTGACAGGAATGGCTGACAGAGTTTCAGTGATACATGATAAACAACTGACATCAGAAGAAATAGATTCTCGGTCAGAACAACCATTTGTTCTGACCGAGTATATGGAATCGCCAATAGTGTTCTAGCAATATGTGATAAACCTGTGACATAAGAAGAAATAGATTATTGGCCAGAACAATCACTCGTTCTTAAGCACATTTCGATTCTTAAAAACTCAAAAACTGTTTACTTCTCGAAGTTGATACCATCAACCATACCATGCTGAATGCGCCGGTTCCCGTCCAATCACCGAAGCTAAGCAGCATTGGGCTCAGTCAGTACCTGGGAGCGTATGCCATTTTGAAAAATTAATTATTTCAGGAAGTGGAGGTACTAGTCGCACGGGCCGCTCACGAGGTGGATATGGGGTTACCTTAAGCCTCACAATTGGAAAGCACTACTATCACGTGCAGTCCGGCAGATTCGAGAAAAATTTCCCTCGCCATCATAAGAGTTGTCAGGGCACTGTTGCGTTTGGCGGGCCGCCCTTTTGCCGCGGCCGCCAGAACAGAAGGCAGCCGCCTCATTTTGTAGAGATAAGAAGCAGCGCCAAGACACCCTGCTGTTTCCATGTGCTGGACGCTGCGTGGCTGAAATTACTCTATGGAGCACCGCTGTCCGCGCTGAGATGCGACACGTGGCGTCTTCGTGCCCGGGTAAAAGCGACAATGCCGAGCTTCCACTGATTGAGAGATGCGACACGTGGGCACGTCAGCTGGCTGCCAATCAATATCACCATGAATCCTTTTCTGCTTTTTATGCAGACTTTCTTTCTTGGAATGGCGGTGACGATCGGTGCAGGCGGTGATTCCGTGTGTTCCGTCTTTCCTGCGCATCGGTTCGAACGGTGCACACAAGCACTCGAGCACAAGCTTCAGTCATCTGACTGGATACCACCACCCCCTGCGACATCGTCGGCTCCCTTCATAAGAAGATGACTCTGCTGGAATTCTTTCAGTGGGCACGTCAGCTGGCCACCAGTCAACATCACCATGAATCCTTTTCTGCTTTTTATGCAGGTTAGTAAAAAACATGCATATATTAGGTCTAGTGACCGCTGTCTGCTCCAGCTGACGTGCTCTACAGTGTCTGTGTGTTTTGTTCGTATGCAAAGGGCATTCTTTTCTCTTTGCTTATGCTTTGTGGGGATGTGGAATTAAATCCGGGACCCAACACCAATGATCTGCTTCAACAACTTCTGGAGGGCCAAAAGCTCATGCAAAATAGGCTGGACGTAAATGAATATAAATTACAAAAGGTTGAGGCGTCTATGTCAACGCTAAAAGAATTTGGTGCGAGAATCACGGGACTTGAAAAAAGCATTCGTAACTTGGAAATGAAACTCGTTGACCTAGACGACAGAAGCCGTCGCAATAATCATCTTGTACTTGGCCTTCCAGAGGTGGCGAGTGAAGCGCCATAATCGCTTTTGGCGAATGTGGTTGATGACTTATTTGCGACGACACTAAATGTCGAAGTGAAATCTGTTGAGCGAATTTATAGGACGAGGACGAGCAAACAAATCGCGACCGGTTGTCCTAAAGTTCATTGACTACTGCGAAAAAATAAATGTTTTAAGAAATTGCCACAAGCTTAAAGGCCAGAACCTTTTAGTCAGTGAAGATTTTTCTACTGCCACTAGGATACTGTGCAAGCCGTTGTGGGATAGTGCTGCGAAAGAGAGAAGCGAGGGAAAAAAAGTGAGATTCACATATGACAAGGTAAACATCGATGGCACTCTGTTTCGATGGGATAGCAGCCTAAACAAGAGGGTTCCTATTCTTACAGATAAGGCGTCTTCTGCTTCTGACGTTAAGAGCACGAGTAGGCTTAGGCGCAATTGGTGAACTAGTAGAGTTTGCAGGAAAAGTATCCGTTGCCTAAATATCAATGCTCGTAGCAGTCTTAACAAGTTAGCCGATTTCGAAAGTATTTTTTATGGCACACAATCCGCAGATCATAGTTGTTACCGAAACCTGGCTCCATCAAGATGTCAGTGACCACGAGAGTTATTACCAAGGAGGTTTAAAAAAAACTTCTGGAGTGGAAGCGCCTGCCCTCTGGTGACGCCGACGGCCGCCATGTTGCTCCAGGCAAAAAACGTGCCATCGGTCGTTTGGGCCCCCGCCGTTCGCGCCACTGAACAACAGCTGTCGCGTTTGTCCCTCGTTCTTTTGTTCTGTGCGGATTTTGTGCAGTTCTAAAGGAAGTTGACACGATTCCGGACGTTATGGTGAGCTCGTGTGTCGCCTTCGGCTGCACTAATCGTGCGAAGCAGAAGCCAGGAATCACTTTTCACGTGTAAGTACACGGGAAAAAGCGCTTTCAATCGCTTGTCTCCTTCGGCGCGCTACCTCATTCGAGAAGCGCGGTTTCAGCTGAAAACTTACTTTCATTAGCATTTTTCAGCTGGCGAGTAGAAGTTGAATAACCTATTTTGTGCGTGTGGTACCGCAGGTTTCCGAAAGACAAGACGCTGCGTGACGCGTGGCAGCGTGCTGTTCGGAGGGATGGCTGGGAGCCTAAGAATGCGGACGTTCTCTGCTCGGAGCACTTTGAAGCCAACTGCTTTGACAGGACGGGCCAAACGACCAGACTGCGACCAGGGAGCATTCCTACCATTTTTCCTGCGTTCCCTGCGCATCTCCAGAAACCAGTGAGTACCATCACGAATGTACATTTTCGTTACGGTAAATAGGCTATAGATTTCCGAATGTGTAGGCACAGTTTCTCGTTTCCTACGTGCTGTTCAAAATCACACCACTCTCTGACAAAGCGCACGTCACATACACTTACTTGTCCAACTTTTTTTTTTTTTTTTTCACTGTGCGTGCATAAATACGAGCACGCTAAACTTCCGCACCGAAACTATAAAAAGATCCCCGAGGTAGTAATCCCGTTTCTAGTCAGTCTAAGCAGTGGGGGGGACCATTATACCCGGCTTCTGAACTTTGGAGCATAACTGATTTTTTTTTTCTTGCAGGCGAAAAGAAAGCGAGAGGCCCCTAAGTGTCGGACTGCGCTGTCACCTGTCGTCAGTGCTGAGGCAGCGGTTGAAATGCCATCTGAGCCTTCTTCGCCGGCGAAGGATTGGTACCGTTCCAAGGCAGAGAAGTCTGCACAAGAGGTTCTCCAACTAAAGAAGAAAGTTAAGACACTGCAGCAATCCAAAAGAAGGCTAAGCAAGCGGTGTGATGCGTCAGAAAATTTGATCAAGGAGCTAAAAGAGAGGAAACTTTTGTCAGAAAAAGGCCTTGAGGTCTTTGAAGCAACTTTATCGCCTGAAATTCAACAGCTTCTTGTCCGATCCCATGAAAAAACAAACAAGATGTACCCCCCAGAGCTACGTGCATTCGCACTCACTCTGCACTACTACTCTGCGGCAGCGTATGAGTATGTGCGGTCAAAATTTAACAACGCTTTGCCTTCGCAACGTACGTTGCGTGAGTGGTACAAATCTGTAAATGGCGATCCGGGTTTTACCTCTGAGGCTTTTGATTTTATTAAAAATTTAGCCAAAAGCCAGGACAAGCCCCTGATCGCAGCACTCATGATGGATGACATGGCCATCAAAAAACATGTTCAGCTTGTTGGGAAGAAAGTGGTAGGCTACATCGATCTTGGAACAGGTATCTCCGATGATAGCCTGCCCGAAGCGACAAATGTCTGCGTTTTTATGCTGGTCGGCATGAATATGCGACTAAAGATACCTCTGGGGTATTTCTTCATCGAGTCTTTTTCTGGATCTGAAAGAGCTGCACTAACACAAGAATGTCTGTCGAGACTCTCGTCAATAGATGTTGAAGTAGCATCATTAACATTTGATGGTGCCGCCTCGAACTTCACTATGGCTCGGTGCCTAGGGGCTGATCTCAAGTACAGCTCCCCTAAATTTGACACAAGCTTTAACAGTTCAACAGAACAAACAGATTCTCCAAACAAGGTGTCTGTAATTCTAGATGCATGTCACATGCTAAAGCTTATCCGAAACTGCCTAGGGTCTGTAGGCCACCTTGTTGACCTGAATGGATCAGAAGTCAGGTGGTCCTTTATTAAAGAACTCGAGAAGTTGCAACGGGATGAGGGACTACACTTAGGGAACAGGCTGACAAGAGCTCATATTGAGTGGGCAAAACAAAAGATGAAAGTTCGCCTTGCCGTGCAAACGCTCAGTTCATCTGTGGCAGACGCACTCGACTTTTGCGAGTCCACGTTGAAGCTTCCGCAATTCAAAGGCGCACATGCTACGGCTGAATTCATACGAATGTTTGACCGTCTTTTTGATGTCCTCAACTCAAGAAACCTGTTTGGCAGGTCGTACAAGGCAGCTCTGCGAAAGGCAAATGAGGCGTCCATGAGGACCTTTTTTGAGAAGGCTGAATTGTACATAACAAAACTCAAGGACGCAAAAGAAAAACCAGTGATCGAGAGCCTCAAGAAAACCGGATTTGTGGGACTCCTGATCTGTATGCGCAGTGTCACAGCACTCTTCGATAGGCTTGTGGCAACAGGGAAGCTGCAGTACTTGCTCACCCACAAAATGTCTCAAGACCACCTGGAAACATTTTTTGGTTGCGTAAGAGGAAAGGGCGGCTATAACAACAACCCCACTGCCTGCCAGTTTACAGCTGCCTACAAGCGTCTTTTTATTAGAACAGAGGTCGCATCATCAGAGGCTGGAAACTGTTCTCGGGATATTGTGACTGTTCTCTGTCCCTCAAGCGACGTAAGCCTTGTTGAGTCACCAACGTCTCTGGCGTCATTAAGACGATCATCACTGTTGCAGCCACCCAACGATGATAACGATTGCACCCAGCGAGTGGACTTCCCCACAAGCCTTTCGCCTGTTGTCGGCGCAGTAGTGCCTTATATAGCAGGATTTGTGGCACGGAAAGTCTATGGTGGCACATCTTGCGATGAATGCTGCTCTGCACTGCTCTCTAGTGAGCTGCCACCACTAACAGCTGTGAAAACAAACGGTGGTCTGGTGGCGCCATCGAAAGACGTCTTGAAGATCTGCCACACTGTGGAGAAAGGACTTCGTGCCCTACAGGTTCAATGTAAGGACCTAAAATCGTTGCATGCAAACAGTGATCGCCTCATTGTAGAGGTGTTAACGGAGGTGTTTGAACAAGCATTATTTTCTGAGTTAGAGCCTCATCTGTTGGACTGCGATCCACTCGACAATCACATCTACGTTTTGGCGAAAAAGATTGCCAACCTGTATATAACAATCAGGCTTCACCACATTTCCAAAGAAATCAACCGCAAGAACTCGCGCAGTGGGGTACGAACCCAGCTGACAAGGACTATTATATTTCAAAATCTGTAAGGTACAGATGAGAACCAGCGTTGAACAAAGCGGAGGAGCTGGTATATTCTATATTTGTTGCAATTTTAGTGTGTTGTTATAGAGTTGCCTGATATAACCTGCGTTTTGGGAATCAGGCCGTTTTCGTGTGAATTGTTTCTGTTTTATTGTATGTGCTTTTGGAAATTGTATAAAGCCTTGAATGAATAAAAACTCATATACCCCTGTGTTGCTTCCACCGTGAGCCTCATTTCGAGAATTTCAAGCGAATCCGCACTTACAGCAGCTAACCGTTGTAATGCATATTCGCTAATACGTAATCACGTACGGCTCACGTGTAATATCGTAACTGACGGCTTTGTACAGATCTTGTTTATCTAACACGAAGAAAAAAATGCGAGTGAAATTAATTACACTAAGTGCCCCGTTTCATTCGAAAAAGCCGCCACGGAAGCGCTCTGGATACGTTGTCTGTGCTCTCTCTTGCCTGGAGCAAGATGGCCGCCAACCGGTTTCCCCGGCTTCACCCGCTTGCGTAGGCGTGAATAGGGGACCTCCACTCCAGAAGTTTTTTTAAACCTCCTTGGTTATTATCAAAGGGCTTTAGAATCTACCGCAATAATCGTGACGGTAGGGGAGGCGGAGTCGCTATTTTTCTCAAGGAATCACTGCGGGCGTCCAGATTACCGAATGTGTCGGGCTTTGAAAGTGTTGTGCTTAAACTATTCCTTGAAGAATGCAATCTGATTGTTGTGGGTATATACCGCCCATCGAGCTGTGATAGTTCCTTTGCTGAAAACCTAAACGAGTTCTTGTGTTTGAACACTATTCATTCCGGCAACCTGTTACTCCCGGGTGATTTCAACTTACCAGCAATTAATAGGTCAGACTATTTCCCAGAAGCTCTTACTGACGCGTCCCAACCATTCGTTGACCTCGTTATCTTGCACAACTTACCGTATTTACTCGAATGTAACGCGAGTTTTTTTCAAAATCTCTCTGAAGTGATTTGGGGGTCCGCGTTATAATCGAAGCACCTCAAATCGTGCTTTGGCGGTGCCGCCCCACTGGTTCCTTAAAATGGCTACGACAAACCTAGCGATCTTTCAACCTTGTGCTGGCAACATATGCACGCTGGCAACATCGAATCCAATCCAATCCTATTGTTCGCGACGTGTTTTGCGGGCGGTTCATTTCCTTTGTGCTTCCGCGACTTCGGCTCGAGCAAATGGCAGCGCGACGAGTTCAGTACGATGCCCGCTTTAAGAGAAGTGCAATACTGATGGCTGAGGAAATCGGGAACTCAGCCGCGGCTCAACGGCTAGATGTGGCGGAATCTACTATCCGTGGGTGGAGACTCCAGCGTGAAGCGCTCTTCAAGAGTGAGCCCGGCCGAAAAGGCTTCCGTGGACCTCGTTGTGGCCGTCACACAGAACTCGAAAAAAAAGTGGCGGAGTTCGTGATTGAGCAGTGAAATTGCCTATTGGGGGTCAACGTTGAGCTGATTCAGTGGAAAGACCGTGACGTAGCTCGAGAGATGGGGACCCCGCGGGAGAACTTTAAGGCTTCACGTAGATGGACACAAAAGTTCATGCGAAGAAATGGATTTTCCCTCCGGCGAACAACGTCGATAAGGCAGAAGCTACCAGCAGATTGCGAAGCGAAGCTAGTGGATTTTCAGCGCTATGTGCTCGACCTGCGCCGCTCGTCGCAAATGCCGTTGGGGCACATTGGCAACGCAGACCAGACTCCCGTTTTCTTGGACATGCCTATGTCAAGGACAGTCAGCGAAACAGGTGCCCCCCAAGTTCGCATAAGGACAACAGGCAACGAGAAGACGCGGCTAACCGTGATGCTAGCCTGCTTGGCGGATGGGCGCAAGTTGCCACCATACATCATTTTCCGGTGCAAAACCATCCCGAAGGAGCTGTTCCCCAGGGATGTGATTGTTCGCTGCCAAGAGAAAGGTTGGATGGACACTGCGCTTATGCTTGACTGGGTCAAGACTGTGTGGTGCCTACGGCCAGGTGCGCTCCTCCACCCCGCCTCCATCCTAGTTCTCGACTCATTTCGCAGTCACCTGACGGCCAAAGTGAAGAATCTGATGCGAGAAACTCAGACACAGCTCGCTGTTATTCCCGGAGGTGAGACGTCCGTGCTGCAGCCATTAGATGTCTGCCTGAACAAACCATTTAAGGATAGAATGCGGCAGCTGTACGGAGAATGGATGCGAGAAGATCGGCCTTTGACACCTACGGGTAGGATAAAGCGACCTAGTGCCGCGAAGATTGCCGAGTGGGTGTCCGCCACTTGGTGCGGGCTGCCGCACGACATGATAGTTCGCGCGTTTAAAAAGTGCTGTATATCGAACAATATGGATGGCACGGAGGATGACCTCATCTGGGAGGAAGATAGTGACAATGAGGGCTCGACCACCGGCGATGAAAGCGACGAATGAACAAAACTCACTTTATATTTAGAAACTGGGATGTCTTTGCCACTACCATGTGCAGCAAATAAAGGTACTTTTTTCCCCCGCTTTACTCGCGTTACATTCGTGTTTTTTTTTTCCGCACTGAAAAGTCACCCCTCGCGTTACAATCGTGGTCGCGTTACATTCGAGTAAATACGGGAACCCAATTAGTTAAATCCTCCACACGCACTCAACGAACAGAGGAGTCTATTTTGGACCTTTTTCTTGTTTCCAATGAGCTTTTAAGGAGGAATCCAAGAATAGATATTTTTGAAGGAATGTCTGATCACAAGATGGTATCCTTAACTTTAGAAATGCAGTTTTCCTCGAAACTTCAAATAAATGGAAGTATAATCTCGTTGTTTACACATGCTAGTGACGTCAACGTACTAGATTTACTTGGTAGTTCGTTCTCCGACTTCAGCCCTCTGTACGAATCAACTGATGGCTCCGTCGAACAAATGTGGCGTTTCTTTAAGGAACTAGTTTCTCGATGCATTAGGCAGTTCGTGCTAAAAAAACAAAAGATCGCGCGCAGCTGTAACCCTTGGTTGACGAGGGACCTCGTTTGAGTGGGGCGTAAGCTTAAAAAGGCGAGAACTAAGCACAAACGTCATCCAACAAACGCTAACGCTGAAAAGATTACTGAGCTACGCACTATGCTAGGAAACTGTATGAAAAAAGCAAAAGTGCACTTCCAAAACGTGACACTGAAAAACTTTCTTCTTTCATCCACTGATACGTTCTGGCGACACTTGTGACTGCAAAAAGTCTCTGCCGCGTCTGTCCGCCGGTGACACAGTACTCGACGACAAACTTGAAATAGCTCAAGTACTTAAAACATTTTTCTGTTCTGTGTTCACTCAGGATAATGGCAGTGCTCCAAAAACTTCGCATCTCGAAGAAATACTGTCGATTGATGACATATTCATTAGTGAGGAGGGGGTCCTGTCGTTGCTTCTTAAATTAGACACAAAGAAATCTCCTGGTATTGATGAAATACCAAAAGCTTTCTTTGTGCAATATGCTGAATTGTGCGCGAAGTATTTAACTTTGCTATATCGCAAATCACTCATTCATGCGGAACTTCCAGATGACTGGCGATTTGCTAAGGTTGCTCCCATACCTAAATCAGGCGACCAATCATCACCTTCTTCATACAGGCCTATATCGATTTTATGTACTTCTGTGAAGCTGCTTGAACATATTATATTTAAGCACATATCTTCCTTTGTTGAGAGCAATAATTTGGTCGACCATCGGCAACATGGATTTCGAAGAGGGATGTCTACAGTAACCCAGCTAGTCTTAACAATACATGATCTCGCTTTAGTATTAGACAGACATAATCAGGTAGATATAATATTTCTAGACTTCGAAAACGCTTTTGACCGGGTATCCCATTCCAAGCTGATATTAAAACTGAAGCCCATTCTCAAAAATGATCGCCTTTTGGTCTGGATTGCTGCGTACCTCTCGTCAAGGCGGAAATGTGTAGTCATTGATGGCACAGCTTCTCCTTCAGCTCCTGTGGCATCTGGTGTTCCGCAGGGCTCTGTTCTCGGGCCTCTATTTTTCCTGCTATATATTAATGATATTGTTCAGAGCATAGACGTCCAAATTCGGCTATTCGCAGACGACTGCGTAATATACCAGGAAGTATCTAGTTCTAATGATCAGGTCCTGCTAAATCAAGCATTAAGTGCAATTGCAAACTGGTTTGTACATGGCAGATGACAGTTAATAGTAAAAAAACGGTAGCAATGACTGTAACACACAAGAATAAACCACTCGAATTTACCTACTTCATCAATAATCAACTTTTAACCATAGTGCAAAGCTATTAGTATTTAGGAGTAATGATAACCTCCGATTTGCGCTGGAATGAACATGTAACGTTTATTGCTAAAAAAGCCTACAGACAACTGGGATATCTTCAGCGTACGCTGGGTCACTCAACAACGGAAATAAAACTATTAGCCTACAGGACGTTTATTAGGCCCATATTGGAGTATGCAGCAGCGGCCTGGGATCCCTGGACAGCCTCTAATAAACTAAAGCTGGAAAGTATCCAAAGAAAATTTGTTAGGTTCATTTATAACAGTTATAGTTGGAAAACATCCCCGTCCCACCTCCTACAGAAAGCAGGACTAGAGAAACTTGAAACAACGCATGACAGGTTAAAGTTATTTTATTTGTTCTATCACAAAATGGTACGAGTTGATTCATCCGCATTTATAAAACCTGCCATTAGCCGCTGTACTCGGTCTCTTCACGCAAAAAAGGTGGCCGAGCTGTAGTGCAGAACAAAGACTTTTACGTACTCTTGCTTTCATCGGACAATCGTCGAGTGGAACGCCTTATCTGCTCATGCGGTAGAACGTTCCAACATTGATTCTCTTCTGCAGGCAATCAAATATGAAGTTCTTTAATCGCCACTATGCTCGAAGCGTCACGTCAAGTCTTGTACTCACTTGCACTCACTTTCACTTTGCTGTGTTTGAATAAATGATGAAACTTTCTTTTTCTTTTTTCCTTTGACTTTTTGTGCTATGTAAGTACAATGTCAGTACCTGCAACACTTTCTACTATGTAAATACTTAATGTGAGTACCTTGTGCTATGCGAGTACTAACTGCCGTGCAATTGGTTCCCTTTCATTGCTGTTGCATATTTTGCCAATGTCGTTCATTTGCAGAATACTAAGTCATGTATTTCTTTTTTGTTTGTGCAGTTCTATTCAATAGTTCGAGCTTGTTCTGTGTTGTGTATTTATGCCCCACTCCTGCCTAAGACCTCCATACGAGGCCGGCAGTATGTAATAAATAAATAATAAATAATAAATAAATTATGGACATCAGACTATCTCGCTGTGCGTCTCTGACTGATGAGCCGTTGATGCTCAAATCAGCACCAGATGTCCAGGCATGGCCCCTCGGAGACACTTTGCTTGACTGCCGCTTGACAAAGCATGGGCGGTCGACTCGAGAGGCGAGAGGACAGACTCGTTGCACCCCAGTCAAGCAAGATGACACCCCGCTTGCACCCCAGTCAAGCGGGGTGTCCACTTTCGCGAACTGCGATGGTGGACACCCCGCTTACTCTCGCACATGCCCTACATGGAAACATGAGAAAGAAGTACTCACCCTGAAAGTAAATGAAAACATCTCGTTTAGGGAGGCGCTAATGCAAGGTCGTTCATTTGCTACTAATGCAAGGTCTTCATTTGCGGAGGTGGCACGAAAGGGGGCAGTGCCACCAAAATCCGCGGCGCCCGCACGTACCATACAAAGTGGACGAGCGGCAGTGCCATTCACCCCATCAGCGGAAGTAGCACAGGCTCTTCCGCCACCAAAAGGCTTGCAGGCCTCCGGACCTGAAGCCCCAGGGTCTCCGGTCTCGACAGATAGCTATAAGACCTCTGTGCCTGCACGCGTGAACCGCGAGCGGGCATCCAGCACTTCGTCCGAGGTGATGGACACAACAGCGAGTCCAACGGTGTCTTCGGTGCCGAAGGACAGGCGCGGCGCATCAGAGCGCGCCAGAAAATCAAAAACCATCATTACAGGGCCTGAAAAGGCTTCTTAACTTGACGCAATACTTCTTTAGTACACACAGCACTCATTTACCGATTCGCCGAAGGAGACAGCATCGCCGGGACCACACAAGTGTTTGGTTTCTGTATGTGTGTTTGTTGGGGACGGTGCCAGCATAATGACACTCGTGTGTGCTGCGGGACATGTTATCGGGCAGTGCCGTATGGACCTGTTCCCTGATCTAGGGATCTGGGCAGAAGAGAATGTATTTAATCAGCCATCGTGGGCTGCTTAGGGTACCGTATACACGCGTATAAGGGCCGCATACCGTTTTTTAAGAAGCACATATTAAAAAAAAAGTTGCATGTGAGGGCCGCATTCGCACTTTCCTTGACCCATACGTATTCAAAATGCGCGCACGTGTGAGAGCTACTTGGCGGTGTCAGTAGATGGCGTTAGAGAATGCAATTATCATCATCACCATATAGTATGTCATTAGAATAATTTGTTGGTGTTCTTCATGCTAATATGTTCATGAAGTTGGCTAAAAGTTTTGAGTTTTTTCAATAGTGTTCATACACCCGCCAACTAAAGGTTACAGCGGGATTTTATCTTTGACACTTCTATACAAACGCGCTATCCATATCAGCATTAGCATCACCAACTTTGGTATTTGTGCGTTGCTCGGTTATTATGCTGTTCAGCCTGCCATGTGCTCGAGTTTTGTGCACCGTTGAATGACTCTGAGACTCTAGCTAGTTTTCTGTGGGACGTTTACGTTTTGGCACGATAAGCAAGCAGCTGAGTAGCTATACAGCTGGCTATAAGTAGAAGGTGATCAAGTTTGCTCTCGAGCACGGGAAACGGACTGCCGGCAGAAAATTCCACGTTGATGAGAAGTGTAATCGACGTTGGTGCGCTCAGAAGAAAGCCTTGCAGAACACCAACATCAAAAAGCGCGCTTTCCGAGGAAAACAGTGCAAGTATCCCGATTGGAAAAGAAGTTACTCCGCTATGTGACTGAGGTACGGCACGATGGTTTTGCACTCACTACGAACATGCTGCGCATGAAGGCACTAGCCTTGGCAAGTACGAAAAATGTACCGGCCAGGGATTTCAAGGCTAGTGCTGGCTGGGTGCGAAGGTTTCTGAAAAAGAAGGGACTCTCCTTTCTGTGAAGGACCACGCTGTGCCAACGGCTGCCAGAAGACTATACCAACGAGGTGCTTAGTTTTCACAAGCATGTCATCGGCCTGCGCCATTAGCACAATTATCTGTTGTCGCAAATAGCGAACGCTGATCAAACTCCTGTGTGGTTTGACTCTCCCGAGAACTACACAGTCGAAGTAGAAAGCAAGAAGTGTGTCGCTGTGCGGACCACCGGCGCTGAGCGCCAACGCTGCACCGTGATGCTTTGTCTGACCGCGGACGGGTGGAAGCTACCCCTGTACGTTGTTTTGAAAAGGAAAAGAATTCCCAACTAAGTTTTCCCCAAGGACATCATAGTTAGAGCCCAAGAGAAGAGGCGGATGAATGATGATTTGGTGCTTGACTGGGTGAAAAGTGTATGGCAGAACAGAGAGCTTTGTTGGCCAAACATTCATGTTTAGTGTTGGATAGTTTCCGCAGCCACCTTACCGATAAGGTGAAGGAGCAGCTGCGCCGTGTCGGCACAGACATGGCCCTGATTCCAGGCGGCCTCACAGGAATTTTGCAACCATTGGATGTGAGTGTGAATCGACCGTTCAAAGTTGAATTCCGAAGACTCTACACGGAATGGATGGCAACCGGCAACCATGAGCAGACGCCGACCGGACGGCTGAAGAGGGCACCACTTGCTACTGTTCTCGGTTGGGTATAGTCGGCGTGTAGCTCGGTGTTGACGGGCATTGTGTCCATAAGTTTTAAGGTCACTGGGATATCCAACAGCCTGGATGGCACCGAAGATGACTGTTTGTGGAATGATGGTGCTCTGCAACACACCATCTCGGACTCCGAGTTAGAGGACTCGTCGAGTGACGACAATTAAGCGCACACGCGGCATACTGCAATAAACGCTCTTCGTTCGCTAACTGGTACGTTGTTTTTAGTTCACCAAAAAAAAAAGTTCTGTGTATGGGCTGCACCCTGAAAATTCGCCCTCATTTCCTGAAAAAAAAAAAAAAATGCGGCCCTTACACGCGTTTATATCGTAATTCACGGAGCTTTTTCAATAGACAGCCTTTTTCAATGTAGAGTTTCGGGCCAGAGAGCCCGTTCCATGTAAATAATGTAAATAAACCCTCTCTACGAAGTTCAACCTCCTCCTGTCTCGACATCTTGATCCCAAATCTCCGGTGCCGCAAACCCCAGTTGCAACAGCACCTAATATGCTATGAACTTTTCTCAAAGCAATAAAAGAGAAATTTCGACACATCTTATTATTAAGTCACAGATTACACCGTTAAGTTCTTTATTGAACACTAGTACTCCCAGTCAGTAAAAACATGAGCAAGAAACATATTCAAAATTGGAATAGTGTTGCATATACTCAGGAATGTCTGACCGAGTTTCAGCGATACATGATAAACCTTAAGGCATCAGAAGAAATAGACTCTCGGTCAGAGCAACCATTGTCAGCATTTGTCGGCAGAGTATAAAAAATGGCTGATAGTATTCTAGCAATACGTGATAAACGACTGGCATCACGAGAAATAGATTCTTGGCCAAAACAACCATTTGCTCCTAAGCCTATTCCAATTAGAATCTTTGCTTTGGACGTGCAAATGTTTAGTTTAGGAAGTGGAGGTACTAGTCGTACCCGCAATTTACGAGGTGGATATGGGGGGACCTCGAGCGTCACAATCGGAAAGCACTTGGCCGCAAGTGAAGCTGGTGATTGTGATGATTATGATGCTGTCGAGCACAAGTCACATTATTCTCGGGAGCCAACAATCGTATTTTATACTTCAAAACATTTTTGTTCGGTCAGGTACATTGTGTACAATGGAGCTTCTGAAATAAAGCCGTATATCATTAATTATGAGGGCTTTGGTTAAATGTAGCTTTTCATATATGGACAAATTTTCCTGCCACATTGAGTTAGGTTTAAGAGGAGTCTACTACATGTGCAATGGTGTGCCATATGCGAACAAAAGCTTGCAGAAAGAAGCTAAAAGGTCTGATGAGCAGTTAGTGGGCAACAGTACCTATGGAACAACTTAGTGTTGATAATATTGGCCCTTGTCGTCTATGCCTTATATTTGGTAGTATTCATCGACAAGTCTACAAAGTTTCCAAAGCTGTTCCTTCTACGGGCAGCAACCTGTGCAAAAATACTATACTGCATGGTCCAAGTCCTCTGCCACCATTGAACATCTTTCGCCATCACTAGTGGCATCAAGAGGCCCCTCCTTAGCACATTATGTCATAACATCCCCAAACATTGAGAAATCAAGGATCTGCATACTCTTTCTAACCGGCCGGCTGAACAAATCGTTGAGCATCACAGTGGCATGATTAAGCAGTGTCCACGAGCATATTGCACTAACCACGAAGACTGCCACTGGCATATGGTATGTGAGATTGGTCTTGTACAACAGTTTGAAGTATCAAACACAGCACACATGTTTTTTTGCGCTCCGAGTATTTCGGCAGATTTTTCATCTAGTGAGCGTCCTCGCTTCGGCGGTGCGCTGTCTATGAGTATGGCCACATGATGCCAAAGAAGACGAGGACAAGGGGGACTATCCCCAAAACCACTTCCCAGTCTTCTCAACCGGCAGCTACCACCCTGAAAGCAACCACCACAAGCACAAGGACAGCAGAAGCCCTGGCTGCCAGTGCAAGAGCGACCGACTCCCGGACCACTTCCCCAGTCGACAAGTCCTCAATTATCATCAACGAAGAGGAACTCACTAGCTGGAACCTTATACACAAAGAAATAGAGCTCGATCGCAGGCACGGTGAGGCCTATTGCATTTAAGTTGCGGCGACTACCTTCAGCTATTCTTGATCAGGTATCTGATGAGCTGTGACGACTTGAGGACTGTGATGTCATCGAAGGGGCCGTGCTGGCGGCCGACCTGTCTCGCTCGAGTTGTCGAGCATGAGTCGTCGGCTGTCGCCCACCGACACTACAACAGTTAGGTCATGACGAATATCTCCCACATGATGCATGGCCAACGCTCAAGCGTAAGCGAAGTGGGTTAGTCAAGTGTAGCATTGTGGACGTTAAGTGATTTTGAGAGCGCTGCCTTCGTAGATGGGAGTGGACGTGCTTCATATCGACTTCCGCTATTACGCCAATTAAAACAGTGTTAACTTACAGTTGCCACGATAAAATTGGTACTAAAGTGTGCGCGGAGGTGTGGAGCATTGACTAGTGCCAGTTTCAAACAATCAATACGTGAATTTCCCAATCTATGAGAACTTTTCTCTGGTGCAATGCGGAATTTTCGCCAAGACTAACTTAGGCCTACCCCGAGTGTAGCTACGGGCCCGGTCGCTAGGCCTAACTCCGCAATAGGTATGACCAAGATGTCATCTGAAATAGAAGTGGGCACGTCGATGGAAGACCACAGGGCGTCAACACTGAGCATCGGCAGTTTCAGCGGACGCATGTGCATCGCAGTTCACGGAGAAAGCTGGAAGAAGCTGACGACTGGTTGACCTGCGGCAAGCGTATCAAGCAGATGATGGCTGACAAAAAAAAATGATGTGCCCACCAGCCTTACTCGCCAGTCTAGACCCAAGACGAGGGCCACTGGCGCTTTGCTAAGAGAATGCAGCTTCGATAACGAAAGCGGCGCAAATGCCGATAGATACACCGAAAGACGAAAGCAAGATAGTCATGAAACCGTGTGGCAATCTCAACGTTGCTACAACGGAGACTTCAATTATGATGTAGGTCGTAAGGACAGTGGCTCGAGTAACGAAGGAAGAAGCCCAAGCACACTATCTGCACAAACGCACAGCAAAACATCGTGGTTAGCGCCACGGACGCGGTGCGTGCCACGCTGCACTCCAAGATCAAAGCCCTTGATGTAGGAGGCAAGACCTACGAAATCAGCACCTACAGAACTGCACCAGACGGCACGGTCAAGGAAGTCATCTGAAGAATAGCCGTAGACGATACCCTGGAAGCCGAACATATCAGATGACCCAAAACATGCACAGTTGGAGCTATTGCTTGCAACCTGCTGCCACCGTCCTACCTTGGCAATCAACTATTTAGAGGAAGTGATTGAGAAAATGTGAAAAAAAAAAAGCTCTATTTAGCATATATGACTTCACCGTACCAAGTGTACTGCTCTAATCAACTCTGTCTTGTACCGATCTCTTAGAGACAAAAACTGTTGCCGACATCAAAGGCAAGAAGTTGTCACTCACGCGAGATGGGACCATGGACATTCCAGTGGAAAAGTTGCTCGCAATCTGCACTCTGCATTTTAGCAAAAAGTGCACCTGTCTTGTGTGTGTATGTCTATATATATTATGCCTTTTTCGTATTCTTTTAAAAAATTTCATCCAGTATTCATGTCAGTCTGGCAAAACCATAGTATTTTTACTATTAGCCTTCTATTATACAGTGGAATCTCAGTTTTACGTCCCTCGCTTTCACGACGACCAGCATTTTACGACGGATTTGTCCCGTGCCAGTGAAAGCCCCATAGACGCAATGCATTGAAACCTCAATTATCCGATGCCATTTTACGCTGAACCCGCGTTTCACGATGATCCATGTGAAGCGAGTGGACCAAATGGCGAACAAAAGAGAATAGCCGCAGGTGTCTTTTGTCGCACCAGTAGGAGCAACCCTTCGCATGCTGAGCGTTCGGAAAAACGGTTCATTTTGGCTTTCAGCTGCCGTTCGTCCGTCTTCCTTTCACCCTCTTAGCAGCTGTGAAAGCGGAGTAAAGGGGCGCAGTTGTGGTTTTCCCCATTCTTTTCACCCCTTTTTAAAGGTTATCTCACTCCTGCTTTCGTCACACAAAAGCGCTCGAAGAATTTTGTCTAGGGAAAGCTAACTTGTGTAGCATCTTAGTTGAAGGGGGGGGGGGGGGGGAATTATTAGAATTTAATATAATGTAATGTGATGTAATGCTGCATTATTAGGACTTACATGAAAGCGCATCTCAAAATGATGTCGCACACCTTCAGCAGTGCAGCGGCCATTTGCTATCAACAACCACCATTGATAAATGAATGCATCGCTCCCGTTACGAGAGCTTGTACAATAATGCGCATAATGATCTGAACTCGCAGTCGTGCATCCACAACTCGCAGACACATCTCCATGAGCGTCTTCTCAAGCACGTCACCTCCCCGTACAATGTGGCGTACTCGCTATCGAGATGCGCGTGCTTTCTCGAACACAGAACCATCAGACACGCAACGCACTCTGAGAGGCAGCGGAGACTGGGGAAGGAGGCGGTGCTGGCCCGCCCATGCCGACGGTGATCTGAGGGGCCTTCCTTCCTCCGTGCACGGCGCCAAGGCACACGCCGTAAAGAGCACTTGACAGCCCTGTTTTATGCCAACGAGGACGGTTCTGAAAAGCTGCCGGTGCTCGTAATAGGAAAATTTGGCAAGCCGCGTTACTTCAGGAATTTGTGAACACTGCCTTGCAGGTACGACTTCAACAAAAAGGCGTGGATGACGTCCGCAATATTCACAAAGTTTCTACAGCAGTTAGACAATAAAATGGGTCCGAAGGCGAGAAAAATTCTTCTTTTTATGGATAACGCACCATGCCTCCCACCCGACACGACCTGCCTGCGGAACATCAAGGTGCTGTTTCTCCCGTTTAACTGCACAAGCCGTCTGCCGCCGCTGGATGCCAGAATCATCAAGTGCGTGAAGCAGGGCTACGGAAAGTGCCTTGTGCCGCGTCAGCTAGCGACAATGAAGCGCAGCGAGGAGGAAAAGAAGATTTCTGTGCTTGACGCTATGCACATGATTGCCAGCTCATGGAGCGCAGTGTCGCAAACCACAGTTGCTAACTCATTTAAGCATTGTGGCTTCGTACGAGAGACTGCCTCCACTGCTGGCGACTCCATAACCTCGATAAACGAGGATTCAAGCGCCATCGACGAAGACGACTTCGAGCGTTTGAACCCGGCTACGATGCTTGCTGAATTCGTGGAGGCTCATGACAGCGTCGCCACCTTTGGTGAACTGTCGCTGGACGAAGCAGTCACAGAAGAACTCAGTGGCGACGCTACTGCGACGTCGGACGAGGACGACGCTGCTGCCGCAGATTCTGCCGCCCCTACATTATTTGCCAATATACTACGGCACATAGATGGCATCAGGAGCTACGTATGTACATGCGACACCACAGAGGACGTGCTTTAGGACGTTTTCAAGCTTGAGGGGAAGCTTTCGCAGATGGGCTCAAAGAACATGCAGAAAAAGCTTACGTATTTTTTAAAAGTGTGGGTGCCATGTTTCGCTACGGCTGTCGGGAATCCTGCCAGCGGATCGCAGCACACTCATGGTTTGTTTCAATGAATCATAACTAGTACCTGCACGGCATTATTCTTTTCACTTTGTTTTAGAGCCCTGTATGTTTATTGATACTTTGTGTTAAAGTTTCTCTCTGATTCACACGCTAAATTTTTTTGGTGGGCATAAGTTTTAATGTTTGGATTTTAAGATGGCCGCATTATACGACGATCTTGCGCAGTCCCGAGAAAGTCGTAAAATCGGTATTCCACTGTATGTACAACTTTTCTTTGTGCTTCTAAATTCATGCTGCGACAATCTTCACCTGTGTTTTTTATTGATTTATTTGTGAGTGTGTTGCTAGTTTTTAAAACATTCTCTCGGTTGGCATAAGGTCTCCATTGGGTAACCGTGATACACAATGTTTGTTTGGCCCTCAGCTATATGCACATGAGGGTCAACCCACGTGGTAAAAAAGCGCACTTATGTATTTTCTGTTAGCTATTATTTTTTTGGCATTGTATCGCCACAAAGCTCTGTCTACCTTTGTGTCAATTTTTTATTTTGTTACAATCAAGCGTAACGAAGGCGACCTCAGCCTCTAGTTGTCCTCCTCACGACGCAGTACTCCACATGCCCCAACTCCTTGGGGCTCCAGAAATCTGAAGTCTCTTCTTCAGCAGGCCTCAGTAATGAAGCCACCAAATTACAGCTATTGACTATGATTTGGCTTACTTTATGTTAGCCATGCAAAACAGTCATCAAGTAAATATGAAGCTTGATTGATCCATGACCTGGTCTGCAACCATGCATGTCCCCCATCAGCCTGGAATTTGAAAAGATCAATGCTTTCTTCCACTCAGTCAACACTGATCCATATAAGATACACAAAGAGCTTGACCGGCTTAAAACCGAACACCAAAATCAAGAATTTTCGACAAGCAAGGGCACCGACTTTCTTTGGCAGTGACAGACTTTGGAGCTCATCTTATTAGGGAACTATTCTGCTGCAAGCACCAAGAGTCCAGCCTTGACGAAGCTGCCATGCAATGGTTGAAACAGCATTGCTGATATTTTCTGCAGACCTTGTCCTGTCCCCCTCCTTTATGTTTTATCAGTTAGTGCACTACCAAACGACTAATAAGTCCAATTCGTCCACCTTTTACTTTTGGAGATCTTCTCAATCACTAGCTCAAGAAAGTGAAAAAGCGTCTTCCTTCCAATCAAGCCATTTTTCGAGGCAAGCGCACACCTCACAACAGTAGATCTGCCATAACGCTTGTGGATTACCACTCCAAGTGGCCAGAGGTATATTTTTGTCATGAGGTATCCACGAACACAGTGAGCGACTTTTTAACAAGTGTTTTTGCCCGCGAAGAATACCCTGAGAAAATTGTTTGCGACAATGGACCTCAGTTCACTTCACGTGAACTTATTAGCTTTCTGGAAGACAGGGCCATCCGACTGCTGTATTCATCAGTGTACTACCCACAGGCGAATGGACAAATAGAACGTTTCAGCCGAACATTCAATAACTTTGTTCAAGTTGCACTTTTTGAAGGATGACCCCTTCAACAAGCAACCTTGTAATCTACAGGCAACCACTGGGGTTGCCCTGCCATTCTGCTGCATAGTAGACTGCCCTGAATCAGACTGGATGTTGTCGGCCTCTCAGCATCAGCTTTCGCTAAAGAACCGGCTAAAGAGTTGGCGCGACTACGTCGTAGGGCCCACCGTCAACAACACAGCAGCAAGCTGTACACGGATAAAAGGAGAGCTGCCAAGAAGCCTAGGATAGCTGCAGGAGACACTGTTTGTGTCAAGAAACCATTTGTTCGCTTTGAGGGCAACCGCTCTTTCTCCTCACCAACTAAAGTGTTGGAAAAGAAGGGACCTGCGTCTTAAAGGCTTGAAGACGGCCATATGTTAAATGCCTCCAAGCTATCCAGGGTTCCCGAG
Source organism: Rhipicephalus microplus (assembly GCF_043290135.1). Classification (NCBI taxonomy): domain Eukaryota; kingdom Metazoa; phylum Arthropoda; class Arachnida; order Ixodida; family Ixodidae; genus Rhipicephalus; species Rhipicephalus microplus. Next base: position 65,617,894 of record NC_134708.1, read on the forward strand.
AGGGGTGTTTGCCGCTAGTCGCGGCTACCTGTGCCGCAGTCTCCAGCCCCAGTCCCGCAGCTGGCCAAGCTACAACCTTCCGCGCTCCAGCCATAGTCTCCTGGTGTGCTGCAGCCTGCCGTGCCGCAGCCACAGTCTCCTGGTGTGCTGGAACCTGCCATACCACAGCTGCAGTTTCCTGGTGAGCAGCAAACCGCCGTGCCGCCGCCGCAGTCTCCTAGCATACTGTAACCTGGCGAGCCGCAGCCGCTGTCCCCTGGCGTAGTACAACCTCCTGAGCTGCAGCTGCCTTCTCAGGCGCAGTCGCTATCTCCTGTATTGCAGAAGTTAACCTTGACCGGGCAGCATTCAGGGCAGCCGACCCGAAGACGCCAGCCACCGACTTGCCTTCAAGACAATAACCCCCGAATGCAGAGATGTTACTTGGCCGCGTCTTCGACTTGACTTGAGCAAGTCGGCGCGAAGCAAGCAGCGAACTTGAAAACGCTCAAGTCGGCCTTCGCGTTTCATAGATGCTCACGCTGTCTTGCTTGGTCAAGCCAAGAATGTGCTTCAATGCAGAAACACGTTGCTGGCCTGGTAACAAGGCTAATAATGAAATTGTTCGCGTAATGCACGTGTCAAAGCAAAAAAGTTCGTATATTTCGAAATACATATCTGCTCAAAGTGCTAAAAGCATATTTTGGTCGTTTCACTGCTACCGAGCGCCACATAACGCCCCATGATGCACGCCACGCCGCGACGCGCAGTGTTTGTGGAAAGCGTCCTTTTTCAGCCGGTTTCAGTGGTCGCCGAAAAGGGGCGCATTTCTCCAGGTGTTCATTCATTGTATTTTGCTGTCGAATGCAGCCGCACTTCTCTGGGTCGCAAGTGTTAAGAAAGCATAGCAATTTCTCGTCGTACTCGCCTTTCTATTCGCCAATGGACATGCCTGTAGCGGGCTACGTTGTATTTATACATCAATTAAAAAAAAAGCAACGCAGTGTACAAAAAAAACGCAATGTAAATGCCCCTGTGGGTGTGCTGACCTGAAAAAAAAAAAAGCTAAATCAAATCGGAGATGCTAAAAGTTAAACTACATTCATTAGGAAGATCAAAAGTGCGGATGACGATCCCGGTTTTCTATGGTCCTTTTTTTTTCTAGGGGGAAGGGTCATAATAGTAATATTTAAGTACTTTTTATTTAGCATGTGCATTGTCAATAGAAGGCATTACAGCAGAGATCATATGCGTTATGAATCGAGGGTTTTACGTCCCAAAGCCATGATGTTATCATGAGGAACGCCGTATGAGAAAGTCCCAGAAATTTCGACCACCTGGTGTTATTTATCGTGCACAGATATGGGCCAGTATAAGGCCATGATATTTTGCCTCCACCAAAATGAGACAAAATTTGTTTTCCATGTTAGTGAGGTGAAGGGGGGGGGGAGGGACACGATCGCGGTCAGCCTCAGGATGCCTGCTGGAAGCTTTGTTAAGAACAATAAAAAATGAAAAGGGCACAGGCCTGCGAGGTGAACGAGGGGTTTATTTGCCCTTTTACAATGCATAGCTACGAGGAAATCCGGAGAAAACCTTCGTGTTTCTACCCAAAAACTCGTTCTAGTCAGGGGAGAAACCACGAGGAAGAGCAGTTTTTTTTGTGAAGTTTTTGTAGCTTTGTGCTGCAGATGGATGTCTGGCGTGTTTTGCAACCTCACACGGCTGCATGAAACGAGAAAAAAATTCCTGGAATGTCTGCTAGGAAATGACTTTTGGGGAAAGCAAGGCCCACCGCGTCACTTTTCTGAGCGGCATCGTCGAGTCAAGGAGGAAAAACTACTCACTCCGAGATGTCGCAGCAAAGTACGCTATCGTCCCAAGAGACACCTACACGCAATGCGGCACCCCGCTTCACCGAAGACGAAAAGACTGTGCTTATCGCTCTCGTAGGAGAGTTCAAGCACATCATCGAGTGCAAAAAGACTGATGTTGCGTCGATAGCGAAAAAAAATGAAACATGGAAAGAGATTGCCAAGCGCTTCAATTCGAACCACGGAATCACCCGGCGCGACCACGTGCAGCTCAATAAATGCTGGAATAACCTCAAACAAAAATGGAAAGAAGAAGCTGCAAGAGAGAAGCGAGAGCGCCACAAAACTAGTAAGCGAAACATAATATGCATGGCTGGATCACTTTTGATCTTCAACATGTTTTGTATTCGGTAGAAATGTAAGCACTGAGTGCAAACAGTCATGACCATTACGTTTTGCAGTGCATGGCGAAAACAATAAGTACTCAAAATCACATTTTCCTCGAAGAACTGCCCTGAAGTTGGCATATAACATACATAATCAGTGCAAACAGTTTTCGAGAACTCTATTAGGATGAATTTGTGGACAACTGATGCATTTCATTTTTTTAGGAAAAATGCGTATAGCGCGCTCATGTTTGTTCTTTGCAATGTTTTGCTATTTTTTTTTCTTTGAGTTGAACCAGGTAAACTACATTACACTCAACTTAGGAGAGAGGAACATTGGAACCGCAGAGTTTTTTTTTTTTTTTTTTACAAGATGTTTAAGAAAACTTGCTTCATTCTGCGATGAAACTTTATTTCTGATTAGGAGGGGGATCTACACCTTCGGCCATGGCTCCTGTCTACGAATTGGTTGGATCCATAGCTTCCCACATGGCGACAAGGGTGGAAAATGCCTTTGATTCGGATGCCACAGGTTACCAGCCCCCCGTCACAAGTCTGCCTGTGGTGAGGCTGCTGCAGCCTATGACTGTTAGTCGAAATGAAGCGGACTTTGATTGCCAAGGTATGGTGTCTTGCATTTTAAAGCGTAATAATTATCTAAAAAATTTAACGATTTGCATTTCCCAGAAATTCCTCTTTGCATGTTGTGGTGTACAGGTGTTTGCGTTATAGACAATGCTCCACTAGTACCATTATGCCATCTTTTCTTTATTGCAGACGATCTGTGGCAAGATGCCAACCCTGTAGAGCCGTCACAGCTGCCAACAGGCACAGATGCCGACGAGGACAGCAGGTGCACTTCTATAGCACAGCCTGATGCAGAAGCAAACACTTCTGTGGAAGGTTGTGCAAACAGCCACCAAGCCACCGGAGCTGCTGGAAGCAGCACTCCTGCAGCAACTGTTGCTGCTGAAACATACAGGACACCCAGGGGACGAATGACTGTTTTGGAAAAAATACTGGCCGCGGAAAATGCGATTCGTGCAGAACTGCAGAAAGAAGAGCACGCAATGCGTATCCGGCTTTCGCAAGAGGACCACGATTACAAGATGCGGGAACGGGAAGACAGAAGAAAGTTCGAAAATTAAGTGCGAGAGCTCGAGCTTTCAAAGCACAAAAATGAGCTTGAAAAGCAAAAATTTGAAATTGACATACTGGAGATAGAAAAAGAATTAAAGAAGGAACAGCTCCGCATGCTGCAATGCAACGTGCCTCATTTATAAATAAATGATGGGATATCTCATAAAATTATGAAAGCATGTTAGTGTATATTTATTTTCATGCATGGTTGATAAACATATAAGCATGCAGAGCAGCCATAAAAAGAGTTTGTATGGCCGAGTGTCAAGATTTATGCAGTTTTTGACTACTCGAAGCTCTTGCGTATGAGCAGGTCCCGTGCTTGATTTCCTGAACGGCTGTCGGTGAGGCGATCAACAAGTGGCAGGTGCACTGTTCTGGTTGCCACTGTACTGATAGGGGAAGGCTGCGGAACCCTTTAAGCGGGTGGCTCTGGTTCACGCGGGGATCAAATCGCGAAATTCTCGCAAAAAAACGAATTTTGGATAAGGGCAGATTTGGATTCTGCATCACCATTTCTATCATATCTAAAAATATTTCCGCCGAAAACGATCTCAAAGTAAGCTTAAAAAATGTTTTTCTGACCGCGGATCGCAAAAAGCTGGCTGAAATCTGCGCGAAAATGGCCCATTTCCGAGCGCGATACTTCCGCGCCTTCGCCGCCGCTCGCGGAAAGCTTGGTGTCACTGGAAAGCTTGCTTCACCGCCGTACTTCTCCCGGTGAAACCACGACTCTACGAGCTAAGATAAATGCACAAACAGAAAAAATGCGAAGGCAACCGCGACGCCTTAGACACGCACCCATTGGTCGCTCCTGTCACGTGGTACTGAGCGCGCTCTGTGAGTGGCTGCTGGGACGCGCTTGCTTGCACTGGTCGTCTGCTCCGCGCACGCACGTCTGCTACGCACACGCTGGCGCACTATAGTTTGCGAATCCCCTGCCGATACGCCGATACGGTCGCCGATACGCCAACTCTTCTCTAGCGCGAGGCTTAGTGCCCGCAATGGATCGTCGCGTGGACCGGAAGCGCAGGACGAAGTACCGGACGAAGTACGCTTACGGGAAGCGTAAACGCAAGCCTCCTGTTGGGAAAACGAAGCAGTCAGCAGCGATTGAATCAGACGAACCGAGTACCGCGTCGCCACCAAGCTACGTGTCGTCGGAAGCCGACACCTGCTCGCTGCCGATGCTCGGCAGTGAGGCCTATGACGCGGGGCCGTCAACTAGGCGCGAGGTTGCGGTGCGGCCTGAACGCGAAAGAAGTTTCGTTTTCGCTGCGGCGGGTGACGATGCGGTGCCGGCTGTTCAAAGTGACGGTGAATCGACGCCTGGCAGTGACACTGAAGACCCGGGGCCATCAACTAGCCGCGGCATCACGGTGCGGTGTGAACGCGAGAAAAGTTTCGTTTTCGCGGCGGCGGACGACGACGTGGTGCCAGCTGTCCAGGATGTCGGCGATCGTTTGCCTCAGCGGAAGCGCACCGTTCAAATACACCTGGAACCTCGTTTCGTGTCCTCGGAAGGCGCCGAGAAGCAAGCCAGCAGTGTCCGCGATGCAGTTCGCGAGGTGTCGGCAACGGAGCGGAAGTTCGGGTTCGCGCAGCAAACGGAGCAAACATCGGCAACAAAAGAGGATGAGTTCACCCTAATTCAGGTTTCTGCCGTGAATTCCCTAATAGGACCTGCACTCTGCCCAAAATGTTGTAAGAAGACTTTGTCAGTGCAGCATGGGACAAAATTGGGCCTGGCAGTAAAACTGGTACTTTTGTGTGCTTCCTGTGGCCCTATTCATTCACCTTGGTCATCCAGTAGAAAATCCGAAGGAAGGGCTTTTGAAGTCAACCTAAGAGCCATGCAAGCAATCAAGTCCATTGGAAAAGGGCCCACTGCCCTGAATGACTTCTGGGCTACAATGAATGTCTCTCATCGGGGCATTCATCAAAAAACCTATCAGGAACACCTAAAAAAAACATTCAAACCAGGAGCAGAGGAAGCTGCACAAAACATCTTTGCAGATGCTGTGCTTGCGGTAAAAGACGTGTACAGTAAGATGCAGCCATCAAGCCCAAACAACATCACAGTTGTGTATGACGGCACGTGGCTTACAAGAGGCCACAGCTCACACATTGGGGTAGGATGTATTATTGAGTTTTACACGGGGCTTGTGCTGGATTGCACAGTCCTTTCCAACTTCTGTCTTGGGTGTTGTCAACAACCAGCAGAGAGCGACCCCAACTTCGTCACTTGGGCTGAGAAACATCAATGTCAGAAGAATACTGATGTTGGCTCCGGACAGATGGAAGTGGAGGCTGCTCTGACACTTTTCAGGCGCTCTGTCAGCAGGTATGGCCTCCGCTACACCAACATTATATGTGATGGTGACAGCCGAACCTATCTTGCTCTGTGCAAAGATGAGGTGTACGGCTTCATACCACTGACCAAAGAAGACTGCGTGAACCATGTGCAGAAGAGAATGGGCACCGCTCTCCGCACACTGGTGACAAGAGCTAAGAAAGGGGAGCCATTGGGTGGGAGAGGTGGACTGACGCAGGAGTTGATTAAAAAACTGACCAGCTACTACGGGTTAGCCTTGCGAAAACACACAAGTGTCCCTGACATGCAAAGGGCCGTGATGGCCACTTTTTATCACGTCACGTCCACCGACGACGAGCCTCACCATGAGCTCTGCCCACCTGGCCCTGATAGCTGGTGCAAACATCGTTCAGCACAGGCCAAAATGGAGCCAGCACCACCTCACAGGTATAACCTGTCGAAACGTGTAGCGGAGGCTCTGCTGCCTGTATACCAACGTCTCTCTGACCCGCAACTGTTGGAGCGATGCAAAGGCAACAAAACTCAGAATGCGGCGGAAAGCTTGCATTCAGTTATTTGGTCACTGACTTCAAAGGACCAACACGCTTCATTGTTCGCAGTGGAGACAACAGTACATGAAGCAGTTGCACGCTACAATTTTGGGAATTTGCGAGCCTACACTGAAATGTGCAAGTCCGTGGGCATCAAACCTGCTAGCCTCGCCCTTCAAAGAGCTGAAGAAAAAGACCAGCAAAGAAAACGAAAAGCACGCAGTGCAGAAAAAATGAAAGAGAAAGGACATAAGAAGACCCTCGCAAGCAAAGACACAAAGTATTACAGTCCCGGGGCATTTTGATGGACCTTTACTGACTGTTCAACTTTAACGCCAGTTTTCTCAGAAACGTGTTTTGACCCGACTGTCCAGCTTGCCACGATGCTTGCATGACTATGGCTTGACGGATTTTCATGTGGTTTTTTGCATTGTGTTCCTCAGTGAATTTTCTATGTCGTGACGTTTTCATATTTGTTAATTACTACCTCAGTATTTTTACTCCTAAGCTAATTTCACATTATGATAACGACCACATTTACAAGCATGTATACAATGTTCTCTGTAAAATAAAAACAGAGTCATAAAAATATTTGCAGAATGTCACGACATCAACCATCCCAATGGCTAAAATATAAGAGCAACTATAGGCTTCTACCATGTTTTTTTGTCACACCAGGCTTTGGGCAAGTTTAGTAGTACACTGATGGATAAAAAAATTTATAATGCCAGAACTACTGGAGATAGCTGAATGAAACTTTGTCATTTATCATTTAGCGCAGTTTCCAGTAAGCATGCCAAATTTCATTGCTCTACGACAAAAACTAAAGAATTTCACTTTCGATCCCCACCTCCCCCCTTAATAACCAGGCTAAGTTGTGGAGTGCAGCACAAGCTGTAATTATGTGCACGATGTTTTCGGCCTTGTGCTGCATTCCCATGTCCAGGCAAGGGAAACGCCTCTTTTACACGCCGAACGCCCTCTCAACGACGTTCCGAGTCTTTATTTGGGCTTTTTGGTACCTGGGCGAATGAAGGAATGTTGTGCCTCACTCCACAAGCGACTGGATTCAATGTCACACCACAAAAACGTGCTCCGACTTTTTGTGACCATGCACTGACACAGGAACTAACCTTCCCTTGGGTGTGTCTGTGGGGCCTGGTTCTGAAAACGGTGTAAATAAATATGGCTGGCATGCGTATCCAGCGCCGCGCAACAGCACTCCGGGCACCCGGTTTTGTTCGTACAGAACCCGCAAGCGGGAGTTGTCAAAAATTCTGCTGTCATGAACAGAGCCAGGCCAGCCGGCAACAATGTCGAAAAACTGGAGTTGTGATCCAGCCACAGCCTGCAGCAGCATACAAATAATCATAAACAGGGCATTGTACAGCGCCTTTCACTTTGTGGGTTCGGTATAAAGTACATGCACAGCAGAAATGAATGTTGTTGCACAGAGTCATGGTCGGTCAGAGTGTATGAGTGTATTTTGATGACAAGATACAAAAAGTACTGTTCCTTCGAAAATATTCATGAAACCTGCCTTCCGGAGCAAAAACTCGAGTCCAGCAAAACACAGCACGAAGGCGCGAGCGCCGGGCCCCTCGAATAACTGCTGCATTATTTTTTCGCTTTACTTATTTCGCTAATGCATGGAAACAATGGCTAAACACAAGCACATTGTTTACTGTATGAAAAAAAAGTTTACGACCCGAGCATTAATTAAAAAAAAAAAAAAACAACGAACTAAACTGTTCAGAGACTTTCAAATTTCATTGCTTACCTGCACTTTGAAGGAGAAATAGCCTATGCGGTTGCGAAACACTTCGGCATTTTCACCACCGGGACTTTTAATCTGCACGTGCGTGCAGTCTATGCATCCCGTCACTCCAGGGAATTCGGCCACTTCATAGAAGTCCTGCATAACTTGTTGAAATTACGCCGGCTGCGGTGAGCGCACCAGTATGGAGTACAAGTGCTTTGCTATCAGCATGGTCACTTTTCCGACTGCGCGGCACACTGTAGACTGCGGAGTGCGGACGAGGTCCCTGGTCACTGTTTGAAACGTCCCAGTGCCGTAAAATCTCAGCGCCATCAACAGCTGCAGCATAGGAGGCACAGGCAGACCTCGATTGTCCCCGCTTTCTTGGAGCGGCAGCAGAGACAGCAGCTGCCGCACGGCGTGCTTCGTGAACTGGTATAATCGGGTTTTGTATAAACTTGCTCTGCGGCCGAGCGCCAAGTCAGCAACTGCGGGTTTTGCCAAGTCTTGTGTTTGTTGCGAGCGAGCTGAAGAGCTTAGCGATCGAGTAGGCCTTGCTTCTACCGATCATTGTCAGCATCTCAAGAAACCCTGAAGTCGAAAAAATCGCGACACGAAACTAGCAGCCGCACCTGCGCAACTGATGCGCAGGCAGCGAGCGAAAGACCGCGAAACCCTGTTTGGGTGGCGGCGCCTGGCGGTGAACGGTTGTACTCGGGCTGACGGTCGTGCCTTTTGTTCTCCTCCCCATCCACCAGGCACTGAAAAGTTATAGAGGAGGCACTGGTGTCGTCTACAGGCCAGCGAACACTTCATCGATATTACAACCACTGGACCAGGGGATCATCAAAAACGTGAAAGTACTGTACAAAAAGCATCTTTTTGAGCGGATGCCGTTGTGTATGGACAATGCAAGTCAGTATGAGGTGAGCTTTCTCAGTGCTATCCATATGCTAGCGCGAGCGTGGGGTCGCGTAAAAGATGAAACCATTGCGAACTGCTTTAGGGTGCGCGGCTTCATTTCAAGTGGTGCAGATGATGACGCGTCTTGTACAGTAGGGGAAGAAGACACAAGTGAGCTTGACGTTGATGGTCTCCTGCCAGCTCTCGGCGACGTCCCTTTCGAGGAGTGCATTGCCACTGAAAGTTCGGTAGAAACGTGCGGTGCACTGTCGGACGGTGAGATCGTGGAGATCGTTCGGCCCAGCGAGCCTAGTCACGAAACTGAGGTTGACGACGACGACGCCGCAAGTGAGCCACTACCGTGGGCTGCTGATGTAGCCACAGGCCTTGCCCTTGCGCAGCAGTTTTTCACTGCTGAGAGCAACGCCGAGGAAGCACTCGGGCACATATACAGCCTGCAGGACTTGCTTTCTGCTGCAAGATTCAGCAAACAGAAGCAAACGGCAATCACAGAGTTTTTCTCATAAACTGCTTTGAAATAAATGTGTTTTTCGTTCATTGTGTTTAATTGGAATCCCGCTTAATTCGAAGTTTTTCGCGGTCCCCGTGAACTTCGTATTAACGAGAGTCGATTTTATTCTGTTTCAGTTTTGCTCCTGTTCTTTCATCCCCAGGGGGCGCATTCACTCATTGTTATATAAACCAAGTACATTGTCAAGAAAGGGAGGTTCTTGTTTCGTACATCGCGGCGACTAGACCCTGACTCTTTTTCCTTAGTCCCTACACTATTGAAATACAACACAGGATAATCGTTATGCATAGCTGCACTGAAGAGGCAGTCTCTGAGGGCATACTTCCTGAGGATTCCGCAGCATTCTGGGCAGAAATTTTCAAGTTCGAAAATGCCAAGGGTGAAGAGCCCTACAAGCAACTTGCTCTGTATGCACTCGCATGCCTTTCGTGCCCAGTGTCCAATGTAGTGGTGGAGCGTGTCTTATATGACTTGCTTTGTTGTTCTTGCACGTTCTTGCTTTGTTCTGATTGTGCCTTTCTGCTGAGTCATAGCAAGCTTTGTCTCGCCAGTGGAAAGTTCTCTCTTCTAAAAAAGAACTTCAAATTCTTAGAAATGTTGATCAGCCTACAAAAAGAAAACTTGCCGAGTGCTAGGCAACGTCAACACTAAGTACAACTGTTCGACAATGGGACTCAATAATGGAAAATGTGTTTTTGTTCAATGTCAACGTGTGGCAAGCAAAGACAGCCCGACACGTGAAGCTTGAAGAAGCTCTTTGGACCTGGTTTAAGGAGGTTGCTGCAGATGGTCTGGAAATCAATGACAAAGTCATGCGCAAGAAAGCCGACCAGGCTGCACTTGCTCTGTGCGTTGACGGATTTCAGGCTTCAGGTGGATGGCTGCACCATATTGAGACTAAACACGGTCTCGTTTACAGAACCGTCCGTGGGGAAGAAACTGACAAGACCATAGTAAGTGACTGGCCTGCAAAGCTGCAATCATTCATCTCGGGGTTGGAGCCTCGTGATGTTTTTAACACCAATGAGGCAGGCCTGTTTTTTTAACCTTCCACCCGAGAAGAGCCCCTGCTAAAAGACAGAAGCGGGCCATGGATGCTAGAAGAAGCAAAGATCAAATTGCGGTTCTTCTATGCTGTGACACCAACAGGTCAAAGAAACTTTAGCTGAGGGTTGCTAGCAAATTTCTAAAGCATCGGTGTTTCGTGTGCCAGACACATTTGCCATGCGTCTATCGCACAAACAAAAAGGCATGCATTTCTGCCACTCCTGGACAGAAGGATGGCCAGCAAAAATCTGAAGATTGTTCTTATTCTTAACCAGTTCACAGCCCACCCAAGGCAAGTGATGCTCCGAAACGTCAACCTGGTCTTTTGTCCTGTGAACACGACGACGCACCTGCAACAATTTGACCCTGGAATCATATAAAACGTCAAGCATCCCTTGAAGGACCTTCTTGTGTGCTGACTATTAGCCGAAATTGACAGAAAGTATGACGATGACCTGCGAATAAGCTTCCTGGACAACATACATTTCATCGCTGTGGCTTGGGATCGAGTGACACCAACTACCATAGCCAACCGCTTTGATAAATGTGGCTTCTCTAGGAGTCTCATGGAGGGGTCCTCACAGCCGGAAGAGCCGACTGAAGTTTAGAAGGGCTTGATGCCAGGCGTACAATTGAAGACTTCTGCAGGGCTAAGGACAATGTCACCACTTGTGGTGCACTCACGGTGGAGGATGTTGTTGAGGAGGCCACATGAGAGGTTGCCCATTTTAGCGAAGATAGCGACGAGAGACGAGAGCAACGGTAACCATCACTGGAGGCTGGATTGTTGGCCACGCTCGGCAACCTGAGGTGTGCTATGAATGCTGATGAAATCAGCAACGACATGAGCCCGCATTCATTCAGATTTCAAAAAAGTTCGCTGAGTGACTTGATTAAAAAAAAGCAGAAAGCCAGATTTTCTTTTACAAAAAGTGTATGTTTTTTGCGTGTGCCTAAAAATGAGCGTGCCTCTGACTCTCGATTTAGCTAGTTTTAGATGTGTTTCAATGATATGAATTTCGGCAAATCTGAACATTTTTTGTGACCCCTCAAGATTCTAGTACCGTTTCTTTAAGGAACATGAATGGTCCTGAAAGACTGCACTGCAGTAGATGATGAAGCCTCTGAATTTGCAATAAACTTGTTGAAAAGCACGAGAACACGGCTCTTCGGGCAGGATGAGAAAAAGGGGTGAGTACTGGCAACAACTTGTGACCCAATGGCAACAACTTGTGACCCAACGTTTCAGAACCTCTTTTGTGCTGAAACGTTTTAGGAAACAAGGCTCTTGTCGCTTGAAGGAACTGAATTGCAGTGCTCCATGGGAGAAGCATTGAGTGACTGTACCGAGTGACTCAAATTGAGTGACCCAAAATCTATATCTCACAAGAAGCGTGTCAGTAGTATCTGGGACAGCATGGGAAGCTGACAGCCTGATCAGAAAAAACTGCATCAAAATAGCCAACAACGAGAAGGTCAAATGGTACCTTCAAGGGCCCACTTGTGGTAAGGACCAAAACACTCTAGCATTCTGAAAAAACAAAACACAAAAAAAAACAGGCAACCAATACTAATACTTCCCAGGAATGAGGAAGATGGCCATGATGTACGCAGGCATTCCAATAACAAGTGTATCAAGTAAAAGTTATTTTCAACAGCCGGCAACCTTGCTATGGCCCGAAGGGACATCGGACACTGCTCTGGCATATTCTGCCACGCCTGGGTCTTGACGAAGAGAATAAGGGGTAACAGTCAGTGCAAACTGGGGGGGGGGAGGGGGGAGGGTACATGACAGTATCCGTAAATATTGAGTGTCTGGACTTCGGCAGGGATGTCCTTTGTCCCTCCTGCTGTTTATACTGTACATCCTAGGTGTGTCCCAAAAGCTGGAAGCATCAGGGCACAGATACTCATTAAAGCATGCAGAGCAGGGTCAGGCGGTGCTGATGCGGATCCCAGCACTGAACTACACAGACAACATTGCTACAGGCATTGCTACAGGGGGGCCCAGGTCTCCCTTAAAATTCATCCAGTCGGCCAATAACGCCAGAGTATAGGGACACAAGTACAAGCAGCAGTGTGTGCATTTAAACAAAGGGATCGCAAATGCTTGCGAAGGTAGGAAAGCCACGACTGAAGAGCCTCAATCACTGGAGTCATCGAACACATCATACAGTCCACACCTAGTTATGTTTTATATGCCACAGAAAGATTCCGGTAGATGACGCCACGGTATGTCCTCGCCACCAGTACTTCCGAGACATGCCACGCTCTGTGGTCTCCTCCAGGCACTAATTGTAGAGAAAACTCTCGGAGTGACAGGCGTGACTAAAAGCAGCAAGCACCATGGCGCTTGTGACGACGCATTACCGACCCGATCGTAACAGCGGGCGTTAGGCTGCTTCAGCGGCATGTTCTTCAGAAAGGGTAAAATGCGTGCACCTGGCGCCTTTCGATACTTCTGTTTTTTTGTTTTTTTTTTCTATGCACACACTCTGTCGCGCACAAACTGTTGGCCCGTCGGCGCCTGGCTTTCGTGCTGTCATTTTCAATCGGCGACGTGCGCTTAATTAAGCTCTCGTTTATGACAAACGCCATGCACCAGTCCACTTTCGTAGAGCCTGCCGCCTTCTCTGCAGCTGCCAGCGCAGAATCGCCTGGCCCCCAAACAAAGGGAAAATCGATGGTGCCTGTATTGGCGGTGCAAACGGTGTATATAGGACTGACCCGAACAGTGAGGCATGATTCTGCCCCAGCGATTAGCGCTCCATCAGGCCAAATAAAATTGTGTCTAGAGTTGCTCTCTCACAACAGCACGCAGCCACGGAGAAAAATAATGTCAGCTAGGTTTCAACTTTTACTGCCAGGAAGCGACCAGGATTAACGATGAAATTGACAGGCTTCTTCACTGAAGGGGGGACACGGGTTTTAAAAGCCGAAAAATCGTCAAAAAGTTGATTTTTTGGAAATGGCAGTTTTGCTATTTCCATCCAATATTCTACCATTTCGCCAAGTTTTATGCAGTTTGAAACGATATCTTAGCCGTAATATCAATTTTAGCACCAGTGCCAGCTAAATATGAGCCAAGAATTTGGTAAATAAAGCGCCTTTTCCGTGACACGCGACGGCCGTCATATTTGTCCGACAGCCGCGAATCATATATCGTTTGAAAGCGCAGCCTCTCGTCTTGATTTTCGCGCCATTTTCGGCTCCGAGCGCGCGTTGGCTGTGAAGATATCCCGATTCAAAAAGAAGTCCCAACACGCGCAGTAATTGGCCAGTTACGGCACGTGACCCGCAGCGGGTCACGCCATTGGCCTGACAGGCATCGTCTGCATCACTCCGCGGCGACTGTGCGCACACCGTACGCGTCAACTGGTTTTCGCACGTGAGCAACGATGTCGACGCCGTCGCCGAAGTTCGCTACGAAGTACAAATTCGGAACAAAAAGGAAGAGGAAGACTCCGTACAACTTCCAGAAATGCGCTGCTGTGCCACCACCAGTTCCTGACCATGCGGAGAACGGCGTGCTTCCCGAGTCGAGCGGCGCCGATGCGGGCGTGTTAGGCCTAGTCCCCCAAAGCGCTCTTGACAACCGCCGCGGGTCTTCGTCGTCGTTTCGGCACGACACTGCAATGTTGCAGCCAGAAGATTTGCGGCGTATAGAGAGTGAAGCTCAAGAAAAACTTAATGTACTTGCTTCAACTCCTGCTACTGCCCGAAAATCTGACTTTTTGGATCGTGATGACGCTGCCACACAAGCTAGCAACGATCTCGCTACAAGTTTTTTCATCGCTAGTTACGACTCGATGAACGCGCTGCTGGCGTCTACCAGTTGCAAGTGTACAATTTGTGGTGGTAACCTCACGGTGCGAAAAGGTGAGCGGGATTTTGGCCTTGCTGTGAAGTTTGTTGCCGAATGTGCGATCTGCGGCGATAATGTGCAGGGATGGAGCAACTAATATAATATTACGGGCCAGAAGCTTAGCATCCCGAGAGCTGCCAGAGCATGTGAACTACACAAAAAGGGATTCGTTGGTAGGCTGACGCATTTTAAATGCGCTCAGACGAATTTTACGATCAAGACCAGCATGGCATCAACTGAGCAGACGCGTAGGTTCGCGTGGTGCCTGAAGGACGCGTGCTCGCCGCGCGTGAGCGGCAAAGCAAAGCTCAGGCCTTTTGTCATAAACATCCTTGCGGAGCGTGCAATGCAGAGCACCGGAAACGGGCAAACCGCAATGAACGACATTTTTGCGGCGATGAACATTTCGGAGAGAGGAATGCACAATAAAACATGGCAGGGACACTTGAAAACGAAACTCGTCCCCGCGGCAACCGATGGGGCAGAAAAGTTGATGGGGACATGTGCACAATTAGTGCGCGATTTGTACCGTGACCTAAATATAAACAGCCCGGACAACATCGCTATATCGTTCGATGGCACATGGATGACGCGCGGCCACTCGTCTCATATCGGCGTCGGCACCGTAATTGAGCTCTACACAGGATTTGTGCTCGATTATGTAGTGCTCAGCAATTTCTGTGCTGGGTGCGCACGGGCACCAAAAGAAGTTGACCCTGCCTACCAGGCTTGGAAGGAGGCACACGCATGCCAGAAAAACACGGACAAAAAAGCTGGGGAGATGGAGGTGGAAGCGGCACTGATCCTCTTCCAAAGATCGCTGCAGAAGCATAAGCTGCGGTACACGACCTTGTTGTCGGATGGTGACAGCCGCGCTTACCTTGCTCTTCAAGATGCGAAAGTCTATGGATACATACCCGTGGACAAGGAAGATTGTGTTAACCACATTCACAAGAGAATGGGCACAGCACTGCGAAATCTAGTTTCCAAGCAGAAGTCCTCTGGTACAGAGAGTCTCGGTGGGAAAGGAAAGCTGACTGGTGAGCTTATCACCAAGCTCAGCAGCTACTATGGCTGGGCCTTGAAATCGCACAAAGGTGATGTCAAGGCCATGCATAAAGCAGTCATGGCCACATACTACCACATCACCTCAAACGATGTCACTTCTAACCACACTCTCTGTCCAGAGGGCCCAGATTCATGGTGCCGCCAAAACGCAGCAAAGGCCAAAGGTGAGCCTGCTCCAAAACACCGCCACAATCTGCCACCCCATGTATGTGAGGCGCTTCTTCCAGTTTACAGACGTTTGTCTGATGAATCGCTTCTTCGGCGATGCCTAAGAGGGAAGACCCAAAATAACAACGAGTGTCTCCACTCAATTATTTGGGCACTGGCGCCGAAGGAGAAACATGCATCATTGTTTGCTGTGCAAGCTGCTGTGGCAGAGGCTGTAATGAAGTTCAATTCTGGGTATGAAAAAGCTTCTACAGCCATACTTCAAGAACTTCAGCTAAACCCTGGCCAACAGTTGACCAAGCGCATGAGTGAAAAAGATCGCCACCGTGCTGAAGCATGCGCACGCAAGCATGCTTCTGCAGAAAACTTGCAGCGTGTGCTACGAAAACAACACCGAAATGACTCTAAACAGACAGACTATGTTCCTGGAGGGTACTGATGCTAGGCCATTTGTGAACATTGTAAATAGTTTGTGATTTTCTGTATTAAATATGAGCCTATTTTGTTTTTTGACGTTTTCTCAGAATGTCATTTTCGATGTTTTTGAAACTTGCCAAAGCGATATCTTGGTCTTGAGGTCACATAGAGCCACAATTCTTGTGGTGGCATGTAGCTACATATGTCTCCTACACAAATGTAGGAACAGATTTTTCAATCTAGTCTTTCTAAATTTTTATTCTTGGTACTAATTTAATCGCTTGATAGAGATATCTGGAGATTAAACTTCAAATTGCTATAAAATTGGTAATACTTGTAATATTAAAAAAGTAATCCTACATTTGTGTTAATTACACTTCATAGTATCTAGCCATATGTCAATATTAATATTCTGGCCAATAATTGCCTTTCCATTGTTCTGATAAACAATATAGGATTAATTTTAATTATCTCTGCAACTGGCCAACCAATTTCAAAAGCAATTATATTTTTGAAATCAGCTTGAAAAACTCTGTCTGGGTTACAATTTTCATTGAATTTGGTCAAGAAATATAAAAAAAAAATTTAAAACCCTCTTCCCCCCTGAAGTTCCAAAAGTGAGTCCCGTGTTTCTTATTGCCTTTGCTTGTTACACCCACTCATTGTGCAATTCGCAAGATTTGACACCTGGTGCCACTCGACACATCTGCCAGACAATTGCGGAGAGTGCGGCTGCTACCCTGTTTTCCAGAACACTGAAGTTGTTTTTCGTAGTAACGAACGACTAACAAATGAGGCGACTGTAGCATTTCACATAAAAAAAAAGAGCAGATCAGTGCGTCAACGAACCTTCAGTGTTTCTACATGAAAGGAGTTGGCCTTTTTAGGTTACGGTTCCAGATAGTGTTTCTGCTTTTCTTAACTGACTGTTCTTGTTTTGCCATGGTTGTCCTTTTGCTTTCACACGCATGCATGGGTCTTTATTTGGTGCATTTATATCCTTCATTTTTCAATAAATCTCTTAGTTGCGAGTAAGCGCTTGTCCCATGTTCCTTAGAGACTCTGTTCGTGCGCTTGAACCACAGCTACACCATGCATCTAAAAAAACTAGCCCAAGTGCCGATTCTCTCACAATTTTACACATGCTTAGAAGATGCCTCCCGCTACATGAAATTCATCAGTGTTAGTTTCCGAAGCAGTCTCAAGCAATAATATTGCTCTGTGGCAGAATGCCTGCTTTCTAGATTAGATTATTTCTATTAGCCTACTTATTCGAATCTAGACCGACAGTTGATTTTTTTTTTTCATTTGTATCAAACTGGGGGATCGGCTTAGATACGAGGATTTTGAGAAACGCACCACGTTTCATTAAGAAAAGTGGTGCACAACCAACACCGCTTAAACTAGTTCAGGCCTCTGCACTCCGTTCGCCTACTCGCTGACATCATCAAACCTAGCCCGGTTTGAGCAGACCAAATGTTTTCATGTATGAGTAGATGGTGCTAGTCGGCACTTGCCCCAGCCCCCTATAATCATCACCACTTCGTGCACTGTCAAACCGGTCAAGCCAGTGTGACTGAACACGTCAGGGTGCTATGTGAATACTGTCTTGTGCGCAGTGCTGTGCTCGCCGTCGTAGGTGTCATAGTGCCGGCCTTCGCAAACATTTATGTGGATAGATGCTGTGAGTTTTGCATCTTGCTCGTGTGTGCAACCATGTGCCGGTGCTGTGTTCCAAATGTGCAGAGGGAATTACGACGGAAGTCCAAAAGATCGGTTGTTTTCTTTCCCAAGTGACCCAAAGCGAAGAGAGGAACGGCAACGTGCAGTGTAGCGCAACGATGTGGGTGACACACAGTTGAATGACCCCAAGTTGAGGGAAATCGTACTTATTTATTATTCAAAGAGATAAAAAAGAGCATTGCCATGCACGTTTATGTAGCAGAAAGCTACAAACGTGTGGGTGGCAATAAGCTGCAATACAACCGTAGACTTTTATGCCTGGCACCATTAATGCGGGTCCGCTTGCTCGCTGTGTACGAATGCAGCCGAACCGTTCTAATACGAACGCTACTTTGATGAAATTTTCGCCAAGACGAAAAATTCTCAGTTCCCCATCAGCAGTCCGTAGCAGACGATGCATATATATTCTAGCCACAACGAGCACTTTTTTTTTCTGCCGTCCCGCTTCAACGAAATTTCGCAGTGCAATTCCAGGCTTAGATATTTAATGCTATGCCATAAACACAACCTTTAACCTTTTGATGCATTTTTAGAACCTGAAAATATGTCGACAAATTCTAAAAACATGTTGGCACCACTAGAAACTGCCGCTGTTTACCAAGCATGGGCACCGCCAATGCTGGATAGCGATGGCAATGAGACTGCCCTGCTTTTGCCACTGGCTTGCTTTTGAGCTGAAGGCGATCTGAAGCTGATGTTCAGTGGACGAGGCAGACTCAAAACGTAAAAAATGAAAACCTCCAGTTCGAGTGGGAATCGAACCCAGGTCCTCTGGATGGCAAGCAGGTGTTCAGTCACAGAGCCAAGCCAGTGCTTTACCCAGTTTTGGGGAAAAATACCTATATAAATGTCACATAGTGTGAGGTTCATGGTTTCCTTCACGCAGCTGCTGGGGGCAATCGCAGAACGATGCCTTTTTCAGTGGCAATGCTTATCATTCTGTTTGTGCTTGGCCAGTTCAGTAACTAATCAGAGCAGCTGTTCGTCCACATTATCAACAAAATCAGCCAGCCCCGAGTGATAGATGATAAGAATTCCATAAAATAAGGCAAAAGTCACCGCTGCACAATACCCCGTCTTTATATCAATGTTGTCAGATACACTTCGATGGTGTTTAGCTTCTGGTGTTAACAGGTTTATGCAACTGCTAGGTTCATTCACGAAAGCTGTTGTTTCAGCATGCTCTTAACCATGGCGTCACAATGCATGGGTGAGAATCGCATCGTGACGCTCCTGGGAAAGAATAGGAAGCAGCCAACACTTTTTGAATTTCGGAAATAAAAGTTCGTTTGTTCGGCTAGCTCAGATCAGCTACCGTATTTACCCGCATAATCCTCGCACTCGCATAATTCTCGCACCTCTCACATCGTCCAACAAAAAAAATGATTTCTTTTCTTCCTCGAGTAATTATCGCACCTCCAAAAAACTGCCGCAATAATGTCGTCCGCTCATTCAAACCACTGATGATAACAGCACGCACCATTTGGCGCCATCTCTTATACATCAAGCGTACTATTATTGCACGGTGATTCAATTCAATATTAAGCCAAAGTGGCAAGTGCGCGTTGCGGCGTGTTTTGTATGTTGTGTCGGTAATCTTGTCAGGTTATGGGGCGATACCGAATCTACACGGCTAATTTCAAGCTGAAAGTGATAGATCATGCATTAAACAATGGCAATGGGGCCGCCAATAGGCCCTTCGGAGTCTACGAGTTTTGTGTTCGCTACTGGTGACGGCAGCTGAAAGCCACCAAGTAGCGCTGGGCCTTCCGTGTGCCTAAAACTGGGATTGATGGTAAACTTTATTTCTTCTGAAGGAAACTGCAGACGATTTTGTTAAATAGCCATTAACCCAATACTGACTTCCTACGCTTACCTTTTGAGGGCTCCTGTTGAGCGACAAACGCTACCGCTAGGCCCGCAACGCCCACAAGCTTTGCGTTTCGTATTCTAATTCTCGACTATGTCCTTGCACTTTTTGAGTCTCGAATAAAACTTGCCTTGTGTTGAACCTGTGCTTTTATTGTTGCGGTAAGTTTTAATTAGTGCTTCTCAAAGCTTGGTGCTAGTTGCTGGTGTGAAAATCCTGACTTGCGACCACTTTCCCCGCAAGTTTTCCCCGTGTAACTCTCGCACCCCCCAACTTTGCATCAGTTTTCTTTTAAAAAAAGTGTGAGGATTATGCAAGTAAATACGGTATAATTTTTAAATTCCACTAGAACAAAATTTTTTCCGCGCTTCGTCAGCGTCATTGCAGCGGGGTTTGAATGTATTCCTTGTATTGGCTACAGAATATTTGAGCTCACTATTTTCGTTGTATGCAGGTATGCAACCGCCTCTTCAAGCCACAGTATTTGAGGGCAATGTCTTTACACACAGATGTTAATGTGCGGACTATCAAAGCACCTATGAAACTCGTGAGACTGACGCTGCACACATTCCCAACAATTTTTCCTGACTGTCCAGTGTACGTGTATGACAAGCGGAAAATACGCGAACATCCTCACAAAGAGAAAAGACGGGCTGAACACAAATTGCTTCAGCATGCCATCCAGCAGTCTGAGATTACACATGAAACCCAAGGCACAGGCAAACGACGTAAAGAACCTTGTTGACGTAACGTCTCGCATGGAATGAATACGACCGAAAGTGTTTTGATCCCCGACTAACAATATTCGTGCATAATCGCTCATGTGGAGATGAAGTCGCAAGCGCCGGAGCTAGTCATCTCTGTGGTGGAGACCGCTGATTTATTAGCTCGTGTTTCTTTAAGGACTCTTCAGCTGTCTCCTTGAGAACAGCTGTGCATTCCTTCTACGATTTATGATTTTCGTGAACTCGTTAAGGGGGCAGACTGCTCAGACATTTTTTGTTTATTTCTTCAGTGATCTTGATCAAACTGCACAAAATTATGCAGTTTTTTTTGCTGATTTCAAATGTTTAATTAGTTTTCCTGTAACTTGTCTAATTCCTGAGATAACTTAAGTTCATCCCCTATTGTTTAAGGCCGTCATACAAAAAAGTGCTTAATTAAAAGGGATCATTAAAATATCCCCACATAGACTAATGACTATAAATTGAAATAATGCAAGTGTTTTTTTGTTTTTAAGCCTTTCTTAATTATTTTACAGCAAAATGAACTATGCATTTTCAAAAGCAGTTGGAACTATGTTAAAATTTTGATGAGTAATTAATTAAAACGGCTTGTTCTCTAAATTCTGCTCCAATACTTGCACCCTTACATGCATACAGGTTTCCATTGCAAAAAGAATTATTGTTGTACCTGTCCTAGCTGCAGAGATATTGAGGCCTCAAAATTGAACAGTGGTAAATTTACTTTTTTGAGAAAAATGGAAAAAACTGAAAACACACAGCTTCTTCAAAAAGCAACAATCATGGTGTGCACGTTTTGCAATCCTCATAAAAGGACTCATAAATTCGTAGCAGAGCTTCCAACGCAGGTGCCGGCAAATTATAAAGAGGCCTCGAAGTTGGTTCCCCATTTTTTTTGCGGATTCTGCATGTTAACAGCACCAAGAATCTGGACAGTTAGAATGACATTACAAAAAAGTTACCACTTCCTGGTGTGTGAAAATTTGCAGAGAGATAGCGAAATACTTGCAGATACCAAATATGTCAATTTTAAAAAATGATTTTTTTGTCACTTATTGGTTCCAAAGAGCAGTCTGCCCTCTTAACCTTCTTGACAATAGGGAGAAGCACACTGCTAACTGAGAGAACCCACAGGACAAAGTGCAAGGAATGCTAACCCTACTCATTTTCCTTCTTGATGACATTACAAATGAGGATTTTGAGGAAGGTGAAAGGGCTAATGCACTCATGTTTCTTAAAGAGCACTGCCACCTCCTCACCAAAAAGGGCAATGGTATGAGGTACTCTGGGGAGCTTCTTGTTTTGGCTAGTATACTGCCCATGATTTCACTGCATGCTTAAAAATTTCTTCTCCACAGTGGCAAGCTCGTACTGCCACACCCAGAAAAAATCAAGAGTTTGCGCAGCGTGTGATGTCAGCCCTGCTAAAGAACGAAATGAGGAGAGTTTTTTGAGGTTCAGGAATTGTAAAGCGGGCATTTCGAAATAACACGATAGAAATGTGTCACTTATGTTATATGAAATACGTTTAGAGCAGTTCTTTGAGTTCAAAGGTGGCTGTTGAAGAGGCTCTGTCGCTCATTGTGCCAAGCCAGCTGATACAGCCCATGTTTTCATGGTGCACAGCTCGGCGGATTTCGTCTGTGAGTACCGTGCCAGGTCACTGCCAGTGAGTGCGGGGCTCATTCGCACAAAGGCCGTCAAGCTCGCCTGTGAAGCCAGTCTGGCGGGGGAAAAACTCAAGAAGCCCATTTATTGCATGCGTCGCTTCATGCGACGTAAAGGGTTTGCCCTTCGACGGCACACGTCAATCTGTCAGAAGCTACCAGAGGAGTACAAGGAGGAGAAGTTGATGAAGTTTCAAATCTACTGAATAGCCTCCAGCAGCAGTATGGCTACATGTTAGGCCATATCGGCAATGCCAACGAAACGCCGGTGTGGTTCGACATGCTGTCGTCCACAACAGTCTGTGAACATGAGGCAAAGGAGGTGAAGCTTCTGTTGAACAGAAGCGAGCACTCATGCTTTACTATGATGCTTTCCTGCATGGTCGACCCAATTCATCATCTTTAAGCAGAAGGCGCTGCCGAAGGAAGCCTTCCCGCCGGATGTCACCGTCCACATGAATGAGAAGAAGTATATGGACGAGGCCCTAATACGCGAGTGGATTCGCACAGTTTAGTACCAGCGACCCGGAGCCCTCCTGTAGCACCGGCACATGCTCTTCTTGGACACATTTCGTGGGCATTTGACGGCGTCAACGAAGGAGACACATTTTGCGACGGGAAGACCGATCTTGCCGTCATTCCGGGAGGAATGACGTCAACGCTGCAACCGCTGGACGTCGGTCCTTAACAAGCCTTTGAAAGACCGTGTGCGTGTGTTTACAATGAATGGATGGCTGGCGAAAAGCCGCGGAACATAACAGGCCGGCTGCGCAGGCCACCTCTCGCGACAGTTTGTGCTTGGGTCTTTAAGACATGAATGTCCCTGCCTGAAGAAATGGTGGTGCGTGCATTTACAAAGTGCTGCATCAACAATGCCCTCGATGGCACCAAGGACGACATGTTATGGGAGGCAGTTAGCGAAAAGCAGTCATTTTCGGAGGACAGCTCCAACAGTTCGGAAGACTGAATAAAGTGCATCAGTGAACAGCTCCGTGTTTTTCTTCTTGTTTTTTTTTTTTTTTATGATCAGGATAAGGTATTCAGGCTATATTCAGCCTCAACCTATACCGCATTTTCCCGCGTATAACCCGCACCAAAAACGCAAAAATTTCAGTGGCAAAGTGGAGGTGCGGATAATACGCAGGGTTTTTTCTATAGTGCTGCTTCACAGCAATGCGTGTTGTGCTGTGAAGCCCCTTAACAGAGTAGCAAAGGCTATGGAGGCGGTTTCTGCAAATTCGTGTTGCTCCGCAAGTAGCACGGCAGCTTGCGGCCAATTTCAGTTTCGCTTGCTTGCATCATTGAAGCATTTAGAAAAACATTTGGGGAGAGACAATTCGATTGTTCAGTGTAAAATCTCACTGTCACACCACAAGTATATTTCTTGGACATTCGCGGCCGCTCAGTGACCCTCCACATGTCCCTACGTCACGGACGCCATGTTTACTTTTGGAAAGGGCTTCCGGCAAAGGTGGTGCGGTCTAAGAAAGTTCCATAATAAATAAAGTAAGTCCCATAATAAATAAAGCAGTATTTATTTCAGCAAGGCAACTGAGATATTATAGTGCCTATAGAAATATTATCAGTAAATTTATGTACTAATTTGACGCGGTAGCAGGCATGCATTTCGGTTCTGTTGTTTCCAGGGTGCTGTTACAGTGTACTAGAAGGGGTAGTGCTGTCAAATTGTCGCCGAGTGTGAGCGCTCTTTACCTCGCTGATACCGCTAGTTCTCCACATCTCGACCAATTCGCCAAGCTTAAGTCGATCTGTTCTGTCACCATGAGTAGCGTACGGCGGCAGGCCTTCACGGCACAGCAAAAGCTTAAGATCATCGCCGTCGCCGAGGGATTCGGAAATCTCGAAGCGGGAAGACGGCACGATGTGGACGACTGTGGAGAAAGAAAAAAAAGACCGCGACCGTAGGTCATTTCGTGGCCCCAAGACCGGTGCCTACCCTGAGCTGGAGGCGGAGCTAGTAAATTTCATCCATGTGAGAAGCAGGGGTCATGCCGTATCGACCGAGATGGCCCAAGTGAAAGCGCGGCGACTTTCGAGGGAGCTAGGCCTACCTCACGAGTTCCGTGCGAGCCGCGGATGGCTGCACCGCTTTGTGAAGCGGCAAGGGCTCTCAATCAGACGGTGGACTACAATATGTCAACGCTTGCCGGCTTCTTATGAGGAGAAGCTGCCCAAGTACCAGGGATATGTAATTGGCCTGCGAAAGCAGCACAATTAGATTTTCTCCCAAATCGGCAATGCGGATGAAACTCCTGTTTATTTTGAAATGCCGTTGGACACAACGATTGAGAAGACGGGCAGCAGTTCGGTGAGCTTGCTGACCGGCAGGAACACGAAACTGCGCATCACAGTCTTGCTTTGTGCCCTCGCCGACGGCACGCAACTGTGACCGTACGTCATCTTGAAAAGGAAAACTCTACCAAAAATTCATTTGCCTGCCGGTGTGGTGGTGCGCGCACACGAGAATGCGTGGATGAACAGTGACTTGTTCGTGGACTGGATCAAAACGGTATGGGAGGAGAGGCCCGGTGCGATGCTCACAAAGAGGTCCATGCTCGTTTTTGACTCGTTTTGCGGCCACACAACTGAGGAAGTGAAGGACCGTCTTTTACGCAACGGCACCAACTTAGTTGTTATACCCGGTGAAATGACGTCAATGTTGCAACCTCTAGATGTGTCGCTTAACAAGCCCTTCAAAGCGCATGTCAAGCGTTATTACGCCGAGTGAATGGCCGAGGGCCTGTATGACTTGACGCCGACAGGACGAGTCTGAAGGCCTGATATTGCCCTATGTATTCTGCAAGTGGATTGTCGAGGCATAGAAAGCCATTCTAGGTGAGATGGTGCGAAAAAGTTTCAAGAAATGCTGCATCACAAACAACATGGATGGAACCGAAGATGACCTTGTGCATAACAGTGAGGACTGCGGCTCAAATGATAGCTCTAGCGAGAGCAGCAACAGTGAGTGATTTGTGACTGGCCTTGAAGACAGCGTATTCTGCTTGCTAAATAAAGCTTTTTCTGTCTACATATGTGCTATGTTGCTTGAGCAGTAGCTTTTGTACAGCCTTTCCTGTATATCAAATGTGCGGGCAATACGCAAGGATTTTTATTTTCTTTCTCGGTGAGCTGAAAGTGGGGGTGCGGATTACCGTACTTACTCGAATCTAACGCGCACCTTTTTTCCGGTTAAGCGAGTTTATAAATCGCATGCGCGTTAGAATCGATACGATACGGTTCTATTGCCATCGGCATTCCGAAATGGCCGCCCCCTATGTGCGTCGGCATGGCGCGTCGGCCGTTTCTGCCTATGTGTTTCCCATGTGCGGCACTTCGTACGTGTGCTGAGGAGTTCGTCATCTTGGTGTGCATTAGCATCGACGGCATGGAAGGGCTGACTCCAAAAACTCGACGAGTGCACCATTGTGCTGCTTTTAAAAGGAAAGTCATCGCGTGTGCCGAAACGGACGTAAATCGGGCTGCATCACGGTCGTTCGGAGTTCCCGAAACGTGCGTGCGGGACTGGCGGAAACAAAAGCAGAAGATTGTCGACAGCAAAGTTCACGCAAAGGCTTCAGTGGACCACAGCAAGGTCGGTTTCCGCAAATTAAAGAGCTGCTCGGCGAGTATGTGCTTGAGCAGCGAGCGGCACGGGGCCCGTGGCGACAGAACCGCTCCAAGTGCGGGCTATGCAGTTAGCCTTAGAATAGAAAAAGACCTAATGCGGAGCCAGTTTAAAGCGAGCAGGGGCTGGCTAACTAACTTTGTGAAGAGGAAAAGCTTTTCCCTTCGAAGGCGACCGGGCATATGCGAAAAGTTTTGCGGAGGAGTACGATGAAAAGCTTCACAGTTTTCAAAGGTTCGTCCTAAACTTGCGGCACAACAACGGCTACCTGCTTGGGCAAATCGGGAATGCCGATCAGACGCCTCTTTACTTCGACACGCCTGGCACCACAACTGTCGAGAAGAAGGGGGCGAAGCAAGTTCGCATGCTGACATCGGTCTACGGTAAAACTACAGTGACGGCAATGCTCTGTTACACGTCAGATGGGCACAAGCTTCGCCGTACCTCATATTTAAATGGAAGACGCTCCTGAAAGGAGTTGTTTTTTCGAGTGGTGTGATCGTGCGGGCCAGCGAGAAAAATGGGTGCGCGTTGCAATCGATGTCTTACGTTTTTTTTTTTCCGTCGTGAAAATCGGGTGCGTGTTTCAATCGAGGGCGCGGTAGAATCGAGTAAATACGGTTTATGCAGGGGCGGGTTATACGTGCAAAAATACGGTATTCTGCGTTATATGGTAAATAACGTATTCATTTATTTGCAACATCTTAGATTACTATTTTACCAACAAAACAAAGTTTCTGCTCACAACAATGTCGACACCAGAATGTTCACCAAACTAGCTTTTTAATGCTTCTATGTAAAATCCAGGCTGCTACACCCTAACCGACAGCCACTGCGCACTCAAACAATAGGATTCATCCTGCCGCCTTCTAAGAATCATCAGCCTCGTGTGCCTCCCCCATTGCCCTTGCACCCTTCCGACCATAAACAGGCTAAACTGCGCAACCTATCAAAACACGAATGGACTACCTCTAGTGCACTGCCTACAATCGCAGTTATCTTGCTCACCCCTGATTTTGCACAGTTCTATGAACTGATCAGTTGCTTCTGCTGATGGTTTCAATATTTCCCCTAGCCACATGATTTATTTGCCACCGAAATGTGATATGGCTAATCTGCCTGGCGATAATGGGCATCGTGGGGTAGCAAGAAGAAGATGCACTGCTATAGACTTGGAAACAAGGCACAGTATTGTGAAGAACAACAAAGACGGTAAAAAAATGCCCGGCTTGGTGAAAGAGTGTGGACTACGGCAACCGACAGTGTTGACGATCATCTGCTTAACAGAGAGGTCCAACAGTGAAAAATGCTCATTAAGCAACTTGTGAAAACGTGTTCAACCAGATGCCTACTATAAGGAGGTGGAAGACACCCTGTATGTGTGTTGGCCTGGTGCCTGTACTCCGAACTCGCCCAGCATTGAAGTGAACCATTCTGAAAACAAAGACAAAGCAGCTTGCTCTTAATTTAATAATGTAGGCTTACTGCCGTGTGGAGGAGAGATACAAAGCTTCAAAGAGACACGAAATTGTATACTAAGCAGCAACCAGCGAGGTAGCTCAACTTCACTCGACGTGGAGATTAGACAGGAGTGGGTCAAAGAAATGTTTCACCACGCCCACCACGATTACATCGACGCTGACACACACAATGATGACCAAATGGGACTGTTTTTCCAGACGTTTCTGTCTAAGACACACATGCTAAAGGTAAGCCCGTGTAAGGGGTGAAAAAACAGCAACATGTGCCTCACTGTGCTTTATTAAGGGGAGATGCGAGTCGAAAAATCGCGTTTTTAGCGAAATTTTTCATATTTCTGATTTTTATTGCATTGTAATCTTCAAACCTTCTTCTTTCATCTGTGAAAAGTTCAAGACTAAATTCGAACCGCAAAATGCAAAAAAATGTGTATGAAGGCATCGCGGTGGCTCGAAATTTCGTGAATTTGCGCCGATATTGGCCATCTTTGACTGCGCGCTGCTCCCCGTCGCTATGGTGGCTAGAAGGGGGAGGTGGGAGTATCGCGCGCTGCGGAGGTTGGCGTAGAGGGTGTCAGTTGTTCATGCCGACGAGCGGTGGCGAGCGTGTCGTTTTTTAGATGCCCCTCTGGGCCGAAGCGGAGCACGTGCGTTTCCGTGGCTTGCGTTCGTACTGTTCGCACAATGCTCGAAGTTTTGAAGCCTCTTCACACCGCATATCGTGATGGCTAAACCAATGAAGCGCCAGACTCACTGCTTCGTGCCCGGATGCTCTACCGGGTACATTTCAGCCCGAAAGGCAGGTGTAAAAAGGTCTGTTTTTACCGTACCGAACGATGAGGACCGGCTGAAAGCATGGCAGCGGTACATTCCACGTGGTGACAAACTGCTCGACCAAACTGCAGTCCTGTGCAAGTTACACTTCGAGCAACGGTTTATTGTGAGAGATTACACCCCCATCGTGAATGGTGAAGTTGTGAAGATTCCTCGCGGCCGCCCATGCCTTACCAACGATGCAATACCGTCGATCTTCCCAAACACGCCGAGTTATCTCTCTAAAAAGCTTCCTCAGAAGTGCAAATCCCGGACATCGAGAGGAGAAGTGCTCGGCAAAAAAAGAAAAGTGAACGCTGAAAATGAACTTCCTTCAATGGAGCACGATTCTTCCTTAGATGTGACAACGAACGGTGAACGTGTTCCCGGCACGTAGTGTACAGTGGAAAAACTGGAGCATATGAAAGGTGAGAAGCTTCCAAGCAAATACTGGTCGATGTGCCTACATGCGGATGCTCCGAACGCTGTTGCATTTACTGTTTGTGCTCAAGATGGTGATAGTGTGTGCTTCAAGAAACTGGTGTTGTGCTCTGCTGAGGATACTTGCTATCAAGATGGTGATAGTGTGTGCTTCAAGAAACTGGTGTTGTGCTCTGCTGAGGATACTTGCTATCATTGTGTAGTGTTTGTGCAAGAGAAAGTTGTAAAAAAAGTGGACGTGTTTGATGTGAATGCTGTGGAAAGCCTCCTCCACTCCATCAACGAGATGGTTGTGTGCTCCGGTTCTGAACAAGGTGCTATTCCACTGGAGCGGCTTAACAGTTCCAATCAATCAAAATACAGAACGCATGGAAACAAGTTGTACAGCAAAAGTTGCTCAGGCATGTCTCAAGATCAAAGGCCTTGTATACACTGCAGGTATCTAAGGAAACTGCTTTTGAACCAAGCATCCTATAAGAAGAGAAAAGCTAGAGTGGCTACTGGTTACCGTGCTTCGAAGAAACTAATTATGCGGGGAAGACAGTTGAGGCGAGAAAAGGCAAAAGTCAGTGAACTAAAGCAAATGCTTGCGAAAATGAAGCAAAGTAATTCTGCTCTCTCTGAATCAAACCTTCAGGAGAGTCTGTCTAAGCTGCCTGAGAAACAGCGGCAGCAGGTACAAACATGCTTTGAAGCAGCGAAAAGGAAAGGAACACAGGGGATGAAGTACAGCGATGAATGGCTTCTGGACTGCATTATAATGCGCATGAAAAGCCCAAAGCTGTATGAGCATATTCGAAAGCATAAAATAATGGTCTTGCCCAGCAAGAGTTGTTTGAACAAGTACGTGAGAAATTATAAGAGCAACTTTGGGTTCAATGATAATGTTTTTGCTGCCATCGAAGAAAAAACCAAAAATATAGATGAGTTTCACAGGCACGGAGGTCTCTTAATTGACGAGCTGAAGCTCTCGGAGAGCCTCAAAGTGACAAGCAGTGGACTCATCAAAGGTTTCGTTGACTTGGGCAAATACACTTCTCTAGATCAAAGCACACAAACGTGTGATCACGGTCTAGTAGTATTGTACCAGCCATTTTCAGGCAACTTTCAGCAAATCTTAGGGGTTTTCGGCTTCCATGGAAATGTCAAGGCAGATGTGCTTGCAAAAATCATTGTCGATGCAACACTAACTGCCGAGAAGTCTGGGCTTTTTGTGGATTTTGTGACCACAGATGGTGCATCCTGGAACAGGAGTATGTGGCAACAATTTGGCATCAAGGGTTCTTCAAAGTCAGTTGTTTGCAAAGTGAAGCACCCTGCAGATCACAGCAGAAGTCTGCACTTCTTATCAGACCGCGCTACGGAAGCTGCATGTGCCATTACCACGAGGGCAGAAAATGAAAGAGCCAGCCATTCAGAAGCTCCAAACATACTATCAGATTGCCATAACAAGCAACAGGGGGAGTGTACGGGATATGTACACTGCAGTATGGGCTTCGTACTTCCACTCATGCTCTACTGACAATGCTGGCAGCCACAAGTTTGGCCCTGCAGGAACAGAGTCGTGGTGCAAACATCAACGCGCTGAAGCACTTGGTGAACCTGCACCACGCCACACACCTCTCTTGACAAAAGCACAGGGATTGGCTGTTTTGCCCATTTATAAGCGGCTAACGGATGAGAAGCTCCTTGCTCGATGCATCAAAGGGAAAACCCAGAACGCATCGGAATCCCTGAACAGCAAAATTTGGCTACTTAGTCTGGGGGCAAAGTTTGTCTCCCGAACGGTTGTCGAGACTGCCGCAGCTATGGCAATCCTGTGGTTCAACAAGGGTCATGCTACTTTCGAGCACATCCTGGAAGAGCTCAACATACTGCCATCTAGAGATCTAGTTACTTTCAGTGATTCCCGCAATGCGAGGCGCATCAAGAGAATGTCCAAGCGTCTGACAGCAGAAGCAAGGGCCCACCGTCGTCGTGGAGTGAAAAGGTCACGGCTAGAAAAGAGTGCTCACAAGGACCGTGAGGGCACAACCTATGCTGCAGGACAGTTCTAGTAACTTGCAGTGCTTTTCAAAGTTCTGTTGAACATTATGGCCAAAGATTATGCATTTCTAACAACTCTGTGATAAAAAAAAAAACGTTTCAAACTTTCAAATGCGTTTTTCTCCTTTTGCAGTTTTGTGTGATCTGTGCTTCTTATACACGCTAGTTCGTATACTTAGAATTGTCATACCTCTATGAAATTTTGCACATAGCATGATGAAGGCCCATAGAGTGCAAGTATCTATTCAGATTGTCAGTGCTGCTTGATTATGTTTTTCAAAAATTACAGAACATTGAAAGCCCTTGGCAACTAGAGCCATAGTAAATTTTTCTATTTTATTATTGTATTTCACCTTTTCACACACAAAATTTATATAGTTTTTTGCACTCTACAGTTCCAAAGGATCGTAGTCAGCTATATCTGCATGCTTTATCTCAAATTTTTATGGGTCAGAATTGTTGCATAACAATGGCCATAGTTCTGCAGTATCTGACCTGCAGAAAGAAAACCAAGCAATCTACATGAAAATAAATGACATATTTGAAAAGACGAGAAAAAACTCTATTAGCATGCCAATTTGTGTTAAATTCAGACTCTTATTAAAGAAAATCGTTTTTCGAGTAGCATCTCCCCTTAACCAACCAACATAGATGGAAGCGACGAGTGCACCAAATTTGTCATGGGAAAATAAAAAATAAATCCTCGCTGCTTCCGTGGTGTGGCCAGAATGCGCTACCGCCATAACTGCAAAACATGGATGACGAAAGAACATTACTGGGAGTGGCTGTTAGAGTTAAACCCACCACCGAAAGGAAAGTGGCACTCATCGCCGATAATTGTAGTGCCTGCTATTCCATGCCCAAGCTTTCAAGCATGGAAGTTTTTCCGCCTGCCTCTGAACACGACGGCAGATTCGCAGCCCATGCATGCCGATATGATTGCCAACATAAAGGTCACGTACAGACGGGTCCACTGTTAAAAGGAACACTTGCATGCAAGGCTAGTCCAGAGTTCGCACTCTTGAAAAAGCACAGTGGCTTAGATTAGCATAAGACTTTCGATTTTTGACAGTGC
Source organism: Rhipicephalus microplus (assembly GCF_043290135.1). Taxonomy (NCBI): domain Eukaryota; kingdom Metazoa; phylum Arthropoda; class Arachnida; order Ixodida; family Ixodidae; genus Rhipicephalus; species Rhipicephalus microplus. The sequence continues at coordinate 65,649,359 of NC_134708.1, forward strand.
TGACTTCTTTTGACAGACTAGTGCCCTGCATGAATGACATTTCGAGATAGACTTGCTGTTAGGAGGCCAGCAATATGAAAGGTGCTCATTCGAGTGTTCCTTTTAACAGTGGATGATACTGTAACTTTTCCATGCTGTTGATGACATCAACACATGAACAAGCAGAGGCAAATAATTCTCAAGATCAATCTGTTTATGGCTGTGCAGTTCGTCCTTGCTGCTTCGCCCAAGTAAGCGCTGCTAAAGTGCGGAACTGCTTCGAGAGCAAGCACGTTCCAAGGCAGCAGTGACTTATGCGAAGCATACAAAGCTTCTGTAGATGAAGTGGCAACTCAACTTGGGTCTGCAGTTGACAAGGATGCTTTAGGACTTAAAGGGACTGCTTGCAGACACACTGCAAAAATCAGACCATTTAACCAGTGAGCCAACTGCCCTGAATGTGCTTGTGTCAGAGCAACGGTCCCAGTGACAACGCATTAGGGCAGGCTGCACCGACATTGTCCTCGCAGGAGGCTCTGCAGATGATGCACTCCCTTTGGGGACTTGTTTTCATTAGGAACCTCTCATTGCACAAGAAGCACCTAAAGACGCTTCAAAGGAGAATGTCGCTTCCCATAAAACAAGCAAGGCTGACGAATATGGGGTATTTTATGCCAGCCAGGGAGAAGCACGTGGTGTGGCGATTGTGGCGACCGCATCACCGCATTTCAAGATTTCTCCAGGCCCACAGCAACCTTCTTCTATTTTATAGCACATACTCGTGTCTGTCTGTACTGAGTTATCCTAATTACTGATGTGCATTGGGATATCCTTTCCAATGTTGTGTTTTTTTCACAGCAGTCTGCCATTCCTCTATTTTGCTTTTTTTTCTTCACGCAACCCGCTTACAACATTTACCGGTAATAACAGTGGAATTTCGGAGACACTTGAATATTGTTATACGTGGATTGCACTGTGGTGCTGTTAAGCACAAATAAATTGCACTGGAAAAAAGAAGTAAACCTTCAGAGAGAACACCCTACATTTTCATGCAGCGTGCCACCCAGGGCTGCTCTTTCTCAAAATATGGTAAAGCATCAGTTGATATACAAGGAAGGTACTGACAAACCTTACAAAAGACACTATTCAAACACTATACATCACAATGTCTTATGAGCAGCCACTAGCACCTAAATGGTAAAGAGTATTCAAGCAAAACCAACAAGTTAATAGCAAAGATTGCGCCACAACAGAAAAAACTCAAGACGCCCTATGAAACAAAATTCAGTGGCTTAAATAATCACTTGAGAAAAGAAATACAGCTAGCATGAAGTATATCGTTTAGTTGGATTTCACTTCTCAACAAAATCAAAAGACACCATCGATCCTCTAACATTGTGGCATTTGAACATATTAATGAATCGTTTCTTTAGCACGCTTTCATTAACGTACTTTGCTCTTGAATCTACCTTTCAGCATTCACACAAAAAATTAATACAGTTGGACCCCTCCGTAAATGACACACGCCGGGTCACACTTCTTGTCCCTTTTATGACATTTCTGTTATAAGCAGGGTACCACAGGCTCTCGTGTTCTGATCAACCCTTATTTTGCGGTAGACAAACTGGTGTCCCTTACACCCATTTGTTTCTTACACCAGTGTCTCTCATAAATGGGTTCAACTGTATTATGTGATTGGCAATGCAGCTCCTGTGAAGTAATCCTTGATGCACCTAATTCACAGATGTGAGTAGAACATTGACAACTATTGAATGGCTTCCCATGAGGTGTGGCTCAATAAGGTAGGGGTTGTGGTATCATGGAAAGAATGTGCAGACCTTGACTTGTCACAGGTAGCTTCATTTTTGTCCGGTCCATTCATGATGCCGGGAGCCTGGTGGGTGGCACAGGCGTGATTGGTCTCGGCAGCGGCCTGTGCCGCAGCCACGTTGCTGGCCTCCATGTCAAGGATGTGATGGTGGGTGTAGTTTTCGCAGGGCAATTCCTTGAGCTGCATAAGGAGCTGATGCTCCTCATTGTTCAGCAGCTCTTTGACATCATGGTCAGACCGTGTCACCTGCAGCGGGTCCTGCAGAAAAAATGACATAGTGAAAATTAATTCCCTTCCTTATCATGGTATGCAACCTTCTGCTAGAACTTCCCAAATGTGGAAGTTGCAAAGAATTACACGTTAATGAAGTAACTTATTCATAATTGTCGGCGATTAAGTTCAGCAACTCTTCAGCAGTTCCACTTCAGCGCCTTAACCTTTTCAGACTCGCCAATTCAAATCAGCTCACAAAGTCCCCAATGATCCATTCTTTTATCCAAAACAAACTCAAAAAACGCAGCAATAGGCAAAGCCACAAGTACATTGGAAGCAACAGGCACGAATACTAAGCAATTGAATGTACACTCATACTTTAATACAGTCAAATCTCGATAACTCGAACTCGAAGGGGCCCGAAAATTTGTACAGTTTAAAAGAAGTTCGAATTAACGAAAGCTAACAGAACGGAGGGCTCACCATGCAGTGGCGCATGTGCATTGAGCTAACACACGAGGGGAAGTTTTGGAAGACTTGCATTTATTCACAAATCACAGGACATCGGTCATTAATTGAAGTAATCGGTGATGCGCGTCTGCACACATTTGCCTAGCAGCGAGTCAATTTCGCACGCAGCTTGCGAAGCATTTCTACTTCGGCATCAGCATTCTCCTAGCAAAAGAAGTTGCACACGACACACTCTATAGACAACAACGACTGGGTTTCCACTAAGCAGCCGCAGCGTGACCAGCACATGACAAGAAAGGAGGAGCGTCTCCACGAGGAGAGAAGCAGATCGACATTTGAGAGAGAACCACCATTGCATGGCAGCTTTTTTTTTTTTTTTTGCTCTCTTCCTGCACGTCGTTGAGAGGAGAAGGGTCTACGTAGCAGGGACGACAAAGAGGCACTGGCACTGGCGTGTGAGAGCCAACACTCCGCGACAGCCGTCTTTTTTCCCCTCTCTTTCTCTCTTTTTGCACGCGGTATTGAAAAGAGAAGGGTCTTTCCGTGACAGGGATGGAAAAGGGAGAAGCGTGGCACAGGCACGTTGCATATCGGCATTTGAGAGAGAGCAAACATTCCATTGTGGCTTTTTCTTTACTTTTCTTTTCCTTTGCAGGCAGCATTGAGATGTGGGAGGTGATGCCGGGGGTAGAATGTGGTGTTGAGAGCATTTTCAGAGGGCAGTATGTCCGAATTAACCGTGGCAAGTTCTCGCAAGTTCGATTTACAGGGCGTTTTCCCCCGTTGGAATACACACAGCTTTGACGAAACCTCAGCGTGAGTTCGAATTAACGGGAAGTTCGAATTAACTGTATTTGAATTAATGACATTCAACTGTACAACAAACCCAGATATATTGAAATATCGTATATAACGAACTTATCTTCGAGTAAGATGAACTTCGCTACAATGAGGTTTAATTGTACTGCCCATAATTTCCCTGGTGGCCAAATTATCACAGTGCCAGAGCTCCCTTTAGTAAATACTGTAGCAAACTCTATGTCCCTTACCTCCACATGCTTTATATTGGCTTGTGCCTGGCTTTCAAGCTTTTTTTATTTAAGTCACTTTTTCACAACACAGAGGAAAGTGCAAAGTCCTTTATGCACCTTTAGTTGGCTGTAGCCATCTTGCACGAAATTGCGTGATATCTCCAACTGCTCACACATTCCAGGTTTTCCATGTGAGCTCGTTTGGAGAGGTACCTTTTTTAGTGCAAGGGTGCATGCTATTGTGAAAAGGTGTTTGTGCCGTGACCGATGCTTGGCGTTATGAAGGCTCATTTGGGACAGGTAGTTTGGTCATGTTTTCCTGCGTGAAAGTTCTTCCTGCTAGCGGTATGCTTCGTCGCATAAAGCCGCTGAATTGCAGTAAAGCTCACTAAAGTAAATGTGTAATAACCACGGTGTAAGAAAATTAATTCGGGAGTGTACACTCTCTGCCCGACAAAACGGAGACCGCATCCAGATGATGTTTGATTTTAGTACATGGACTGGCTGCAGCATCCTGGCACAAAAACCAAGGGGTGCTACCACATGGGGGCCTGAAGGGACTCAGCGCGATGAGGCAGACGTGGGTTCCACTTCTTTGTTCGCCTTGTGCATCTTTTTAAAGCACCATGTGCGCTAGCAACTAACACTAGGAACGCATGCTGCTTTTGAGCAACCGAGAAACACTAGTGTGGCGAACACTGTAGTTGCCTCTTCGGTGTTCTCCCACACGCAACACCGTTACGGATGCTACGTGTGCAGCTCGTCATTTATAGTACATATGACGGCTGCGGTCACGTGGAAGGCGACGAGGGGGCCTAAAGGGACTGAAAATAGTGAACATTATTTGGACGCTCCTTCAAGCGGAGTGTCTACACCTAAATTACTTTTCTTACACTGTGGTGATAACGTTGTACATATAATTAGGATTTCCAAATGAAACTTCAGTCACTTTTTCTCCACAGCACAAATAGTTCCTTTCAAAATAAGCGCCCTCTTTGACAGCATCGGCCAAGATAGTGTTGTTTAACTTTTAGCATGAATGTTTCCAGAAATACACGAAGTGTTTGCGGTATCACCAAGCAGAGCACTGGCAGGGGCACAGGCGATGCAGCATCAATACAAAATAATATTAATAATAAAAAAATTCTTTACAATTTTAACACAAGCGCACCAAAGCGATACACAAAAGGTTTCGAAGAGAACGTTATAGTTCAGTGTGCTGCACAGATCATGACAACAGCACCGTGCACAGTCCCGGAAATATTAGACTCTTTTCTTTCGAGTACTGTGCTAATGCAGTCTGCAAGTAACAACAGGGCAAGAACTGGAAAATCAGATTAGGATCAACTCTTTTGCAAGGACACTAGAAAAGGAAATAACCACTACATTCTGAGGTTCTGTGTCAATGGTATGGTATATTCATGAGGAACGCTGTACAGGGTGACGTTGGGTTACTTTTGATGGCTGAGGGCTTTTACGGGTACACACCTAAGCTCACGGGTACTCTTGCATTTGCCTGCCCTGAAAATGCAGCAGCTAAGCACCGTCATGTTCACCAGTCAATCAATGAACCAATACATCAACAAATTCATCAATCATTTTATGTTCCACTTCAGCAAGTAGAAGGGCATGGGAAAAAAACGCTCCTGTGAGCTTGACTAGGCTTCCAGCTTAGTGAAGTTCCCAGTTAAGTAGAACAACACCTCCCACACTATATGTGGATGTAAACTAAGACAGTAGCAGTGAAAATTTCAAATCGGTGGAGCCAACAAGAGGGAAACAATACAGGCTTCAGTGACAAATGAATAGACACAATTTTTAGATCGTACCTCTCAGGTTCCCAAGAGCATTATGGTCAGACTAAATGTCCCTGATGTTTGGTCCATTGGTCGAAAAGAAGGCGCAGCGAGCAATCTGAAGCTACACATTTCCTGTGTTGGTAAAATTTTCACTACTAGTGGTCTCAGTCCCATGAACCTGTAACTAAACGAGTAAAAGATGTAAGTTGAAAGCAAATAGTAAATGGCACTTGAGGTTCCAGGGTAGCACAAAATAATACACGAGGTTCTACAGTAGTATAGCAAAATCACTATCAAACTGGATAGCGAAATGTTATGTGACCACAGTGCTGCGTATGACTTCAATGTAAGCTTTTTAATACGAGCATGGCATGTACAAAGATGCAAGCCATCTGGTCAGCCCCTCTAAAGATCCAGGAAGCAACTGTGTGTGTCAGTCAAAAGATCTAGGGAGCCCTGTGAGTCAAAGCATACACACTTCTCAACAGAAGCACGCAGTGCCTCCTTTTACTTCAGTCCCCCTCCCCGGCTCCTGTAATCCACGTGCCTTTTGCTCTACAAAAGACAGCCACTGCATTTTCTTTCTACTTCAGAACTATTCATCAGCAGGCATCGCATGTCTTAATCCACACAGAATATACCATGCGTAGGACGTTGTTATTGATTTTATCTTTACACGGGACATCAGTGACAGCAAGAACATGCTGTAAGGTTCATATAATTATTATCACAATGACAAATGTACTAATCATACAACCAGTGCAGCCAAACTTCGTAAAAAATGACTGAACACGTTTTGAAAAGCTTGGCTTATCTAAAACAATGACTGGTGCCTGTTCAACATCCAGCCTCATCTCAAAAAAAGATGCCTACGGTAAAGTGACGTTGTTTTACGAAGCCAGAGGAGTGACTGTGCCCGTTTATGTTTAGAATCATTTTGTGCCACTTCTGTTCCTTCAGCATGACAGTGACAGGCAGAGCCCATACTGATAAAATAAAGCGCGAGGGATTCATATGTCCATATCAATCCCTCACTCTTCACATTTAAGACCATCACCTACTACACTGCTAATAGCTCCCACATGTTCTTTCACTCTTGTTGAGAAGCTGCAATTGATGTTCAGTCTTTGCTGCTTTCAGCGAGCGTCACTGCTCAGAATTTCACTTAGGTGCCATCTGGTAATCTGCCAAGAACTTTTCTTGCAAGACCATGAGTGTTCTACAACAGAGTACTTTGCAGTCTATACCCATTCATGTTCCAGATGAAGAGTGCAGATGCAAAAAAATTTCCAGATGCAATAAATAACAAAGCAATACCTACTATATTTCTTGCTAATTTTACCTGTTGATAATTCACAAATGTTGCGTGTGTGTCCCCATAGGTCTATCCTACAGGTTATCTCGCCTTCAATATTTTGTCTCAACACTCTTTGAGGCAGCACTGAGTAGTTCACAATTCCAAGTGCGCGCTGGGAAATCCTTCGTAGGAGCTACACTCATACACAACGTGGTCTGCAGTCAAACTATTCAGCATATTGGCCCTTACCTTTAACTATTTGAATGAGTGCTTTGAAATCGGAATTCCTCACAGCAGTTTGATGAGGCATTTGGTAGTGCATTGAAGCCGGTCCAGAACTGGTTCACCCTGGAGACTTCCCTGTACAAATGGAACTGGTATTTTGTACAGCAACATCTCAATGTAAGGACGCAAATACATGAGTCAGCTTTTGTGAACAGAGGAATTAGGTATTGTATGACCACCCATACAAATAAATTGGGGGGAGCACAGTACCTGCTGTGACCTGTATGGCAATCAAAACATCACTGAAAACTGTTATAATAGGTGGAACCATGCCTACACAGTTTTGATTGATGATTGATATGGGGTTTAACGTCCCAAAACCACCACATAATTATGAGAGCCGCCATAGTGGAGGGCTCCGGAAATTTCGACCACTCGGGGTTCTTCAAAGGGATACTGAACAAAAATTGGTTGATTGATATGTGAAGTTTAACGCCCCAAAACAACTATATGATTATGAGAGACGCCATAGTGGAGGGCTCCGGAAATTTCGACCACCTGGGGTTCTTTTCGTGCACCCAAATCTGAGCACACGGGCCTACAACATTTCCGCCTCCATAGGAAATGCAGCTGCCGCAGCCTGAACAAAAATTGAGCTAACTGACGAAACTTGGCAATTGCACTCGAAAGATGCTACTGTTCCAATAAACTGAGTTTCTTCCCCGTATTTTTGAACAGTTCGTTGTGTTTTTGATGGATTGTGAGCGCGCGAGGGCTGCTTGTGAGCGGGAGCAGTGACGTCGAATTCACCGAGGTGCATGCAAGATACACGTGTTCTTGTCCTCCTCTTCCTTTTCTCCAGCTGTCCTTTTACACTCCCCTCTTTTTCTTTTACAAAAGCGCTGCCGCTTTGCCCCTGCCCGATGCATTGTTCACTGCTGTTGCTGTTCATACCGGTTCTGGGAACCGAAACGGAAGACGAGGGAGTCTAGAGAGGCGGGCGATGGCTGGCATTGCTGGCTTGCCAGTTTCCGGTGAGTTTGACGTCACCCAATGTCACATCCTCTAGTTCCTGGCCCTGCTGCTAGATGCAACAGTTTGTGAAAAAAGCATTCAATTTAATATTTTCCTTTAGTTTCTGCTTGGAATGAAGGTTGTCTCTATCGATTTAAGGACCAAATCTATCGATTTGGCTGACAATATTGGTGGCAAAAATTTTGCTCAGTATACCTTTAACATGCCTACACAGTGTTTTACCAGGCACAACCTAACTGTTCTGTATGCATGCGGTCTTCCACTGCACCAGTATTCCAACCTTGTGGCACTCTATTCTTGTCTTCAATATTATCCAGTCTTGCACATTTACTAGTGAGCAAAGATATCTGAAGTACTGACGTGACAATCACTCTTGGAAATGGAGTCATCAAATTTGCAGCTGTCAGGTGAAAATTTATGCTTTTGTCAGTTAGTAATCTATGGATTGAAAGCTCATCCAAGTTACCATTTTAAAAAATACAACGAAATAGATGCACATCCTCAACGAAGACACAGCACGAGTGCCCACTGTAATCTGAATTCCTGTAACTACAATAATTCACGAAAATCAACGGCAAAGGTCCGCGTTTATTTATTTTTTGAGTACCTTTCTCCCCCCCCCCCCCTCCTTCCATTTTTTTTAAGTAAGAGAGATAATGGCTGGCACTGCTGCTCCATATTTAGTCACTTCCGCTTAAAGTGCGCCCTAACGTAAACCGGCCTAGATAAAGCGCGGGCAAACTCATCATCTCGTATTCAGAGTGATAGCGTCTAAGTCCCACCATAGCCGAAAGTATAGAGGCTATGGTCCCACATACGTAAAATACAGTGCATGGAACTTTGAGTGCAATGCGTAAAACGACAAATACGCCGTTTCGTTCCTCTAGCTTGGCTTTCATTAACATCACATCGCTCTACTGCCATGCTGTAATTTGTTATTACAACTGTCCTGCATTTGAGCAATGAGTTAAAAGATCATCATAGATATTACGACACGTGCAGTATTCCTGTCGAAGCGCAATTAAAGTCGCTTCAAGTCAAGAAAACCACCGAAAGGCAACGTAGGAGTGTGAACAGTGGCCTAATGAAGTATGGGAACGTCTGGACCAACCGAACGTTGTTTACGTAACAAACACATAAGCTTTATCTCCGTAACAGGACTCCAGGGCATCGGAGCGCCGTCTCGGTGCGAGTCCAGAGAAGTGCGGCAGAAGTAGGGTTTCATGCGTGACACATGGACAATGTCAACATTACCTGCACCACTCACCCGTATCACTGCAGCGAGAAATTATTGTCGTCACGGTATCGCTAACAAGCCCCACTAAGTTTCGCGAAACTGAGAACAACTCATCCACTCTGTACGCTCCATGAATAAGCATAAGAAAGGGCACATGAATTGAAGAACATTATCTTTGCTTCTACCACATGCGATGAACCTTTCAAAAAGGGCAGTCCGCCGTTGACCGACTTCGGCTCAAAATGCCCGTAAGTTGGCTTCGAAGGCATCCGCGAGCATGACCTACTACACTCCTGACCTGCCCAGAGAGCACCTCTTCCAGCGCCCACGTTCTAGTTCATACCTTCTGCCGCTAGGGCCGTAACTTAGGAGCACTGTGGCGCTAGTCAGCACCTGTTCGCTGACGTCAGCTTGAGTGTTCGTGGTCATATTTCGGCCAACAGAGCACTCATATTGCGTAATTATTATGCACTAATGAAAAATAATTTTGAAACAAATATTTCAAAAGTCATTCACAAATTCTTTGCAATTAAATGGACGCAACATCACATATGCTGTCCTACACTATGTAAGTCTACGGATTCTCGCATTTGTCCACCAGTGTGCAATAAATTTTTCGTCACACTGAACAGCTTACTTGACCAGTCATCTAAGTGAAAAAATAGTCACATATATGCCGGCTGTTCATCACGGAATGCAGCCGTTCTTACTCTAGCGCCGTCCAAACAGCCGTAAAGTAGCAGACGAACAGGTTATAGGTAGCGCCACCTACGGCGAGCGATTGAACGAGAGCGGGGACACGCGCTCCCATAGGAACCCCGCTATCTGAACAGGTCAGGAGTGTAGTAGGTCATGTCCGCGAGGACAAACGAAGCCAACACCAAGCCAACGCGATCCTGTAGTCAGTTTGTGCAACGCCTCCTATACTTTGAAATGCCTGGCACGTCGGCCGCTATCCTATTGTTCACCCGCGGCCACCGTGTTTTACCGGACTGCCGTGAGGCGGCGCCAGCTTTTGACACTCTGCTTCATCACAGAAAGTCACTACGCTAGTCGCTCTGTGGAGCTTCGCAGCGCTCGTTTTTGTGAAAATTTTGTACTTCAAGGTTTGTAGGGCTTAGCAGAGTGAAAATAAAGTCAAGAACGAAAACAAAAAGTAAATCAAGTGGAACTACAATAGCACAATATTCTCTGCCAAGAGCTGGGGTGTGCTGCAGATAACGCAATATCACAGTACGGTAATAATACGAATAGATATTGCTTCAACATAAAAAAGAAATAACATCAATGTAAAGCAAGATCAACTGCAGGTTCATGCACATAATGGCCAGAAAATTGTAAACAAAAAAAGGCAACATGTATATATTTTATCACAGGAGTAAGTATCACAGCTATACAAAATAGCAGCAGCCTCGGCTGTGAAGAAAAAAATGCAAAACATTGGTAGTCAAAGAAAGTGCAAAGCAGAAAATGACTTTGTTGTCACAGACAATGGTAAAAATCGAGGGGCATCATCATGCATATGTAGCAAAACTAACAATTTAAAGCGAACAGGGTGGAAGAAGAGTTCTCCAATCCATGACACTGGTATCACAGTTGAAGTCTGCAGTCTAAAGAAATCACTTCACTGAAGAAAATTAAAGAACAGAACCAATATATGCCGTTTCAAAGCTTCAGTACTTTGCGTGACAGCGGCTTGTTGTGATACATCTTAGCCACTGCATTTCTGTCACTTATGTCTAATGCATGGTTTGAAAATAGCGGCTTCATAAATTTTTTGCATATTACTTTAACAAAAGCCTCTCTCTGGTCATCATTGCAGCTTTTACATTTCAACACAGGCAAGCCTGTGATTGCACTGACACTGTGCTGCAAACAATGCTCCATTGGTTTCAGTAGAGCTTTTCTGTCTGACAGCATTATGTCAACGTATTTCTTCAGTCCATAAAGAACTGTAATGAGTTCTTGTGTTGGGTAGTAGAGGCCACCCCTGTCTTGGTGGGAAATCAACCCATCCACAGCAAAGTTTCCTTTTGCTTTCCTAACTAAAGAGACACAGTTCTCACACGCACTTGTTTCGCTCACTACGCGAGCTATATAGCCCCCAACAAGTGATATGGCTGCCATATTGGGAGTCGGCAAAAAAGGCTTCGATGACAAGCAAACTTCTCGCAGCACTTGTTGCGTCCTTTTGGCGTTCGCACAGACAGCTGCTGTGCTGCCCCTCACTTCACTTCCACTAACAGCCCGGGAAGAGCAGAAGGAAGTAGAGCTGTTGACCTTGCTTCTGTCGGATGATGCAACTATTCCTGTCTTCAAAATTTTTTCTAGTCCAGAAACAGCACTTCTCACATCCATGACGTCAATGCAACCTGCAGTCCTTCTTAGAAATCCAAACAATGATTCTATTGGATCGCTTGAGAATTTTCTTGCGAGTACAAACGTGAAGCCGCACTCATTCAGCAGAAACTGTATGCATTGCACGTTGGAAACTGTGGTGAAAACTAGGGCATGGTAGGTTTCCTACCTAAAGACTGCGCGGGCGCTCGCTTGCCGGAGAGGCGCACGATAGTGTCAGAACACAGCGCCGCGGCGCAGCGGTGGCGTGCGTAAACAAGAGAGAATCACACAAAGGAATCGGCGCCGACGCGCCAGGCATCTCAAAGTACAGAAGGCGTTGGTTTGTTAAATGGTTTTGCGCGCTCTTTGAGAAGGGGCACCGTATCATTCATTCGCCTCAACAAAGGATACTCCAGTAATGTCGCGCAAACGACGTTCGCTGAGGCTCGACGAAAAGCTCATGATACTGAAATTCGTCGACGAGAACCCGACGAGCAAGCGGCGAGTGCTGGCCGGCAACTGGACATTCCCGTGTACACGCTGGTTACCGTGGTTGGGAAGCGCGAACGTATCGAGGCCGATGTCCAACGCTTCGGCCTGGCCTGCTGAGCGACGAAGTCGGGGCAACACAAGAACCTCGAGGACTTCATGCGAACCTGGTTGAGCAACGTGGCTGAAAAGCGCCCACCGCGCAGGAAGTGCGAGAGACTGCCCAAGCCGTGGCTCTCAGCATGGGCATCGATGACTTCACCGCGAGCAACGGCTGGCTGTGGCGCTTCAGGAAGGGTTTCGGCTTAGGTCGCTGCGAGCGGCTGTCTTCGGCGAAGCAGCGAGCCGCCGTCTCCAGCGAAAGGACCCGGAGGGAACCAGAGGACTTCCTCGCGTACCTTGACGCCAGAGAGCAGTACCATCCGCGCGACGTCTACGTCATCTGCTGGAATCAAATCTACTGTGCGCACCTTCCTTTCGACCTCGTAAAGCCTGATTCGGACGGAGATCCCTGGTCGCCAACCACGTGGCGGTGGTCGGGCAGCGTGTCGGCGTCATTCTGGGCGTAAACGAAGACTGCTCGGACAAGCTGGCTCCGTGGGTCGTGGGACGCCGCAGTGACCCGAAGAACCTGCGAAACGTTTGCAGCCCACCTTGCGCGTACCTTGCCAGCACGGAGGACCTCTCGCGGATGCCTGTGGGTGCATTAGAGCAGTACCTGGATGTCCTAGACAGACGCATGCGTGCCGAGAAACGCGTGGTCGCCGTCTTCCTGACCCCAGATGTGGCGGAAGCCGTCAGTAGCGACTTCAAGAACATTCGCCTGTTCTCGCTCGGATGCTCAAGCATGAGCAACCGGAATTCGTCAGACGTGAGCATACTGAAACATTTCAAGCAACTCTATCGAACCTTCCTGTTAAGGAGGTTCACCGTACTGAACGGTCAGCCGGTGGAGGCGAGGCCTACGCTCCTTTCCGCCATGTCCTTGATCACCATGTCGTGGGACTGTCTGAAGCAGGACATCATTAGGACCGCATTCAAAGATTGGGGCTTCCATGGTTGCATCCTGTCTCACTCGGCTGCTGCCGAACAAAAACAAGGTGACGCGGCAGGACATGCAGTGGACACTGGGAACGTTCTGCTGGACAGCTTTGTCTGGACGGATGAAGAGCCTGTGCTGAAGGATGTGGTAGTGAAGCTGGAGCCTCGTGACACTGTCGACGAGACAGAACAGCGGCAGGCAGGTGATAACGGTCAAACGCAACGAGTCATGTCAAACTGCAATGCTTTAAAGGCACTCGACACTATCCGTCTTTTTATTTGTCATAACGACTGCGGCGAAGAAGCGTTAAAATGTTTTCGCACTCTCGAGAGCGCATTCTACAAAGCATTTTCTAAGAAAGTGTGTGAGCGCCGAAGAAACCGAACTTTTGTCAAAGTACGAGTTGGAAGCACGGGGCAGCATCAATATAAGTCATGGTTGAATAGCATTGGGGGTTCGCATCCTTTACAAGCTCATTGTGTCAGTATGTTGGGTGATGTTCAGAAATAGGCATAATATGCCACATAGCTTCATAAACAAGATATTTTCTGATTGTCCATAGCTAGTGGTGATCAAAAGGCTGTGGTAGATTGAAAGATTTACTTTAAGCATAGCATTGTGCATCTTTACAAACAGCATGTTAACGGAAAAGAAGCAGCATTTGTCATCCAAATGTGTGGCAGTTTGGCTTAAAAAATACTACTCTCGTAGCTGAAATCTACATGTCTAGCAGTTCTATGCAAATGTGATCAAGATGTAACGATAATTCATTCAGCCACTCACACCAGAACAAGGAAATGTTTGCTGCCTACGAATTCCATCTGTAATAAATTGTTTGCTTTGTTTCAAATGGATTTGACCCACTATTGCGTAGCTGTCTTGTCAAGCACAAGTTGCTACAAGAGAAACTGACTATATATATTTGTAGGTGTTTCTTTTTATATTTGCTATAACTACGTGCAGGGACATTATTATTATTACCAGGTTTCCCAGTGCAAGCTAGCACATTTAGAAATTCTAGCTGCTATTGGCTTTGCATGGAAACACATGAATCTTTGAAGTGAATGAAAATTCAGAAAGAAATTGAGTTCCTCAAAACTGGTGTGTGAGGAAAAGATACCATTGTGAAGTACAGTCCGCTTTTGTGCATCATTTCATGGCACTGCTGTAACTTTTGTAGTGCAAGCTACATTGGCCTTATTGCCATTTCGCTGCGGTTCATGGCCACACTGAGAGCTGAGCCATGGCCTATCAACCGCCTCTGCAGGCAGCGCCACTCACCCTGCCATCTGGCATAACAACAGAGAAGGAGCCGATGAAACGGCATTTTCATTTGAAAGTCAGTGTTGTGTGTCTCTGTGTGTAGAACCCTGACCATGTTCAGTCGCACTGTGACTGTTCAAACTTAACAAAGGAGAATCTTCTATCATGTTCCCTTCTTTTTTCATCTGAAGGGGTTTAGTATGAACCAAATAGCCCAACAACACGTTCTCGTGACCGGCGTTGCATCATACATACAGAGAAAGCGGCTCGGTGGGATTCGTCGGCAGGTATTAAAAATGAGTCGCAGTGACGAAAAGAAGCTAGTCTTGTCGGCTGAACAAAACCGAGAGGAGGCAACAAGCTAGATTATCAAGGTGGAGATGGATGCAATAAGCAGGACACGAATCGTACCTCTCGTTACGTACACGCAGGCAAGACTGAGTGGAGCAGCAGCCAATTTTTTTCAGATTTTGGGTACAATTAAACAGAAAATTGAAAAAAAAAAGCAATACGTAAAGGTAATGATAGCACAAGTGCCACTCCCTCTCTCCTCCCCTTCAGTGAAAAGTAATTCAACAAGATTTGGAGTGGTCGCCCTTAGTTGGTCCAGATCAAAATTTCATATGACGGAGGATGAGCCACTAAAAATTTTAAAATGCTCACCCATGATTTTAGTAAAGGGCTTTATTGAGTTGGCATAGATTCACCATTTCGAAAATGGTGAAGTCATGTGAGGAAAGTGTATAGGACGCTTGCTTCGTCATTGTCTTAAATTTCAAGTTTTGAGAACGAAGGAGGGGGGGGGGGCACTGGCTCGGGATTTAACAGTAACACTTAACAGCTGAAGGTTAACTTTGTAACATTCTACGGTTATATGGCTAGTTCTACAAATAGCATGCATTAGAATAACATTGAAAAATTCTTACAACAGTGCACTGAGCCAATCACAAGAATATCATTTAAATTACATCTGTTTCTAAAGCATGGAGCCGCTCTTATGTTTAGCCACAATTTTTGGGACACCAAAATGTGGTGATCACTTTTTTTTTCTAGTACAAAACATCCTGTTGTACAATCAATGCAACTTGGGCAGGTTGGCGCATAACTATAATAGAGAAGCGCATAAGATTCGTTTGCGAAAGATGGAGATGTAGACAGCACAAGCAAACTTCAACCAAGGTTCAGTTTGGAACACGCAAGAATAGATCGTGTCATAAATTGCAGTGATGTCACGCATCGTGCTTATATAATGAAAGTACTAAAAATCCTTGTTATCACAAAGGCCAGTGGGTGTCATTGCTGCCAGCGCATGTAATATTCTCGGCTCTATAGTATCACTCCTGTTTCTTGATAGCTGAAAGGCTTTTATAATTTTCTGATATCACCAGGATGCTTGAGATCATGGTGATTTGTGGTAGGATATATTCTTCTGCATTCCATAATGAGTGTGGTTTAGAGTTGATGTTTGTGCTGTATACATTTCGGGTCTTTTGTATCCACAACTTATGTGCTAATGATTCGATGTTCTACAAGTAAATTCGTAAAGCAGTTTGTGGATGTGCTACATTCATTTCACAGCTAATATAAAAATTTTTAATATTTTGAGTGAAGAGATGAAAAGCATACATGAAATCCTAAGTGGTGGAAAGGTAATCGTTGCTTTAAAGGTGGTTGTAGTAATACCACGCTTGGTTCTATATAGCTCGAGGCTATAACCAGTAGTTGCCCCTGAGATAAACCATGATGAGCTTGGTTAGCCACCTTATATACGAAGTCTCTCTCTGGATGGGAAGGGTACCAGAATCTTGGAAGAACGCCAACATCGTTTCAGTTCATAAGAAAGAATGTGTCAAGCAGTTGACAAATTAAAGACTTAACAGCTTACTGTCTGTTGGCTACAAACTATTTACAAAAATAATAGCTAATATAATTAAGGCGACATTAGAGTTCAATCAACCAAAGGACCAAGCAGGATATTGTAGAGGCTGCTCCACAATAGACCATATTCATCCTGTAATAAAGAATGCGCAGAATACAACAAACCCCTATACACAGCTTTCATAGATTACGAGAAGGTGTTTGACTCAGTTGAGACATCAGCAGTAATGCTGGCACTACGGAATCAGGGCATCAACGAGCCCTACATAAACATACTGGAAGAAATATACAGTGGATTTACAGTCACCATAGTTCTCCATAAAGAAAGTGACAGAATCCCCATAGAGAAGGGTGTAAGGTAGGGAGACACGATCGTTCCAATGCTATTCACTATACGTGTTTACAGGATCGGCAAAGAAGCACACTAGCTGAGGTTAAGCCAAGACATGCTGACTGCAGAATGTTCAGCTTGTCTAATGAGCTATGTATCTAGCTCTAATTTTGCCCCAAGTTGACACAAGTTCCATACGCAAACATATACCGGCCCCCACTGAAGTGGTTGTTAAAATATGGCTCATATTGAAAGCTTGGGATGGTTCTATACGTATTCATACAAGCATGTTTTTTTAGTGCGTGTCTGTTTTTTTATTTCCGTGCATTGAAGAAACTTGCCAGTATGAATAGACCATAGAGGCGCCAAAATTGCGAAGGCAAAAGAAGGTAGAAAGGCGCTATGCATGTCAGGCGAAATCAATGCACGTCAGCATTATCGCTTTTTAAAAAAGCACGCTGCTAGCACGTGCTTCAAGTTTAAGAGTATTTCATACCGTGGTCATTTAAATGAGGGGCGATTACTTATAATCCCAGGGTTTATTGCTGACTTATACCCAATAAAGTGGATGCTATGAGAACCGTCACCATGACCCAATCGGTGGTAGAACATCGATCACGTAATTTGAAAGTAATAGGTTTGGTCGCTGCCATCTCAAAGTTGCCTTTTTGTCCACTCTGGTTTAAGCAATCCCGCATGGAAGAACACCTGGAAAACTGCTCCTCTGCATTCGAGCAATTTTTAATCTAGGCTTTTAGACGTCTCAGCTGTCGTATAAATGTATGCAATGTAAGTAGCAGTATATATACATGAATAGGGACGTTTTGAATCGAATACGAATATCTATTGAATATTAGTCGAACAGTTTTCGAAAGGCTTAACGTTCTGAAACATTTTATTTCAAACAGATACCCACAGTATTTAACAACGTAACATATTACTTCAGACTTAAGCACCGAAGATGCCAAATTTATGTAAAGTGAAATAAGCTCGTGTACCGCATGCAGCGACCAGAGCCTTCGAGGTTCTAACCACTTATATGCATGCGTTTCGACACATTTCTTAGGTGTAAGTTGAATAATACACTTACTTCAGTGCTGGAGGCGTTACTTCGTCACCATCTTTTCAGAAACGCTATAAAACCTAAAAGTTATTTCGTGAATGAACATCATAAATTTCACGTTGATAAGTGGAATGAGGATGGTCCCTTCGGTGACGGTGAAGTTTAAAGCAAAAATTCATTCATCTATTGGCGAGTGTAACACTTCGATATTCCCATGAAAGCTTGAATTACACACGCCTTGGTAATTCACCAACTAAAGTTTGCTCTTCCGACACGTTGTTCCTTTCAGGTTTTCCCATCAGTAACAATTGTTCGAAAGTTATCAGTTAAAGTATATTCGGCAATTCAAGTTTTTGCCATTTCATACCACTACCAAATCGAATATAACGCTATTCGATTGGTTATTCGAAACTTTCGAATATTCGCACACCCCTTAATGTATGACGTTGGTTAGATTTTTCGATACGTGGGAACCCTGACACTGTAAATTTACCAGTATCGCCAGTATCGATTAACTGGTAGCACAGCAACATCATCGTTTCGCCAGAGTGCTGGGTGATTACTTCAGCCTAGCTCTGTATCATATGTCAATAAGTAGAAAAACTATGATATTGGTATGCATTTAT
This sequence comes from Rhipicephalus microplus, assembly GCF_043290135.1. Taxonomy (NCBI): domain Eukaryota; kingdom Metazoa; phylum Arthropoda; class Arachnida; order Ixodida; family Ixodidae; genus Rhipicephalus; species Rhipicephalus microplus. Next base: position 65,667,509 of record NC_134708.1, read on the forward strand.
TCTACAGTTATTCCATGAAGGACCTAGTGAAATTTTGCACGGCTGGTTTTACTTTCACGGTGGTCTTGTAGATATTGTGTGTATATACAATATAGTGAATCGACTTCTCACCCAAGGTCGCAGAGTAGAATCCCGGCCACGCCGGCCGCATTTTCGATGGTGGCGAAATGCTATAGGTCGGTGTATACTGTTATGTTTAAACAGATAGTCGAAATTCCGGTCCACTTCTCTGCAGGGTCTCATAATCAGATCGCACCTTTGGCTCGTAAGACCCCAGCAATTATAACCTTCATAAGCTTCCTCACGCAGTGGACGTTCTGAAATAATCATTAATGCTTAATTAGTGCGTTTAATGAAAACACTAAGACTGTTTTTCTCAGTGTATGGCAGGTAAAGTGCGCCGCTCATCTGCGTGTGAATTTTATATCCAGGAAAGCACACTGCCGTGCGCGTGTTTTATTTATACAAGTCCGCGTTCCTGCATTAGCAAACTGGCGGAAGGGTTTGGTGCTCCGGTTTAATTATACCTAAATGGTAATCTTCCTCCCATTCTTCCTTTGTTACCAATCCTCTTCTACCTGCCCGCCTCATCAAGGTACGTTGTTAATGCTTAAAAAAAGTTTCTTGTCTTCTTCACTAGCTTCCCTGAACAATGTTTGCGGAGGATTAATCTGCTCTCGCGGTGGTAAAGCAATTCACGCATACAGATACGTTTGCCTATACACTTGAACAAACACCACCAATCCGTCTACTCGATATAAACAAGGATTCCCGCATGTTGTTACCCACGAGTTAGTCGCCAAAGGCTTAGTTTCACGTAAACCAGCGGGATCTCGACGGACGAGTGGTGTACAGAGCTTTGTAGTTGCCTTAATCCAACCAAATCTAGCCACAGTGTATGCGTGCATCAGCCGCTTTTCTGACGAGATGTTGTACACCGCATTTCTTTCTTATTGCGTGTCTACAGCGGTAGATGTGTTTTCGTGGACCCAAGTGCGAGGTTCATGCCCGTCTCAGGAAACCCTGTGCGCTTCAAGAGGACTTTTACAAAAAAGAATAAAAAAAATAAAGCAGTAAAGCACGCAGCGCCAGAGGTGTATCGGAACATGGGTCCCGTGGAGAGGCAGTAGAACGTGAATCCGTCAATCCTCTCATGCAGCAACTTAACCTTCCATTAGTTTGATTTCCTCACTGCGTGTAAACAAAATAAAAAAATCACAGCATATCCACGGAGTGAATGATATGTGGGGCGAAGCGTCCATCCATCCGTCCGTGTGTCTGTCCGTCCATGCATGTGTTCATCACGTTCGAGAATGCATATGGCGTGCGGGTAACACCGACGAGACGCAAGCCAAGGAAGCCCAGTGCAAGTTTTGTCAACGCGCCCGTCGCTCTGCTTCGTTCTTGCCTAAACCAACAATTCGCCACGTACGGGAACTATCCAGGAAACTAAGAGAAGCACTCGTTCTCCGCGCAGTCAGGCAAAGCGCGCGCAGCAGCTAATCGGAGCAGTGGCACTTCGGAGAGTCGTGGCAGAGTAACGCCATCTAGAATATGAGACGAGAAATGGTCATCAAATTGTTTTGCCTTCTTTCTCCTCTCGTCTTCTCTCGGTTACACGTGACTAGTGACAAGGTTAGAATAAAAGGAGCTTAGCCCCTGAAAAAAAAAAACATCGACCCAAGAGTGAAAAAATAAATGAAACTGCTGCAAATTGTTTCGAAAAACACTGGGCGTTCATACACAGACGAAATATCAAAGTCAGAGCACCACAAAATGGTGTGTTGTCCTGACTCATTGTAGACAGGTTGAAAATTCTGTGACGTTTTATTTTAATCAAATATTCACATATTCGCAGCGTTGAGGTGTCACGACCTTCTTCTTGTGATCGTGTCCACATGCTCTGTCTTTATATAACGGCAGATTAGATAATCTGTGAGCTTCGTCTTTTAAGAGCTGAACGCGATAGCGATATGCTGTCCCTGTAGTGCGTACTTGAAACACAAAGTGCATGAAATCTTTTCGGACTTGCTATGCAACCACTATGCGGCGTTAAGGGAATACGCGCAGTAACGTGTGTGCTTTGTGTAGTGGGTGACCGGTTTTTTAACCATGAAGTCGTTATGATAATCACAGGTTCTGATGCCCGATGTACGCTTGTATCGCACGTTACTACTGCAATATTTTAAGTTGTATTGTGAAGAATGTACACAGGACGCGTGTGTTTATAAAGCATGAAAGTTACTTTCACTGCATTTCAAAACAGGGAGAGTTATTCTCACTGATCACTCCAGCAGACGCGAGGTTGTGTGGTAGAATATCCGCTTGTCACAAAAAAGGAACACTAGGCAGATCTGTTTAGTGTTCCTAAACGAACGGATACTAGCGCGACAAAAACGAGAATGAAAGATATACTACAGCGCTGCTCGCAACCTAAATTTTATTCCGAAAAGAAGCGAAGAAAAAACAAATAGAAACTGGAAAAACTAAGAAAACAAACCATCGCGATATGAAAGGTGACCAAAGAAACAACAACAGCATATGCGACCGATGAGACGTGAACGTGACGCAAGCTACCCATGAGTTATGGTCACTTCTGCACCCCATAGTGCCAATGAAGGCTGACTTGCCACCTTCTAGTGACATGCAGAACACTCTCATGATTTCCCGTGAGCGCTGGTCTCTGTGGAAAGGCAAGATTTATATTATATCAAAGCAATGTTTACAAGCACTTCTCCGATAATTAATGGTTAAAATGGGAACCTGTGCCTGTCTGTCTTTTCTCTCCTCATTAACGTTTTTGTCGCGCTATAGTATTCGTTAAAGATACAGAGGAAATGACACTGAGTATACATTTACGAGAGTTATTCTTTTTCGAAAGTCTATATCAACTTTTCAATTACGCTGTTCCACACATAGAAGGGCGTCTCGCGAAGGCTAGCGAAGTTATATGTCATGTTTCGCAACCCGAAAGTATTGAGTCGCATACAAAAAAACGTATATTTATGCGTCATGCGATTTTATACTAGGCTGCATCTGACGCTTCTATGTCAATGAACCCGCCTTATTGCTTGACAGATGGTCATAGGTGTCAACATATTTGTCTTCGTATAAGTGGCGTGATACGCCTTTGCGAGCAGTGGTAAGGACACCTCAACTCAAGTTTTCGAGCGCATGATACAATAAGCAAAGCAAGAAACACACACAAAAAAGTTGATTTCATGTAATCTTGTGTTTTCTAGCTAAATATATGGCTGTTAATGACAAAGAACAGTTATTGTTTGTCGAAAGCGTCACAGGTAATAGAAGAAGAAGCTCCACACAACGCGCGGAATAATACATATATATGAAAACACTATAGAGATTTCGTCGGTAGCGCATGCATTAGACGCTGTGTGTGAAACGCACTACAAATATTCACATTAATTGTCAAGACATCAACAGCACTCACAGTGAAGCAAGCTGCAGTTTCTGAGAATTTACGTCTCATTCGCTGGAGGTAAATGACGCGCCGTCTCCCGAGGCGCTAAACACGACTTCGTGTCACTCCTACAGAGCTCCCGACAACGCCGACTAAATGAGGCACGTTCTGAGTGATTCGTATAAGAAATGTCTTTGCCGACAGTGACAAGCTTTTTCTCTTCGCATCTGGCATGCGCAGAGATCCCTTCGTAAGCGTGAATTACTTTAACTACCAATAGCTTCACCAGGCTGCGCAAATGGCTGGCAGTCACTTTTGAGCCGTTTGCTCCTATGGGGAATGCTGTTTCCGAAACGCGCGACCTGTTTAGAACCTCCTAACGACGCTTTGACTCGACCTTTTTTGGCCTTTTTCTTTCGCCGAACGCCTTCTGGCTTTCTGCCATACCTTCTCTGGCACACAGGTGACCAGAGAAGCTCCAGGGGTTGCTTCCTGCATTTAGTTTCAGTAAACGGCATTCTTTGTTGAAGCAAAAGCTTCATAGCCCTGCCTTTGTTGTACACGTGTACTGACAAATCACCAAGCTCAGTAAAATCCTGACGAAAAGCTGGCTTTAATGTAAGCAAGGATGTCGTTGCCAGGCTAATAAAAGAAGAAGGACGACAAAAAGATGACGTTCGACCCCGTGAAGCATGCGCCAAATAGTGACGTACTATTGTACTAGCAGCTCGATCGTTGCCGAACCTAATTTTGCTTCTACCAGCTGTACTTTCACACAAAGACATACGGGATAACGACGTCCGCTGTATAAGTCGCTGTATTTTTTTAGAGCCCAATATCAACGAAAAAAAGGAAGACAACCATGGAGAAAGAGCACAAACCCGAGGGCCAGCGGAAAAGCACCTGCTGACCCTGCAGCGCAATTTCCACACGGTGGAGACCCCACTAATGAGCAGGCTTTGTCGTGTCAGCAGATTATTTAAGCAAACATGTCGCCAAATGAAGAACTCCCGCTCGCATCTACATGAACCGTGAGCTACATGTGGTCTAGTGGCTAAGGTACACGGTTGCTGACTCGCAGGTCGTGGGATCGAATCCTGGCTGCGGTGGCTGCATTTTCGATGGAGGCGAAGCGAAAGAATGGCGCTAGTAGCTCGGCCTCAATTACTCTAATGGCACGTCATGCCCCCATGACGCGTAAGCAACGGGTGTGACGTGAAATAACGTTTTCAACGTTGCGGCAACGTGTTGTCAATAATCAGTGCCATTGGGGTTGTTGGAACAGTCCATAAGAATAAACCGCATGAGATTGCGCCAACGGATGGTGTCGTTCTTTATGCGAAAGCGTCAACCAGCTCACGCTGCGAAAATCAGCGTGAAGGCGTCGGTGTCGTTGAAAAGGAACAAAAACTACACTATCTCCCGCTAAAGGGAACCATGTGCAGATGCAAAGCACCGGGCGCTAATGTTTGCACTGATGGCGACGTTGACGCTGGCGCTGATCGTGACGTGGCGCAGGAGAAAAACCTGGACTGCACATTTTTATTGTTAAACAACGCACAGGAGAAATCTCCCACCAGCGCTACGGTGAAGGTCAAGATCCAGTGCCTATATATACGGGGTGGCCACCGGTGAACGGTTGTGCAGTGCAAGCAGTCGTTGTTTTTTTTTTTTCAATTAAGGAACTCGTCAGCACACGCTACCTGCGTTGGCAATGAGAGCCGAGAGATCGGGGAGCGAACGCGGATGCGCAATGGAAGTGTAAACACCGCCGCGAGAGATGCCTAGAGGAGAGAGAGAGGGCAGCGAGCGTAAGCTAGCGGATGCTGATTGCGTCGGCGTTGCGAGGCTAGAGACGGGGAGCGTAAGAGATGAGAGATAAGGGGAGGTGATGCGCATGCGCAGTAGAGCGTGGTCGCCACCGGATCAAGCTCTCTCATAAGATGCTTCGCATCTAAATATCTGCGTTTGCTGAGAGAAAAAAAATCGAAATAGCTGCAAACAAAGAAATGACTCGAGTTGCAACAGAAGCCAGGGCTGCTGCGTGGCGAGCTGGTGCTCTACTAAACAGCACTACCCTCCCCGCCCCCCCCCCCCCAAAAAAAAATGAAAATTGAAGAAGAAAGAAACCTCTATACTAATGTCATGTAATGCGAGATCACCGTCACGCATGTAATGACGAATGGCATAATAGTAGAATCGCGCTATAGGTTTCAAAAAATCTGAGAGACACAACGAGTGAGGGGTTCAGATGCCTACTTATTACAACACACTCAGTCATATCAATCATCATCATCAAAAAGAAGAACAAATAAAGTGAGGGGTAGCATAAATTCGCATGTTAGTTCACGGAAACGTAGTGAGTGCCAAGATTCCGTAAAGTATTTTCCGTAAAGTGGGTGTAACGCTTCCGTAAAGTTTGACCAGCAGTGGGAATGACACAGCGCTGAAGAGCAAGAAAAATCCCGAACTATTCAATTCTAATGTGATCACTTTTGCTTATAAATTAATAGTTTCTTGGCAAATCCCTCAAAGTGGGTGTGAATCATACATAGACGCCACCACCATCATAATCATCAAGCGCGCGTGTCCCTTTGCTAAGTTGGAGGACCCCGTAGAGAAGTGGACCTGTCGAGAGAGTCTTTCAGGTTATCATGGCCGACGAGAAGGTGCGTAGGCGTGAGCGGTCCCGTTCGATCTACCAGGACGACCCCGACGTCCGGACCTTCTTTGGTGAGCCGGACCCCCGGAGCGATTTCGATGTGGACTTCAGTGCGGAACCCGACAGTAAGGTCAGTGCGGCATGAAACGCTTGTGCATGGCCCGTGTGCCCCAACAGATTGTTTTCTACTGTTAGATTGTAAGATGCCGGAGCGAAGAGGTAGATGCCTTGGGCATGGTTTCGCGGGTTGAATTTCGAAGATGGCTATGCTTCCTTAGTGACGTTGACAGAAATTTGGTTTCGAAGAGGGGGGGGGGGGGCTCACATCTTTGGCATTCAAAGGGCACCTATGGGTAGGCGAGCGTGACTTAGGGCAAGCATGTCCCATAGTCAATTATTACTATTATTTTTTTTGTTCCGAGACTTTATGACTGCCCGACCGCTAGCTCGTGTTGCGTTTTCATACATTTACGATTTGTTTTTGTGTTTTACTGAAACTCCATTGGATGCTTTGAAATACATAATCAACTAACCCAAACATCCTGCCTCCCGGTTCTTGGGCGATCCCCCTCTGTGGGCGAGTGCCAGCAATGCAAGAGGATAATAATCATCATCATCATCATCATCATCCTAATCATCATTCGCAGGGGCACGTGTGCACTGTGCCACCCTCTGGCCACGTCCCTGGTTTGACAGCAAGCAGACGCTGCCGTTAGTGGCCAACGCTCTTGAGAGCTTTATAGTTTCGGAATGCAAGATATGATTATATCCAGAACTTCCCGTAAAACAAACGCGTGTTGTGAGGAAAAAATTAAGGCACCTCGCAAGCTAGTAGCTCATGCCTCCGATAAATAAATATTGAACAAGCGGATGAACTCTGCTTCATGGAAGTGTCCGCTAGTAAACATGAGTAAAAATGTGATGCGACATAAGGATAGCTGGAATGATAAGTTGAATGGTTATTACCATAGGTTGGCATAAAAAAAACCGCCAGGCCAGCGCGGAACGCGCAGGACTGTCACAGTGGAAGCTGGAAGAGCGGCTTTTTAAAGCCTATTGTAACTATTTGGATAACTGCTACAAGGACACTTGCAGGGTACCCAATTCGCCATAAATAACTGTTGGGTAGTAGGCTTATATTCACTATGCCCCCAATCGTCATTCTTCGAAAAAGCCTGGCAGCCGCTACACACTTGCAAGAAATTTCGTGCAAGTTATTCATGCAGTACAGCTGACGGCGATAACCAATTATGGCCTGAAGTGGATATGCGGTATAGTTAATAGGTCAACAAGAACAAGATTTTTTAATGGGATGGTGCATACCCACTCGTTACGCAATCCGCATAATGTGACGCCTGGTTGATCCTTTGCTCTCAAGGCATCTTTGCAACGAGATTTCAAAAACCGGCATAACTTTGTGGTAGAATATTGGGCTGGCACGCAGGGGACACGGGTTTGAATCCCGTTGTGTCCTTAATGTTTCATTTACAAATTTTTTCCTTATTTCGTAAGATAGTGGTTACGGACACCGGCGGTGGCAGACAAGCGCGGTGCACGTGACCCTTGTAGTGATTGATTGATTGATTTATTAGTGGGGTTTAACGTCCCTGAACCGCCATATGATTATGAGAGACGCCGTAGTGGAGGGCTTAGGAAATTTCGACCACCTGGGGTTCTTTAACGTGCACCCAAATCTGAGCACACGGGCCTACAACATTTCCACTTCCATCGGAACTGCAGCCGTCACAGCCGGGATTCGATCCCGCGACCTGCGGTCAGCAGCCGAGTACTTTAGCCACTTGACCACCGCGGCGGCCTGACCCTTGTAGTGATCTCAAGTTTCAATATAAAAGTGAAGAACTCACCTTGATTCACAGAATATTATATTACGCTTAAGGGCTCACTAGAGCTCAGACTCGCTAAAATTTTCTCAACTGGGCTCGCATGGACTCAGACTGACTCAAATTTCTCAACCGGGCTGTCTCGGCCTCAACGTAAAAATTTACTGACTTGGACTCGATGCTCGATCGGAGTGAGTCGTCTCTTGAGGGAGTTAGCTATAGACCAATGATACTGTGGATTGGTTTGTAGTGTTGGTCTACTGCGTGCAAGCATTAATCTGAAATGACAGCTGGCCTGCGAAAACTTCACAACATTACCGCGTGACAATGTTGCTACATGTGCCGCTGTACAAGGAACCCACGCGTGGTGTGAGACGTGCCTGTACCGACTGCACATATTTCAATTTTCTCGTAGTGGACAGCCTCCTCGTTAATATGTTAATGGAACTAGACGGACTGTTGGAACAACGCCTTATGGAAATTTACCACTGCCCTTTATTTGGGAGGCACTCGAGTTTTCCACTGGTTAGGCAATGCGTACGTGTTAACTTGTAGTGCCAGCCCCGCCGCGGTGGTCTAGTGGCAAAGGTACTCGGCTGCTGACCCGCAGGTTGCCGGATCGAATCCTGGCTGCGGCGGCTGCATTTCTGATGGAGGTGGAAATGTTGTAGGCCTGTGTGCTCAGATTTGGGTGCACGTCAAAGAACCCCAGATGGTCGAAATTTCCGGAGCCCTCCATTACGGCGTCTCTCATATTCATATGGTGGTGTTGGGACGTTAAAACCCATATATCAATCAATAACTTGCAATGCCAAATTCAAACCGTAAATTTTGGAGTCGGAGGGTATTTTAGGCCGGCGGGGCCGTTTTAGAGGCGGTGGGCACCCAAGTGTCAAGATAGACATCATGAAGTCGTGAAAGGGTGTGAGAATACTAAGAGCTAGCTAGCTAGCTAGCTAGATAGATAGATAGATAGATAGATAGATCGATAACGCACCTTAATTAACGTCTTCTGGCATTCACAAAACTAAGGGAGGTGGAGGAATAAAATTTTTTGTACTTGTGAGCACAAAGCAGGACTTTGTACAAGCCTCAAAAAGCACGTCTTTCGAAGCTTTCGGTGGGTCCATTATTGTTGCACCGAGACATAACAGTGCTGTCGAATATATGTATACGTGGTAAGCGCTTATTTTGTTCGATGTGGTCTCGGCAAATGTGACGCCCACGGGACGGTTTTCAGCTCTCCCATAGCAGAGTACTGGGTACTCTGAATAGTTAGCAACTTCTTCTAAATACACTGAGTATTCAAAAGTGTCCAGCTCGATGAATCAGTGGCTAGGGGGCCCGGCTGCTGGCCCAAAGGTCGCGGGTTCGATTCCGGCCATGGTGGTCGCATTTCGATGGAGGCGGAATGGGATTCCCGCGGTGTACTGAGCCCTGTCAGTGCTCGTTAAGGAACACCAGATGGTAAAAATTTATGTAACCCTCCACTGCGGCATCTCTCATATCTAGTTTTTAGGGTGTAAACCTTTACATATTATTATCATTATTATTATTATTATTATTAATATTATCATTATTATTATTGTTATTATTCAGAATTCGCCAGTCTATGTGGCAGTTTGGTCCCGAGCATAGAGCACTGGTGCGTGCACGTATGAACGTATCTACAAACAGCTGACGCCGATGGCTCACATAGAAGCGTTTGGGGGAAAATACCAGGATCAGTTCTTGTCGGTACCTGCGTTTTCCACGTTTTAATAAAGGACCACGGCTTCGACTGCAGGCGGAGGTGGACGCCGACCAGCTGTTCGGAGACACTGACAGATTTATGGCCGACGCTGAAGCCCTGGCCGGGAGCATCAATAAGAGGAAATCGCGAAAAGACCACGACAGTTCTTCGACCAGGTCTAGAGGTACAGCGTAATTTGATTTCCCATCCTTGTGCCTAAACTTATTTCAGTGCCTGATAACCGTCCATTTTTTGAATTAACCATTTTGGGGTGGAGTGTCACATTTGCAGAGAAAGGAATAACGACTTTAGCCGGTCCCTCTACATTGCTGAGCCATGCAAGACCAGCGACAGCTAGAGGACCGAAGCTGGAGTGGAAGCAACAGCGTGTAGATTTCTGGATCACAGCGTGCTTAAGAGGCGACTCGGGCTGGGCACGTGCATTGCACCATGGACACGAGACGACTTGGTGTTTGAGCCGGCCAATTTTAGACACGACGAGCTTCTTTATTTTTTTTGTCTACGTGTTGACGAATTTAGTATCTAACTTGCCCGATCGCTGATTCGAAGTCCCCTCTTCACGAACAAATATGTTAAACTAATTTGTACGTTAAGGTTAAAAGTTATTAGTAAATATATTTCACCGCACGTGATCGTTCAGAAGTTCCTTCAATTTATCAGGCCGTATAATAATTACATGTAATCATGCAGCAACACCAAAGCATGACAACGTCTTCAGTTAAATACTTTTTGTGATTGTCGCGTGTTTTCGTTCTGTGGCACTTTATCAGCGTTCTGTAATTTCTTTAGCGAACGGCTTATGTTGATTAAGGTGAAGTTCGAGAGAGAGGGCTGTTGGAGTAGGTGCGTATTGCCAGGAATAAAGTTAGCGCAGTTTTCTTTTTAATTACGTTACCATAAGTGTACGTTTACTTTCCGTAGGATCCAGGAGGCGGCGAAGGCCTTCGCTGAGCAAGAAAGGTGGAAGCGGCAAGGACAAGAAATGGGCAAAGGAGGACTCTTATTTCGAGACGTTCTCAGAAAAGATGAGCAAAGCCGAGCGACGTCGAGACACTGCTGCTACCAAAGAAGCGACTGCCAGCGAGTCTGCTTCGAAGGTCGAAGCTGACGGCGGCACGAAGCCGGCCGACTTCACAAAGGCCACCACGGCGGAGGGCACAGAGGAGCGTTGGAGTGCCGCTGAGCCGAACGAGCCAGCAGGTACCACAGCGTCCACTGCAGCAGCAGAGTCCACTACGAGGAAAGGTTCCAAGGAAAGGTCGTCCAAGAGGAGAAGCAAGAAACGCGAAAGCGACAGTGCAATTCAAGGTTTCAACGTCACCGACCTGGCCAAAGCTCTGCTCGATGTTCTCGAAGCCGAGCAGCAACAGCAGCAGCAGCTGCAACAGCCGCAAACTCAGGCCATCTCCCAGCCGCCATGCGAAGTCTGCATCGCCGCTCGGGAGAGTAGCAACCAATGCATGGCATGCGAAGATTCCAGACCGCGGGATCGTCCCGAAGTGAGCCGTAGAAGTTTGTGGTGCGACAAGCGCAAAACGCCGCAGAGTGACGACCGCCCTGACACACCAACGAGGCGAGGCAGGCAGCGTCCACTTCGCGGTCGCAGGCGCAATCGAGGCGTCTACTACGACGACGAATTGGACGAAGAGGAAGAAACCTACGATGAAGAACATATGGTGACCAGACGAAAGCCGAGGAAGGTGTTTGCTCGAAGCAAGCGTGGTAGACGAGGCAAAGGCCGCCATGCTTCGCAGAGGCCCCTCGCCATTGAAGAGACCACGTCGACGAAAGTGGTAGAGACTCGAGACCAGAGTCGGTCCCCGTATGCCCCGTGGGACCCCCGGTTGATACATCCACCACCAGGTGATGGGGAACAGTACTACGGCGAAGGCTACGGACCTTTCGATGTGTGTGGGCCGGTCTACTATCCACCCCCCGAGGACGCTTTCCTTGAGTAAGTGGTGGCAGCAGTGTAGCATAGTGTCAGTAAAAACACCGTCGATCATGAGAAACAATAGCGCTCCGAAATCGAGAGTGACTGTCGTCTCCGAAACAATCATGCTTAAACTGATACCATTCTATTTAGAGTGGGGCTCTATAATTTATGAAATAAGATCAGTTCGTAGGGCTTACATCTACACTCTTCTTGCGCCATATGTCACGTGGAAGAGAGAAAAATACTAATACATTTCATATCGCATCGAAGCTTATTGTTATGGAAGGCTTCAGGATCACATATGGTTAAGCCCTTATACATTACTAATAACTGATATTTGAGTTCGTGCAAACTTGTCCTATGAGTGTAAGCATGTTTATTTCTCAGTGCAGGTGCCCACTGAAACGCGTATAGCTAGCAACTTTTACATGTTAACAGAATGTAGTTATAAGAGCGATGTAGTAGTTAACTCTTTTTAGTATGTATGTAGCCGAGAAATTAGTACATCGAATGTAGCCGAAATGTGCAGCGTGCGTACGCAGACTAAGTTCTGGCCTTATAAAGGTAGTGTTGCTTTCTGTCATGTGCTTCTTGACGAACCAATATTGAGCTGCGACAAATTGTGTTTAGCCGACACGGTAGGACAGGGGTTATGATGATTGCTTACCCGATCGCAGCGTGATTAAATCCCGGCGGTTCCTGCTGCATTTCAATGGAGGTGAAATGCTTGAGGTTTGCGTGCTTTAAGTTAGATGCCTGCAACAAAAACCATGCTGTCGTCATTTTCAGAGTACTCCACTACAGTGTCACTCACAATCTTACCATTATTTTGTGATATACAAGCCAACAATTATTAGTGACAGCTTTACCTTGAACCTTGAACAGTTACTTCGGAGACCCCATGGATCCATGGTCACCACAAGGCTACCCGTACTGGTGCGGCCCTTGCGGAGCTGGTGTTCCAGGCGAGTGGCCCACTCCTTACGCCCCGCACTGTCCATGCGTTGCGGCTGCTGCCGAACCATCGCCCACGCAAGGGACCATCGTGCGCCGCGAAGAGGTTTGGACCGAAGGTGGTAGACACCGCCACAGGGTCCAGGAGATCCTGGAAGGTGGAGAACCTGCGTCCGGAAGTCCAGATGTTGGGTTTGAACGCTTTCAGGCACGTCAAGCCGTTATAAGTACGGCCGCTCAGTCACCGGTCTTAGGAGTTAAAAGCAAGACAAGTGCATTGCGTAGCCCACGCGTTGTAGATACTGTGCACAATGTGTGAATTGGCTGCGTGGCTAGAAAATTATTGACCTAAAGAGAAGGCACCTCAAATCGGGGCTTTCTGTTGCGAGCCATACTCAGAGTGGGTATCGAGGGCAAAGAAGGAAGTTCGTGCATTTACGGGGAACCTCCTGCTCCGTAATCATGGTAACAGAAACTTTTCATGCATTTTCTGCTTCAATAAAAAATTTTGTTGAAAAAAAAATATTGGCTGAGATTTTCTTAAAACGTCATGTTGCAGTGAATGGTGCATAACATATTTTTGCAACGGGACCTTGCCAGGGGCTCCTGCCTGAGCACAAATCACATTAGGTGGACCGATAGACTAAACAAAAAAACGTAAATGTATTCTGCAAGCCTAATACAAGATTTACCTAATGCGAGAAGGTGCCTTTGCAGTTTGTACCTAATGCACTCCTAGCTGAGCGTTTTCTATACGCTCCGGTCAGACGTGCGCATGCTAGCAATTTACACACAAACGCGTAGAAGGAACTGTAGTGCCCATGGGATGAACGATCTTACGAGCAGCGGAACGTGGAACGCAGCTTTGGCTCCGCTTGTGATTATGACACTGCTCGGTGCCATAGAGGGTGGAGTGCTGAAATGACACTCGCATAAGTTCAGTGGAGCGTTAAGGTGCGTCCACTGGGTTTCGCAGTCACTTTGCAGCCAATCAGTGCGCCATCGCAAGTCACTCTCGTCAAAATGTGAAATCTATGCAGTTCCTTACATAGTCTATGAATGCCACCACTACGTGAAACGGAACATAGGCGACGCACAGATAAAACTGTCAAACTTTTCCTGGCTGGGCTTCACACTGTTCAACACAATATTGTGCAAGCATGCCGCTGCTTTGGTGATCACACAAGAATAGGCATATCCATTGTGACATTGCACCCAAAACTCCTTGCGTTGGGGTGACCCCGTCGTGGTGATGGTTTGCTTATGTCCGCAATATTATTCATTGAGGAAGTTGTGCTTGTGTGAAAGCGTTAGTAGGAGGAACAGTGCACGCAGAGAGGAAGTCATCGGCAAAACCAACCACGCAGGAGGCCCCTTCAGGCTTTCTGCGTGATGATGTCGCCGCCGTCGGCAGCCAGGCGTCCACACACGCCAGTGCCGAACGCCCAGCAGGGTCAATGGGCCGCGGACGCATTTTGCTGGACGCTTATGAGGAGATACGGCCACCCGGTGGTCCATCATCGGAGCGCCTGTTCCCGTCACCAGCCGGCAGTCGTCAATCCGCCACACGCGCTGCGTTCTCCAGAACGTCGCAGCAGGATATTCAGGCCGGCATGAAGAAGTCCGAGTCAGCTGTACCACGTGGGCGGGTGCTGTACTGGGAGGAGGATACGTATCCGGTCAGGTTAGTGTGCAGCTACCTGTTGTTCTAAGGACATATCCAGTCACTATCAACACATCCGCACCGAAAGTGCCGGGACACCTGCCGCATGCAAACAGAGAATGAAACAGCGTCACCGATACGCTGTTTCGCCTGTTTCGCCTCCCGCTTGTTGGGGGCAGGTGTCCTGGCACGTGCGATGCGGATGTGCTGGTAGTGCTTGGATGTGCCCTGCACGCCACTGAAACCCTCACACCTGTTTGACGACGTGGGCGTCCTATAGATCGTAGCCGACGACGTAGCTTCCCACAAAGCATCCTAGGGTGCAGCAGTGCTTCTGCGTAGCAGGGTGACCTACATCGCCTATACGAGGGTGAATGCGGCAAGGCAAGTCTGTAATTGACGTCGGCTTGTGGTTCCCTCTCTTGTAACATCTCATGTTGCTAAAGCTGTTTATTAGTGGGCTAAGTGGCCAATACCAAAACCCTATAGACATGTTTGATTTGATTGCGTGAGCACATCACTTAGACTTCCCTGCCACAATATCGACACTGAGGGATGCCGTTATATGAAGCTCTGGCAGAGTTGACCATATGGTGTTCGTTAGCGTGCATCTAAATATAATTGCATGGACCTCTGTCATTCCGGCTCCATCGAAACGCTATCGCCGCGAATTGGATTCGCTTCTGCGATCTTTGGATTAGCAGCTGTTTAGAACAAATGTTCCAAAATTTGCCGCACGATCTACTCTACTATGGGAGAACATTAAGCTTTCTCTCTACCAGCAGCCTACCAAAAGAGTGAAGGTGCAAATATATACCACTACTATAGACCCCCCTCGCGAGTATACCGTAACGACGTGAGCACCTTTCTTTCTTTTACAAAGAAGGTTGTCGGGCCGAATTGCCCCACTCCGTTACTCCTTTCATTCTTCTTCGGCTACATTTGCTTCGCTGTAAAACAAAAAAAAATAAAATCACGAAGATTTATATGTGTATCATGTCATCAGGCACCTACCTCTGCATATCTGTTAATATATAACCTTAATTTCAGGATATACGCACCTTCAGAGCCAGCCGTATTGACTGAGCACAAGAAGCACTCCAAGAAAAGCACCGTGGAAGGCACGCCCAGTGCTCGACGAGCCAGCACGGTCGAACTTGGCAACTTGCTGTGAGACCTGTCGAGTTATCCTTAAATATATTTAGCGATTATATATCTACAATTCGTACATATCTGCACCACCTGCAGTGTCACGAAAACAGCGCTCATTCGCTTTGCAATGAGGACTTCATCAAACAGTTCATACGAGGATATCACAAATGCGACGAAAGATGGCAATGTCAAAGAGAACTGCGAACAGCCCATAATGCGTTACTCAAAGAGAATGTACTTATGAATAACTGATTCAATGTTCACTTTAGCAACCACACACTTGCTGATTCCCAAATCAGCGTTTCGAATTTATGTACTCGGCAAGTAAATAAAACTGTAGCCCACAGAACAATTTACTGTAATCTCATTCTTATGGAGTTATTCAAGCAAAATCTCGTGGCATGGCTATGCGTGAATGGGCGCATAACGCTATTAGAAAGACGAAATGATTAGATGACACAGATCAATGGGCCACAGCAAAACATACCGTGAAGCATTGTCAACGAGTTCACCGCATGCAGTTGGTAGGGTAAGGTGGTAACCATGGGACAAATTATCAAACTCGAGTTCTCATCCTAATGCGCTGCGCAATAAGATAGCTGTTGCCACGAGGGACTTGAACGATCAGCAGCCGAATATAAGCGTAAATAACAGGCTTCTTAATTGAACTACAGATAACAGTTAGAGGAGGCAATGTGCTCGTTAAGTTATTAGCTGCATGTTTCATAGCAAGTTTTTCCACGGCGTGATTATGTTATCGTCACGTCGGCGGCTGAACTATAGTTTCGAATACGAAGTCAATAACTAGCTTAATACACATCTAAGGTTATTAAAACTTGTGGTTGGGTTAGTTAGTAGCACTTCGTATTGTAGGTATATTTAGCACAACCTAACGCAACTTGAAGCGCAGTCTCGCGTTCACAAATATACATACTCAAGAAACACAAGCCGCACAGATCTCGCTACGGACTGTTTATTGTGTGTGGCTAATCTTCAAATACACCTACAGGATGATGCACAAAAGCAACGAACCACAATGCATTAGTGCAATAATCAACCCAGCGATGAAAGATCCAGCTTCCACCCAACAAAATACCAAAGAATAAAGGAAACAAACAAACCAGCTATAGGAGCACCAACATCTCACATCGAGAAAAGAGATATATTTCAGAACAAAACCACGCACGGCTCGTTAACGCAACGATCCTTTTTTTTTTCTTTGAAGTATGCATCTAACGATATTGGTGCAGATGGCTTCGAGCTTCTTCCGAGAATACGTGTGTTAGTAAACCGTGGCTTACAGCCAAAAGCTGCGGTATGTGCCACAAAATGCGCGTATTTATCCTCCTTTTGTATTTTTATACTATCTTTTGGTCGGTCATTTGAGTATCATTCGGTTTATACGACGTGCACTTTTTTCGCAGAAAAAAAAAGGAGAGGAGTATACAACCCCCGTGGAAATCACTAAACGAAAGTCTTACGTTTTTTTCTGGCAAGAAATGCGCTTTAACGTGACAGTTCTAAGGCAAACTATCAGTTGAGAACAGTCACCTTGCTCACTTAGTAAACAGTTTTCTAGGAACCACACTTATTATTACTTTACAAACTAAAAAAGGGCTGCTTGCTGACCCTACAGGAGGTCTCGGCGAGCTGTACCGATATTGCGGGAGCCGAAGAGGCAACCTTTTGACGGACAACAAAAGGTAAAGCGATGTCACGTGGTGGTAGGATTGCCGCCATCTATAGACGCGCATGGGAAGCTGGTGTACTTGGTGAAATATTCAAATCCACATGTGTGAAGCAAGTTCTGTATGGAACACTTGCGGCAGGGCAATATAGTACGGATGGTGCTAAAGAATTAATACAGTGTAGACAGCTGCGCCTTTGAGCCCTTCACTTCATCTGAGCCGTCGAAATGGCGGTTACATTTTTTCAGTTAAAATGTTGCTTAGGTTCACACGAAAACAGTTTGAAACTTCGCAATAACTTTTTTCTTGCGCAGACTGACTAACTGACAAAGTGAGGGAAAATCACAAGCGCTACTGTCAACTGAAGGCTTTATTCAGCATAGAAAACACATATACCGATGCTGTCACCCGCTACCCATGCGCACAATCGTAGGTGAAATGACCGAAGTACAATGTCGGGGAAAAATGAGTGTCAGTATGCGCTAGAAGAAAGTCATTACGATGCAACCGCACCAACTAGTTCGTCAATAACTATTACTTTTGAAACTGTTGACGTATAGAGTACATTTTCACTTGACTTGTGTGGTTCTTGTAATATCGAACGACCACGTGCCAAAGCGCACCACCTTCACACAACCTCAGCCACCTCCGCTTGGCGGACACTGATTAGCAACAAAGCTGGTGGCGTGTGTTGAGATTCAGTGAAAAGTGGTATGAAGTGGGTGACTTAAATGGGAATAAAATGGGATAGGTGGCAGGGCCAGTTGTGGGCATGGTGGAAGAAGTAACGCCACACACACACACACACACACACACACACACACACACACACACACACACACACACACACACACACACACACACACACACACACACACACACACACACACACACACACACACACACACACACACACACACACACACACACACACACACACACACACACACACACACACGCACGCACGCACGCACACACACACGCACGCACACACACACACACACACACACACACACACACACACACACACACACACACACACACACACACACACACACACACGATATATATATATATATATATATATATATATATATTGAAATTTAGCCACTTTCTGTAGGTGCATCTAGTGTGATAGCAACTAATTTTTATACGGAGTATAAAGGAAACGTAGTCTTACTTCCTATTAGGACATGCACAGCTTTAGCAAACGTGGTCGCCGCAGCTAGAAGGAAGGCACCATTGGGTTGTCTATGGCTGCAGCGCGAACATTCCTGTGAGAGCACAATACGTTTAAAGGGGCCCTGCAACACTTTTAGAGCATGGTCAGGAAACGCTGCCAATCAGTAGTAGAGGCTTATGACAACACGTGAGCCAAATATTATATTAAGTGCAGCGCGCGGCCTGGAATTCATAATAAATGATCAAAGTCAGCTAAAAATTACTTTTTCTTTTCCTGACAAATGACGCAATATGCCCCAAAATCACACGTAGCGAGCCCATCTATGAGCCATTGGCTGATTTGAAGATGGCGCGCTCGCTCGTTACAGAGATCGCTGCTGGAGGCCGTCACTTGTCCACGCGTGCACGCGCGATCACACTGAAGAAGCTGCGCATTCGAAGAAAAAAAAATTAAATGTGCTCAAGGTCACAAGGCGTGGGTGGCGTTCTTTTTTTTTGCCCCTGCCACACCTCCCTGCTTACCTTCCAGCGTTTTCGTCAAGACGAGAGAAAAGAGAATGCGATTGCAGCATGTGAGAAATCTTTGTAACTCCACTCGCAATAGACGGATTCTTAAAACTTTTGCGGCATTGAGTTCGTGAGACAATACGCTCTTCCAGTGAATTCATTCAATGGTTACCTGAAAAAGTGTTTCAGGGCCCTTTTAAAGGTGTGACATACGGCGAACGCCTCAAGGAGCGACTACACCTGGTCTGTATTCCTTGCTTGAGCCATGCTATTCTCTCCCGTCCCCTCGAAATTCCTATCTTCATGCGCCTTTTGCGTGAAGGCCGGCCACGCTTTTTTTCTCCTTAAACTAAATGGCCCAAAAATACGATACCAATAAATATTCCTGAGCTTTGTTCTGTGTAGAGAAAAAGAATTCTTCTAATCTGAAACTTGTTGAAACTAAAGAGGAGTTGACTCGTTACAAATTAAGTATTGTTATTCAACACACAAACTTGGTCTTGTTAGGGGCACTGTATTTCAGTTGGCCGTGCCATCTACTCCCTTTTAAAGGTTTTTTGCGCAACTATACGCATTGTGATTGTTTTATAAAAAAATCTTCAGTTGGTGTCTACCCCTTCTACTGTCTACCTCCTGTTCCTTGGGTGGGTGCTGCTTTGCGCGTGCTCACATGTCACAATAAAACCAAATCACCATATGTTGTGAATGGGCCGCGCATCCTAAACTATGTGCTTCAATTATTGCCGGCACAGTCAGTACAGATAGATGCACGGAGAATCAAATCTGTAAATATTTATAGCAATAATTTCAACTGTACAATCATTGCAACACTGACATTCTAATCATCACGCAGGTGCCGCAGTGGATTCGGAGCACCTCGCCATGTCCAGACAGTGCAGGCCAGTGGAAACAGGCATACACAGACAGAGAAGGGGGATCGGGTACTTATTACCTAGACATGACCTGGTCTACAAACCAAGTTGATGCCTGGCACAAGAAAATCTTCTCGTGGTCCACGAAGAAGGCGGCGGAGAAGCGCCTGCACAAGGCCTCGATTTCATTAAGGGAAAAGAAGAAGCAGAAGACAAAGTCGTCATCTCAGGAAAAGCTGTCAGGGTCTGGAACTTCTCTACACCAGACGCAGAAAGGGATTACGGCGAAAGCTTCATCCCCCGCGGAGCGGAGAGAGTCTGCACGGTCGATGGGTTCTTCCGACACAAAGAGCGCAGTTGCGCTGGAACCCTGCGCCGACTTGACCTCCCCGGCTGTACCTCAAGCGCAAGCCACCTCAACAGCGTCGGTCGCGAGTGCTCGCAGACTGCCTGGCAAAGCGGAAGCAGCGACTTGGCTTTCGCGAAGGGCTTCCCTCGCGAAAACGAGCCGCGATACTGCGACAACATCGAAGCTCAAGCAGGAGCGTGAGTTATTGTCTCCTTCATTATCCGTGTCTGGCTCTAAGTCTGCGATTGCAGGACGCCCGCTGCCGCCTCTCGAGAAGGGAATGTCGAGCATTGCCAGAGGTGAGGATGGCGCGGAAAAAGTCGGTACTCCTGAGAACTACGGGGCTGAAGCCAAAGCTACGTCTAAGCAATCGAAGTCTAGAGCTAGTAGCACTGGAAATCGCCGTCCATCAACAGTAATAGCAAATCAATCGCAAGAGGAGAACACCGAAAGGATGACCATGGCGGAAGCTGGAACGATACGCACTAAGAAGCTTAAGGCGGACATACAAACAGATGTATCGGATTCCGGTGGATCTACAAAGGCAGAGGGGCCGCCAAAGGAGGACTTATTTGGCTCTGCTCCAGGATCTCCGTACGTCACACCATCACCATCCGCAATTTCCGCCGCGGGCGAAGGTAAGCCATCTAAAATATCAATCGCGTCTAAGGCATGTAACGATGCCCTGAAGGCCGCTTCAACAGAATCGTCTAGCACCGACGAAAATGAGCAAGTTTCTAAGCTGACGCCGGAAGCCGAGCCCAAGGAGGAAGGTGATGTATCAGTCGCCGTGGCGATGGTTGCTGTCGAAGAACCAGACACGGATAGTAAACAGGATATGAACGAGATACTCAGGGAACTCGAGAAGCAAACCACCGTAATATATCCGGAGAGCAACTTGGTCGTTGTAATTGGCATTCTGTGCATCTTGTGGATTTGCTTACTACTTTTCCTAACGAGCCACAAATATACGTCTAAGACAACAATCTGGCCTACATCTGCCTTTCCGACTTGGCCTCCGTATCATTCTAGCACAGTGAGGCCTTCAGTGGTTCCTCGGTCACACGTGTATATCTGCTCAACCGACTTCTGCGTGAAAGAGGGAGAACACATTGCTGGACTCTTCAGCCGCGACGTGTCACCATGCGACAACTTTTACCGGTACGTCTGTCGCCACTGGGAACGCATAATGTACAATTCAGCTATGGGCATCGGTGTGGCAACGTCGATAGACACCTTGCTGCAAGACGCGATGCACACTGAGGTGCTAGAATACATACTAGATTCGTCGCACGATGACGTGAGCGAAGCGAAGCGACTTTACGAGGCCTGTGCAGCGCCGCACACCAGTTCTAGCGTTACCGAGTTGAGGCACATATTGTCTATGTGGCCTCCTATTGGTCAATGGCCAGTCAATAGCAAAGGGACCGTGAGCGAGTTTGACGTGTGGTCTGTCGCCGCAAGACTGTCGCGAGAGTTCGGCCTGGCCGCTCTACTCGGCGTGGAAGCTGCTCTTGACAAGACTTTCGGAAAACATGTCATCGAATTACAGCTACCCCAGCCACTGTTTTTTCGTGACGACGAACAGCGCAAAGCCATTGTCTCCATGTTCAGAGGGGCCATTACCGAATCAGCTCAGCTCACGCAGAGTTCGGGCATGGTCTACGAGCTCATGTCAGACATCATGGCCGTCTTTAAGAGCATCGCTAAACGGAGGCCCATCTTCCCAGGAATGGAGGTGAAACTCGTCACCGTAAACAACCTGGACAGCGGTATCCGTACCTTCCTCACCGTTGTCTTCGAAGGTACCCTGGAGGGAAACGCGACGGTGCAGTACAGGAATACCATCTACTTCGAGCACGAGCTAAGTGAATTGTTCCGCGAGGTCGGGCCTCGGGCTCTCATAAACTACCTGGGCTTCCGCCTGCTTGTCCGCCTCGCCCCTTTCCTGCCAGAAACTACGAACCTGCTGCGGTTGCACAGCATCGAGTCCGTCGGTCGCGTCCTTTCGCCAATGGCCAAATGGGTTCTCTGTTTGCGTGCCGTCGCCTTGGTCCTCCCGGTGTGCGTAGTCAAGGCGCACGCGAGGCTCACGATCGTCGGCGGCAGCGACCTCACGAACCGGGCCTGGCTGTCTCAGCTGGAGAGCCTGTTCTTCCGTAGCTCACGTAACTACGCGTGGATGGACAGCTTGACGCACCGCGTGACACGCTTCATGCTCAGGCGTGTCCGGCTGGCCCGCTTTTACCCGCAGTGGTCGCTGAAACGAGACACGTGCGCGGGAGGTGCCCTGCCACCGTCCGGTGGGCCAATTCACATGTTGCACGAAGCGTCCAGGCTGTACCAGAACCAGCGGCTGGCGCAGTTCACACGCCGTACCCGGCCTCGAGACGTGGGCGATGCTTTTGGAATCCTCGCCAGGTAAGCGTGATGCTATACTACATTTATATCCGCTAGTTGTGACCATCGCTGCTCGTGCTTCTGGCCCGGATAATAGAGCAGTTACATCAAATATGAGAGAGAGTTATTGAAAGTCCATGGTGCTCGTATCTCACTTAGTTTTGTGCTAATGCTGCGTGGATTATTGTGGCGATGTCCAAATATGTGGTTCTGCTTGTGTAATGGTAAGATGAAAAGGGTCGCAATGACGAACTTCACATTATTGCTGCCTTGCGTATGCCAAAGATTGGAATACATGTCATAATGATCTTTGGTGAAAACCATGAAGTATAAACGGTTCGAATCCTCAAGTTGGTAGTGGTGGGCGCGTGTTTATATTGTATATTCACTTAACGTTTGTGCAAGACATTAAGCTCTTGATTGCCCTAAGCTGCAAGTAGGTGCGTGTTTTGACACAGTGGTAAACCGATAACCTTTGCAGCAATGTGTGAGCTACAGCCAGTGAAAACACTAATGCACTTTTTTCTTGTACTGCTGTGCCGACATTAACTTACTTATTGCCTCACAGCTTTTAGTGCACTGAGCACTTACGATGAATATTGCTTCAAAAGCAGTTGAAACTGCAGCTGTGCCTAATGATTATGCTACTGCTGCACAGGCCATATTCATTGAATAACAGTAAGACGAGCCGCTATAAGCAATTAAAGGAGAGCGTAATGTTGCTTGAGATCTGGCGTGGACGAATACACCATTTGATTGATGTACATGTAATAAAACAACAGCTATGGTGGGCAAAATACAAAAGTCGGGATTATACGAGATGGCTAGGACTGATGTAACCATTGAAAATAGGACAAAGAGCTCCAGCTCTGAAATCATAGGAAAAGCTTGGGTATCCACCTTAAAACACATTTTTCTCTCCGACTTTTATTTGACGAAAGAAGAGACTATGACACTCCGTTGGAACGCCAGTGATAGCATCTTGTAAAAAAAAAGGATGTTGGCCATGTTGTCACCACCAGCTCCTACGATGAAACATGATTTAAGAAAGCCAATGCACCAGCTTGTAGGTTATGAGGGCATAGGGCAATCAATGCCGAGCTCAATGGGACTGGCTCAACAGGTACACTTCGTTGAGCTTAGGGCTCACTTAGACTCATGTTCACCAAAATATTTCTCAATCGGAAAGACTCAGACTCAAACTATCGGCTTGAGTGAGTCGACTCATTGGAGATGTACATCCTTTCACCTTTGCTCCGTGCGCTGACAATTGTGTGGTCATGACGCATACTAGAATGCCCCTGTGGGCCTGCAGGTTCAACCCGGGCCAGCAGGCGGTGTACGTGCCGTTCGGCATTGTCAACACTACTGTGCCTGGCAACGGCACCGTGTTCGCGTTCGAGCTTTCCCGAATGGCGACTCGACTCTTCGCCGGCCTGGTGCCCGTCGTGCTGGAGGATGGAGTGGCGGACGAGAGCGCTCTGCTAACCTTCACCGACGCCGCTGTGCGCAAGCTCGACCAGCTGCTCGATTGCCTGACGCGCGACTACCGCAACCTGCCGCTTCCCTTGCGCGAGGGCAGTGATGACAGCTTCGTCAACGCTGATCGCGCCCGCTACGTGCTTCTCGCACAAACAGCAGCCGTCGTCTTGGCCCACGCTGCCTTCCAGGTGTGAAGCAAGTTCCACCCCACGATGAGGGGGTGCTTCGTTGAAAGGTTTTGGCTATAAGCGGTCACCTAACCTACTCGTACTAGGGACGTCTGTAAAAGTGTATATCAAAGTATGAGATTTCAATGCGGGAGCTTCACGAGGGGCGAAAGAAATTCTCAAAGAGTCCCTGAAACACTTTTTAAAGTAGCTCTAAAATGAATGTACGGGAAGAGCTTCTTGCCTCACAAATTAAATGCCGAAAAAACTCTAACAATCCGTCCAGTGCGAGTGGAGTTACGAAGATTTCTCACATTCTGCAATTGCATTCTCTCTTATCTCGTTCGTATGAAATTACTGGAAGCTAAGCAGCGAGGAATGGTAGGGGCAAAGAAAAAGGTCACGCGTGCCTCGCGATCTTGAGCACTTTTTTTTTCTTCGAATGGGGGGCTTTTTCCGTGTGATTGCGCGCGCACGCGTGGACAAGTCACGGCCACCCACGGCGATCTCTGTAACGAGCGCACGCACGATGTTCAAATCAGCCAACGGCTCATAGATGGGTTTGCTACGTGCGATTTTTGGGCATATTTCGTGATTTCACAGGAGAAGAGAAAGCAATTTTTAGCTGACTTCGGTAATTTATTGTTAATTATATGCCACCTGCTGCGCTATAATATTTGGCTCGCGCGTTGTCGGGAGCCTGTACTACCGATCGGCAGCGTTTTATTACCATGCTTTAAAAGTGTTGCAGGGTCCCTTTAAAATGTCCGCGTACCCACGTGATTCGCTGCAAGTGTCCTCGAAAGATGTTATTCTTCTGTCCGCCGTACTGCATGAGTCCTGGTCTCATTCGCGCGGAATAGGCCACTGTTTGAGATATGGATGCCATCTGTCAGTGGCGTCGGGAAACATGAGCTGTTGCGCTGCAGAACCCAGGACCACTGCCTGGTGGCAGCACCATAAGGTCGACAGAGGAATTTTTTGTGCATAGTGTCACATTTTTAGCGCAGCTCAAGAAACATTATAGTGTTTTTAAAATAACGCTTCCACGTATTTTCTAGTAAAAACACACCACCTAATCCATACGTATTCATGTTGCGCCTCAGATATGCGTAATATTTGTTTTGAATTGACATGCTCACAAGTTTAAACGCAGGCACTAGTTAAACATGGCTGGTTGTTAAGAAAGTGATTAAACATTCGCTGGGTGGCTGAAGTGAGTGACAAACAGACGGAAAGACGGACAGACCACCCACTCCATTGTTGACTGAGAGTGATTAGGGCGTCTTAATCCTAGATACTTTGATTTTCTAGGAGCACTTTCTGGAAGCTTTCTCAGATGCACGGAGCATTGGTAAATTATGAGTACATGAACGTTAGCCTATAATACAGAGAAAGTTATTTGTGTACATGAACTACTGAAAACAACATTGCAGAATGCATATTGCTGCCATCATTCTTCTTGTGCGATCAAGTGGCTGCGCTGGCGCTTCTGGTCGCGAGAGTTCGCGAGACCTTTGAAGGGCCACAAGGTCTCGTCTAGAAACCTACATGACACTATCCGAGCTAGCGAGCGCGTTGCATGACACCCCCAATTGAACTTTATCATGACGTGATCTTGACGTTACACGAGGAAGCCTTCAACCTGTATTTTCTATTGGTCAAAGTAGGCCGATTTGGGAGACACGGCAACGCCACGAGATGTGCAGAAATCGCCAATGAAAGGGTGGGGGGGGATTAAACGAAGGACCTCAGTAGTTTATTGTGTCTTTTTTAGTTTGTTCATGCTTTCTGATCATGTTTTCGCCTGGGTGTCAGGCAGAAAAAGTGTTCAATGCGAGCTAGGTTTCGTAGGCCGCACTCGACGCTACATTTCTACTTACTACACTTCGATCGATAAACGTTCCTTGACGGGTCACGAGGCAAAACAGACCATTTATTGTGCATTTATAACACCATGATAAAACCATGAATACAAATTATTTCGGCAAGCTAGCAAGAAGGCCCGGTAGGACTGCTCATCCATGCGATATTTTTATGTTACGGCACGGTTGTTGTGTCACTGTCTGAATACTTTAATTCCATGAACAGTGGTGACATAAAAAATATGCTTGCAGATTTTTACAACGGCGAAGGAGCGAAATACCAGATAATTTGATTACGTGGTCAGGCATTATTAGGCTGGCAGCTAAGACTGCAATACAGCAGAGTGTAGCCTAACTGAAGATCGTCACACGTACTGCCGCTTGGAGCCAGGGTAATGGGAATGATAAATCATCCTGAAGGCAAGCAGGGTAGGAGGAA
This sequence comes from Rhipicephalus microplus, assembly GCF_043290135.1. Classification (NCBI taxonomy): domain Eukaryota; kingdom Metazoa; phylum Arthropoda; class Arachnida; order Ixodida; family Ixodidae; genus Rhipicephalus; species Rhipicephalus microplus. Next base: position 65,693,842 of record NC_134708.1, read on the forward strand.
CAAGCTTATACGCCAAATTGAGACGTAAGTAATTACGCTATGCGAGATGCGCTGGCGTATATAAAAGCCGCACGGTGTATTAGTAGACAGTTCTTGCAAAAACTAGAAGCTCAGAATTGTAGCTTCGTAAGGCACAGGAACCTAATGAAGTATGACATACGGTACACAACAGCAAGGATTTGTCTTAACTTCAAAGGCAGAGGAGCACAGATTGATTGGCTACTATATGTGGGGTTTAACGTCCCAAAAGCACCATATTATTATGTGAAGTGCTGGAGGGCTCCGAAAATTTTGACCACCTGGGGTTCTTTAACGTGCACTCAAATCTGAGCACGCGAGCCTATAGCATTTTGGCCTCCATCGAAAATGCAGCCGCCACAGCCGGGATGCGATCCCGCGACCTGCGGGTCTGCAGCCGAGTACCTTAACCACCAAACTACAGTGTACTAAAAGGGGACAGTGCAGTGAACGAGGCGGCCACGCCGTATCTCGGCTGATTCTCCGGCGGGTCACAGTAGCGGCGGCGCTGTAGTTCCGTGGTACTGAAAATCTCAGGAGCATCTGCATTGGGAGCGCGTGCGCGAAAACGTGCAATTGCTCGTTTTTAGCGCGTTTAATGCGTTTCTGAGCCTTCACAAGTGTATGCACACCTGCTACGCGCCATGGTGAACGAATAAATACGCAGGCATGGCGAAATTGCGTCATGACATTCACTGTTTCAAAACCTACCAAAAAAAAAGAACATGTTAAGTCGTAATTTGAGCGGATCCGCCTAGCTTCTTACTCAAGCAGCCCTTTGAGCTACGCGAAAGCATCAGTGCCTACTGGCGAACTACAAAGAGAGGAGAAGTATCCATATTGCGAATAAATCATACGCTCGCTATGTCGACAATGTCTACGATATCCAGAGCCCTGTTCCTCATATGAGCCCACATGCACTCGATCGTTTCATGAGAAACCCGAGTACAACTAATGTTGTCACAACATTTATATCGGCGACGACTCAGTTTTGTCATGTCAGTGTAGCAGAAGAAAATAAATAATGTTTACTGAAAAGCTCGTATTGCTTAAACCGCGTGCTTTCGTGCGTACTCGGCTTCTTTTATGTAAGCTTCAAGTGCTTATAATACCGGGAGGCCGATCTGAAGGAAAGCATGTACTTAAGAGTCATAAATTCTACGCGAACGGGGTTATCTTAAACATAATAAAAAGTACCAATTGTATATACAGACCGTCTGTTAATCTGCGCAAATTCACTGTAACCAGTTCTCATTTTGTATTCACAGCTGAAATTGTGCTGCTTTCCAAGTATTCTTTCGGTGTATGGTCATTGTAAGCCCAGCAAATCCATCACGATGTATTATAGGTGTAGTTCTTTTATTAACTGTCAAAGCTGTAGGCAGGTGGTGGTGCATTCTGTCTTGAGAAATTTAACTTGTGTACACACACACACACACACACACACACACACACACACACACACACACACACACACACACACACGCGCACATACTTACATACTTACATACATACACACATACATACATACATACATACATACATACATACATACATACATACATACATACATACATACATACATACATACACACATACATACATACATACATACACACACATACATACATACATACATACATACATACATACATACATACATACATACATACATACATACATACATACATACATACATATATATCCGCAAGTATACGCACATAAGTCAAACGTCACGTCCCACTCACAATATGCATACGGCCGCTATTTTTACGCGGCGTGTTTTTTGTCTGACTACATTGAACGTGAAGCGGTTTTGAGACCTCATACTGTCGAAAAGGTGACATTTACAATGCGCATTTGTACAGAGACACGCTAAACGTTCGGCGCAAAGCTACCCAGGATTTTTTTTAGGAGGAGGAGGGGGGTGGTCGTGTGCAGCAGGACTAACTTTGGCAATTGGGGGGCGCTGTAAATGTGAGTGAATATTTTGGTCTACCCTAAAAAGTTAAATTACGAAAGTATTTCGTGGTGTTGGGGGTTCAGATTTCTTTCCTCTCCCCTATCTACTTACGGCCCCGTGGTTCTGCGTGCATTTGACATGGTATTTTTTTTAACTCACAGGTTTCTGAGCGCATCTAACTTCCAATTAATCCGCTCAGTTACTCTGAATATTGTAGACGCCTAACCAACAAAAAGAAAACAGTTAGGACAGAAGATACCAGAATAAGACATACCATTTCTGTTTCTTCTGTGCCTTATTTCTTCTAGCAGTAGTTCGTCGTCCATTAATTATAAGTATTACTTTTACTGCATGTCAGCGGACTCCGAAAACAAGTTTTTGTATAATAAATAATGTTTACGTGTAAATAGGACCATTATTATGATGTAGTGCAACTCACTTGTGTTCAGCTCCAAATAATGATGATCTTTCACGTCTCTGAAGCCATGTTTTCTTCAATCAAAGCCTTACCAGCTGTTTTAGACGATACGCTCCTACCTACCGATGTTCACAATACAAAAGTAATTTGAAGCACATTTTACTTCAGGTAACGTGTGTAATAATGCAAAGGCTCTAAAGCATGACTGTGCCGATCATATTTTTTTCTCATCGTTTTCATACCTGCAGTAACGAATTTAACGGTTTAACCGCAACAAAATAAATAATTTTCGATCTCTCACAAGCTTTTATGGAGCTCTTATTCAGTAGGTTGGCCTGTCATACTTCAAGGGTTATGACATCTTGTGTTAGACATGAATGATGGACAGGTACGAAGAAATCTGCATCAAAAAAGCGCGCCGGAGGAGCCGAAGCGCATAGTAGTTCCTGCGCGTGGCGGGTGGCTCTTTCAGTACTATTCGACGGCAGCGCCGCCACCACTTGTCAACACGGAAGGGAACGGGCGGCGAGGCGCGGTCTCGCCACTCAACATATCTAGTACACTCTAACCAGACCGCCGCTGCGGAACAGAGGAGCACGGAGCAAAACTATTGAGTAGAGACCGAGAAGCATACAAGTACACATCTGCAGCACATAATTATGTACATCTCAAACGCGTAGACGATATATAAACGAAACTGGATAGAAAAACTGCCCGACAGCTGTCTTGCAGGAACAAATGGAGGTACAACTCATGGCTGCGACCTCTGGGTCAGCAGCCATGCACCCTAACTGCTACAACGCCGTGGAGGACAAAGAAAAAAATTAGGACGACACGTCGGGTAATGCGATAGAAAAACGAAACATTGGTGATCCATCTGTAGTAAAGATCAATATAACACGATAGTGAAACGTGTCTTCACACACACAGTTAATCTTTTATTGTGCATTTTTCGCCGCAAGTGGGTATAAATCAATGCTATAGCAAGAAATAGTAATGTCACCCAAAGAATGGCAAGCCGCTGGAAACATGCAGCACCTTCTTCAAGCAGAAAAGACGCACAAAAAGAGCTTACACAGGCCGAGCACGAGCTGACAATTGTCACAGCTCGACACAAGAAGCCCTCTCTCTGCTCAAACACGAACGAGGACGCCCGCAATGAACGCACAAGTAGACGCAGGAACAACTGTCGCAATTGTAACTTGTGTATAAGTAGCATGCTTTTTTTAGCAAGCGCAGCCCCTGCAGCGAGAGAAGTGACCTTCATGCTTTCTGTAAGTTCAACGCACACTCGCGGTGAAAACTCAACACGTACAAAACGCCCCGATCTTGAGATCAGCGCAGGCCAACGAGCAACCATGTCCTGTTGAGGCACGCGCGCCCACTGAAACGCGCTGGGGAAGACCTTTAAGGCGCGCCCTCCGGACCTTTGACACCATCTCGCGAGGAATAGCAAGAACACTCTGAAGTCACCGATCTCTGAGTACCGCTAGCAGCAAATGGTAGCATATATGAATAGCGCACCATAAGAAAACTGATGTACACACGTTTTGTGGCCGATTCGGTTCGCACCGCGCGCTGTAGAGTGAGAGTAGCAGGGGTGAACTTCCCGCGACAACATTTCTTCTTGCTTTTTCATTGCTATGTCTTGGTAGTGCTTCAGAGCGTGGGATCCGTGACAGAAATAAGTCAGTGGAGTCGTGGTAGATTTTCGTTGCAAAAAAAAAAAAAAAAAGAGCTCAAGATCGCACACCGCAAGCTTCGCTTGCCCTCATTTTACTGACGGTGGAGAGGTTTCACTTTTTAACATATAACTCTTCGCTCGTTACATGAAAGAAAAATCGCGCAGAATGAATGAACACCGCCGTAACGTTTCATTATTTTGGGCCGCAGGAGCTGCTACACGTGAAGCGAATCTGGAAGTACGACTTCCGCTTGGCACCCCTTCCAGACCTGACTTCCGAGCAGCTCTTCTTCGCCTACTTTGCACGCGACAACTGCGAATGCAGCGACGACGCCCACAAGGCACATGACTACGTCATCAACGCTCGGCTGCCACCCGAACAGCGTGTCAATTTCGCTTTGCGCCACCTGCCGGCCTTCGGCGAAGCCTTTCACTGTTCACGCGACGCTCCCATGCGACCTCTCGAGGGCTCAGTGTGTCGCGTCTTCGATTACCTGCCATCGTATCTGCCTGACGTTTAGCTACCGTTAGAGGCCTTATTCGCTTGAACGTTGCGATCATTGGTACCCGACGTGTACCTGAACGTTAGATATCGAAATGAAGCTGTAGTTCATAGAACGTTGTGGGGAAAAGTTACCGTAAACAATATTGCAGAAGTTATATTGCTACCGACATTCTTCGCTGGAGCGCGGACAATATATAGATGTTGTTGCGACATTGTAAATATATGCAACTGCTTATTGATTCCCACTCTTTATATTGGGATTGTTCATGGCGATATATCGGTATTTTTAGTGCTAAAGACATGCTATAATTTCGCGTCGATGCTGCAAGAAATATAACTTAGCACCTCCTCGCCACCGTGCCTGTCTCTTTCTTACTAGGCAGCGCGGAGTTTTGGAGTCATCCTCTGTTGGACGTGTGCAGGATAAGGCCGTTGTAACTCTTGCAAGCGTGTATGTGGCCGCTCTGCGTTAGTACAATGTGGTGGCCGTCCTGCTCATCTTCGTAAACACTTCCGAAATGACGAGGCTTTCATAGCCAAACTAGCAATATCATCATTATACGCAAATAATGCCTGATTAACTTGCAGTGTAACAAGCTCACTTATATTATGCGTGAGAAACTCGAGTCTCTTGTCCATTCGTCTGAAGCGACACTGAAGATGAGGATAGCCTGAATATATGGCTCATGTCCACTCTGGGGGATATTAGCCAAGAAACCAATAATTCGAAAGCCATCATATTTATCTTTTTGGTTGATTCGCTGATCCTCCTCCGCTTCCTCAAAAAGTTTTCTGCCCCTGACGCGGCTTGGTGCTGTCTCCGGGATCAGGGGCAATGCACGCTCCCTGCAGCTCAACTTGTTTGGCACTGCATACTTGATCGGCCCACCTTTGTGTGAGTGACGATGTTATGTGATGACGTCAACATGTGACGTCATGAGGATGCTGCAAAATTTAGTGATCTGTGAGTTATGACAACGCCCTATGGTGGCGCAGTCAGCGAGTAGTTGCAAATGCGGAAATTCGTGATTTCGAGCCGAGTCTTACGAGAAGTATCGACGTCTTTGGGTATATTTGTCAATTGTGGGCCCACCGGGGGCTTACTAGATGCGTCGACGAAGGTCGCTGAGGGGTACTTGATGGTCCGACGTAATTTGGTACTTACGTTACAGCATTGAAGTCACTTTTGTCGGAACAGCGTCTGTTTGCATATTCAGGCAAGGACGAGGAGCTGCCTCTGACTTGTGCCGAAGAAGTACATGTTTATAATGTGTTACATAATTGTTAAACCGATATGAAGCACAGCAACAAATATTGACGCGAGACGAGTGCAACCACTGCAACTGAAGTCAGGAAGCCGTCTATGTAACACATTTATTTACGATCTGTACCACATTGTCACTAACTGGGCTGTGCTCCAGAAGATTCGTCATGGTTTATGAGCCTCTAACAAACAATGTGCCTCCTATTGCAACCGCACAAAGTGTCTAATTAAAAAATTTCCACTGCTTATTCTCAGCATTCGAGGGTAAACAGAGACTAAAAATCACGTTTGGTGCTTGCACGTGTATACTGCGAGTTTGGTACGCTGTATGCGTGCATGCCACGAAAACCACGCACCAATCAATAAAATAAATAAATATCAAAGCAAAGTTCTGTAGATTCAGGGACCATATAGTCAAGAAATGAAGGAGCACACTTAAAAATCTTTGATATTTTATTTGTTTTTACTTGTGTGTGTATGAGTTTACCACAATAGTGTAGGCACGTATGTGGTGGTAAGATAGATAGATAGATAGATAGATAGATAGATAGATAGATAGATAGATAGATAGATAGATAGATAGATAGACGGATGGACAGACAGACAGACAGACATACAGATAGATAGATAGATAGATAGATAGATAGATAGATAGATAGATAGATAGATAGATAGATAGATAGATAGATAGATAGAGATGTAGATAGATAGATTGTAATACCATCTCTGATAGACTGATAAAGGCAATGACAGAAAGTTGGAGATGCCAAACAGGAATGGCACAGACAAAGCGCAGTGTTTGTCATCTTGTGAAAATTGCGGCGCAGCCTTTATCGCTCATTATGTTTCAACCAGGTCCTATACAACTGTGTCCCTTTTTCTTCATAGCTTTATTGTCCCGTTTACTGTACTGACTATTGTAGTCATCGCTCGCTATTTCTTGTTGAACAAAGTGCAGCTCCTAATGCACCACGAGTCGCATAAAAAAACAATCTCGCAGACTTTATTTTATCGTTCAGTAATTTTCAAGGTGCTTGAAGGAAGCCTTAGTGCTCAGGGCTCAATGCACACCGTCTCTCAACGCCTGAATTTGCCTTTGGAATCAGCTACACTCCGGAAATTTATTGCCCCTGCATTGAGAGGTCTAATTGAATCGTTTGTATGACAGCGAAACAAAGAAAAAGTTTCGTCTCATCGCGTAGGTGCAAAGTATCTGATCGATCACGCGAACAACGAAGTTTTGTTTTTGTGGCACGCCTTGCGAGTGAAGCAACGCTGGCCAAGCCTGAACAGCTTGATAGAGTACCATGTTACTTTAAGGTATACAGGTTTCTCTAGCAAAGCACAAGCAAAAAACTTGCGAAGATTCCTTGTGCAGCGCACAGGCGTTATTATATTTTGCAATAACCAATCAGGAAGTGCTGTCATATTTTGTGGTGTTGTAGAAACAGCTGATAAAGGAGAGAAATCTACGTAAACACACAGAGCTGGCAAGTGAATGTTTCGAACCAGGAACAGTTCATAAATAATAGCACGATCTCCAGAGCGCGTGATTTGAAACACTTGAAAATACTCGCGCGAACCGCCGAGTGACCGGATAATGGGGGTTTTATATATGACGCCTAAAAAGCACAATCAGGCTATCGCTGACAAAAATTTGGTACCTATAGGCTACGATAAACAGTAAGGTTGCTACATGGGAGCGCATAGGTAGGATTGCATCACGTTTCTCTGCAATGAATTCGTGAACTCATGAAAACATTAGGTGCGCAAGAGAATTTACGAATGTATCACCGTTGCGTTTGCACATTATTTCTATCACTGCACGCCTTGCTGCGGTGTTACTTAACACTACTGGCAGCTGAATAACAAGCACAAATAAGGGCAGTTCCTTTTGCTGTCGCTTTAGGTCATCACTATATTCAAGGCATGTTTCGTTCTGATTTGATAGGGAGCTGACCGAGAACAATTGAATGAAAATCACGAATTTTCGGAATCATGCACACATCTTGCATCTTGATGTTGCCCGCTTAAAATAATCGCTCAGTCCCACTCATGTTTATATACTCTGATACAAAATTAGTAGCGATATAAGCGACCCTGACGTCGCTATTTACTTCAAGCTGTTTTCTCTTACGACTCTTGTACAATGTGACTTCAAATAGAATATGCAGTGTAACAAAGAAGCTAATTCTCCTAATATTGCCGCATTTATTCCACCCCATTCAGTAAGTTTCACGTAACAGTCAAACAAAAACGTTCCTTCAAAGCAAGTAATAGTCTGAATACGCTCGCTTGAGTTACTGTTTTGAATTCCACTTCTAGTTGGCCACGCCTGGTGCTTACAACGTGATGAATTTATTGATCAAGATGATAGATTGCAGGTCACGAAGTGAGCTTGCGTTTGCAGTGCACGGCCGAGAATGTCGTTCGTTTTATATGAATGCGCCTCCGGTATTTAGGTACATCTGTCACGAATAAGAAGCCTCCTTGACTTAGGAACCGTAATGATTTGTACATGCTCCAAATGCACGCCTGAGGATGCCGCGCACTTGTAACCTGAAAGTGTGCGAGTCCCCACAGCGTCGTGAGAGCTCCTGCGGACACGAGTTGTGCCACATAGCCCGGCAGAGTCGTCTTCAGCCCGTCTTTATTAAAGCTCACTGCAACCCAGAGGGATATTCTCATACTGTAATATAAATCTTTTACCTGTTGCAGCGCCATTTTTTTTTGTTTCACACGGGCTTGACCAGCGGAGCGCGCGTCCGCCGAACGGTGATTGCCCTCGTACGCCTATAGGAAAAAAGCGTCAGCGGCTGCGAAGAAGTGAACGTATAAACAGAAGCGCTTGGTCGAACTCCTCAGCGCTTCAGTCAAGTTGTAACTGCGACGAGTGACTTGCCCACTTCCAACGTTGTACCTATAACGCAGTTGATCCGAGAAAAGTACGTCATCTCTAAAGGGTGCTCGCTCTCGCAGGAGTGAACTTTGTGCCGCCAGGTTGGTTGCACTGTTATTACGCTGGCTGTACTTGCGCAATAAGTCCTCAATTTCGTCGCTTTGAGCGTAGAGAAACTGGTGTAAGAACGTCTGCCGAGGGGATTGAAAGAAATTTCAAAGTGTGGAATTTCTTCTTTGTAACGACCTTAAACAACCACGTAGATGAATGGGTGCTTTGTATTGACTAGAAAAATGATGCACAGCCACCCATTCACATTGGAAGCAATTATTGAGGGGTGAGTTCGTGAAGCATCTCTAAAGAAATACAGAATGCAGAACGCACAATATCTGTAGCGCTTGTCCTGTTGTCTCTGTTTTGCGTTCTCTAAACTTGTGATTTTGCTTTCAATACGATCCATAATCACTAGCAGCTGTTACTTTAAAATGTGCACTTTGTTTTTCTTTCCGGCGTTTGCTGTAAATAATAAAAGGAATGTGGGTGCACTCATGCGGCTTGTGAAGCAGTTTTTTTTTAAAGAGAGCTTTAAATGCCCCAACGCGAAAACTTAGCCTTGGCGGCGCGTAGACTGCGCAAAAAATCATCGAGCGATGACCTCCCTTTATGACGCCACCATATCATATAACATCACCTGACGACGCCACCATGAAACATCATAACGATGCGACAGAAGCGTTAAAGTTTGAGGCGTAACATGTGATGGCACGGTCAAATTACATCGTCACTTAGTTGACATATCACTGAGGCAGTGCAAAAAGAACTGAGGTGCAGAATGATTATAATCGCCTCCGATCCCAGAGGCTAGGTGCAACTACGTTGAGTGCAGGATCACTAGGGAGGGGGGGGGGGGTGGAGGCGTTTAATACAGCCCACAGCGAAGAACAATAAGAAGCAGGCTTTCGCGTTCAAGTTTTTGCTAAGCAAATGCACATATTATTGTATGACTTGTGTTTCCTCTATCGACACTAGCCCGTAGCAATATGTTTAAGTTATTCGACGATGCTGCCTATAGTTCCTTGAAAAAGGCTTTGTGCCGTGCTGGGTGAAGTGGGAAAGGGCCAATTACTTCCGAAGTCAGGAATTCTCAGCGTCATTTGCTACAAGCCCACGTTCCAAACTACTCAATCTCCATCAGCTATCCATTCGTCAACGTCTGTTGGAACTGGTGTACGCTACCAATAGACGTTCCACAATCGAGGGGCAATTTATTGGCGCACAATCACAATGGCAGTCACAAAATATTGGTGCACAGTGTAAGGGCGAAAACCTTGTTGCCATTCTTTAATCAGTAAAATGAAGATTGCAAGACAGATAAGAGAAAGTTGCACTCATGCGAGCGTTCGCATTGTTTTATGTAGGCGCAAAAGGTTTGCTTTAATGCTGCTTGAAGAAAACTACATAAATAAAATTGGTGTAAGAAAGGTGCTTGAGATTCCTGACTATATACGACGCCGTAAGACGTATAAACTATATCAAGGTACTGTGCGGGTTGCTTTCTTTTAATGTGGTTAAGCTGAGTGGTGTTGGACAGAAACCTAACCCTTTGCGTTTTCAGGGTAAAGTTAGAGGTATCAGGAAAGCCTCATGCAAATGTCAAACATGACGAGGCATGACATTCTTTAATTAGGCTGAGATCAGTGTTCGTTTGCTCACGGAGTTTCAAGCGTAATTACATTATACATGAGCAACAAGTTAGTTACCGGCTTCTGGAGTGACAACATGGCGATGCCGGCATACAAACAAAGCAGGGTACTCGGCATGTAACGGCATAGCTCATCCAAAACTCTACAAACCGAAAGACACACACAAAGCGTTGTGTAAGTGCGCGTTACTGTTCTTTGTTTGGTCTCGTGTTATACAACCTATTGATTTCGTTTCTATGAATCACCAACAACAAAAAACTATGGTCTACTTCCAAAGCAAAATGATACATATACATAAGTACATTAGAGCATACAATAACAAATTGTGAACCGAGGATCGCAGCCTGGATTCCAAGAGAAGACAAGCGGTGGAGAGAGAGAGAGAGATAAAGATACGAGGAAAGGCAGGGAGGTTAACCAGACGCACATCCGGTTTGCTACCCTGCACTGGGGAAGGGATAAAGGGGAGAAAAGAGGTTGCACAAAGATGAGAAGGTACACACAATCACGAGCACACTCGGGGAGCACACACAGTTCACAGGCGGTCGCTCAGGTTTGTTGACTTAAGGTAAAGAAGCAGTGCTTTAGTTGCTTTCTGCGCAACTGAGGCAGATGCCCAAGGTCCTAGTATCTTCTGCACACAAAATGGTCCGGGGTCAAGTCGATTCAGAACCATCCGTAGCTGGCATCGCTGTGTGTCGTAGCAAGCGCAGCTGCAGAGTACGTGTTCGATGGTTTCTTCATCTTCGCAGTAGTCGCATGTAGGAGTGTCTGCCATACCAATGCGAAAGGAGTACACCTTTGTGAATGCAACACCCAACCAAAGGCGGCATAACAGTGTCGCATCGGAGCGGGAAAGTTGTGATGGTAGCTTTAGCTTGAGCGAAGGATCCAGTTCATAAAATTGACACCTTTGGAAGCTGGCAGACGACCAGAACGTGCGTGTGAGATCTCGAGCCAGCAGGTAAAGTTGTCTTGCTGCATCATTCCTTGATAGAGGAATCGGGACTACACGGGTTTCTTCATGGGCTGAGCGGGCTGCATCAACGGCTAGTTCATTTCCGGTAATACCGATATGTCCAGGCAGCCATTGATATATAATATCATGCCCTCGTGCTAGAGCTTCATGATGGCAATGTCTTATTTCTTGTACCAGTTGGTCATGGCTCCTCCTACGCATGGCAGACTGCAAACTCTGAAGCGCTGCCTTCGAATCACAGAATATGACCCATTTTCCTGGACGTTCTTGAACGAGATATTGTAAAGCAGCCCTTCTAGCAGCAAGCTCTGATGCCGTAGATGTAGTCATATGCGACAACTTAAACTAGATTGTCATTTCTGCAGCCGGAATTACAGTGGCACCTGATGAGCTGCTGGATGAGACGGACCCATCAGTGTATATCTGCGTTCGGTCTAAGTACAACTCATGTAATAATAGCAGTGTTGCTTGCTTCAATGCTACTCTGGAGTGACTGCTTTTCTTTTTGATTCCCGGAATTTCTAGACGCACTTGCGGCTGGTCGAGGCACCACAAAGGGCATGCCGTTCTCGCAGCTGGCGTATATCCTGATGGAATGCTGTTTAGTTGCTTGGCTATGACGTCTGAAAACGTAGCACGTGGTCTTCCGGAAGGTAGAAGGGCCAAGTGGTGGTCGGGGACACGGCTAGCATGTCGAATGTGCGCTCTGAGGCAATCCACAGGTATATATGTCCTGACCGGATGGTCTTTGGCAAGCATGATTGTGGCATAAGTAGAAGCGCATCGGGGCAGTCCTAGGCAGATACGCAGTGCCTGACCCTGCAAACTCTCCAATGAATGAGTATTCGATTTGCAAGTGTTAGTAAGTACCGGCAAGCTGTAGCGCAATAGACCCAGAAATAGGGCCCTGTACAGCTGTAGCATGGAGGCCACAGAAGTTCCCCATGCTTTACCGCACAAGAATTTCATGATATGCACAATAGATAGCAGTCTCTTCTTCAAGTACGCACAATGTGGGCTTCACGAAAGACTTTTGTCGATTATTATGCCCAGGAAACGATGCGTCCGTGCATATTTGACACTCTGCCCATTGATGTAAACAGGGTATGGCGTCATTGGTTTGCGTGTAAACGCCATCAACGCGCACTTCACAGTTGATATATTTAGGCCTTGTTTCTGAAGGTAGGCTGTTGTGAGGGTTGCTGCCCGCTGTATTCGTGCACGCACCTGAGGGCGAGTAACTGCAGCACTCCTGAGGCAAATATCATCGGCGTATATGGATAGGCACACCGACTTTGGCAGAACCTTCACCAGGCCAATGAGGGCCACATTGAACAATGTGGGGCTTAAAACACCTCCCTGAGGTACTCCGCAGTAGGTGTAATGTTGGGCAGTTGTACCCTCATATGTTTGTATAAAGAAACCTCTGCCAGGTATATAATCTTTTATCCATTGAAACATTCGTCCACCAATGCCCATTGCTGCGAGAGAAGTGAGGATGGCATCGTGAGCTACATTATCATATGCACCCTTCACGTCAAGAAAGAGTGCCACTGATATGCGCTTGCGACTTTTTTTTTGTTGAACAAATGTCGATAAATCAAGGACACAGTCAATGGAGGAGCGGCCCCGACGAAAGCCTGCCATTCAATAAGGGTATTTGGTGTATCGTTCCAAGTACCACTCGAGACGAAATAGACCCATTCTTTCCATCACTTTTCCGAGGCAGCTTGCGAGGGCAATAGGGCGATACGCTGTCAAGTCCAATGGTGATTTTCCCGATTTCAAAAGTGGTATTAATCGACTAATTTTCCATTCTCGGGGAACACTGCCGCTGAGCCAGGAGTTGTTGAAGCATGTTAAAAGTTCTTTTCTAGCTTTTTGTCCAAGGTGTCCCAACGCACTATAAGTAATACCATCAGGACCTGGCGATGACATGCGCTTAGAAGCAACTAACGCACCTTCCAGTTCTTCCATGGTGAACGGAATGTCCATTTCTGGTAATCGCGTCTCAGGAATGATCACGGCGTCGATGCTCTCGTTCACAATATTCCCGGCAACTCTCGTGCGAAATTCTTCAGCCACCTCGAGTTCTGTTTTTCCCTGATGGAGTGCCAAAGCTTTAAAAGGGTGCCGTTGTTGTGGAGAGGAGCGAAGACCACGAACTGTTCTCCAGATATATGACAGCGGTTTATGAGGGTCTAGAGATTCGCAGAATGCTTTCCAGCGTTCGCTCCCCAGTTTGTAAATGCGTCGTTGAATCTTTTTCTGGAGCCGCCTTGCTTCCCTCAGATCGTAAATTGATCTTGTGCGTCTGTATCGTCGTTCTGCACGCCTTCGTATAGCTCGTAATTTTTCCAGTTCGATGTCAAACTGTGCGGGAGAGACGAAAGTTATGCGGGCAAATGAGATTTGGAAGTTTACGGGTGTGAAGTGGCAGCAGCAAGCATAGGACCTAGTTGACTGACAGAAGTTGGCAGAGGCCTTTGTCCTGCAGTGTACGTAGTCAGCTTGATGATGATGATGATGAAAAACGGGAACTTTAGGCAAAATGCCCATTTTTTTCCTAGAGTCAGTTTGGAGCCTATTTAACATATAAACACCAACTAAGAGACGGGAAACATGTAAATTACGTATTTATTGTGCATACAAGTGCCTATTTTGAGGTTCGTGCTTATATCAGCTTTTCAGTGCCTAAAAAATGCCTTTTCACGTTCGTCGAGTAATTGTTTTGCTTAAATGAGCTGTTCGTATGCAGGAAAACTTGAAGTTCTTAGTGTTGCCATATTAACGACAACACGTGCATAGCGCACTATAGTTGTTTTTTTTTTGTCGTCCATGTCTTTAGCTCCTGCTAAGGTGTGATTAAGGTTTGACGTGGGGTTGACACGCGCATACGCTGTGTCATGTCAGCGAAAAGAGATCACGAGTCGACGCACTGCCACAGCCAACGTACATCTAGACTCGGCCGAAGTGCTCCGACGCATGTGACGTTTGTCAATGCTCCGATAACGTTGCACTATAAACGCGCCTTTACGTGAGTGGCGCTTGTACCCCGGTGAGGAAAAGCGAGGTTAGCATGTATAACGCTAGTGGGCCCCCCTAAAGGTTTCCGTCGCTTGGCTCGAGAGTAGTGCAGCATGGCGGTGGTGTGAACGAGGCTAGAGTAGACACCTTAGCTAGAGTGCACTGTAGCGAAGCGAGGAGAGGCCAATGCTAGTGTACCCACTGCCCCTTGAAGGTCCCCGTCGCTAGGTTCGAGAGTGGTGCAGCTTGGTGGTTGCGTTTGGGAGGCTTGAATACAGTGTAGCTAGAACGTCTCGAATCAGCCGAAACAAAGCTAGCCTAGCACTGCCGCCTGCAGCATACACGTAAGATTCGCTGGCATTTATGTACCTCATAACAGCAGCTGTCGGAAGTCTGCCGAGTAATGCGGATTAAAAAGATGCTGTGAAGTGTACTTGCCAGGCAATGGACCACTGGATCCCAGCCGTATATTCCGTAGATCGAGAAACGTTCCACGTGGAAAACAGGGGAGAAGACATTGGAAAGGCCAATATTATTTTCCGTTTGATTCCACTCTGAAGCACGCATAGACATAAAGCTCCCAACATTGCTTGCGCACCTGCCAATTTATGTAAATATCCCCTGAACCTGCGCAAATAACATGTATTTTGTGGTCATTCTACGGGCACACAGATTCATTTTGCTATTTCTTTATCTGCATCTGTGAAATCTAATTCACCCATTACACAGAATGCAGTCAAATGCGAGAGCTTCACTGACACAAGCCACCTTCAGCTTTATCGCTTCCGCTGTAAAGTAATCTACAATTTAAACTTCTCGAATAACATCGTGCAATAACAACTGTGCACTAAGTGGTTGAAGTACGCACCAGGGACGGGATATCCCTCTCGTGTTCAACGCTTAAAGGCACGCTTGCGCACTCCCAGTTTTTTCGGACGTGCAGGAAAAGTTTGCCTCGTTCCCAATAGACTCGTCGCTGGCAAAGTTGCCTCAAAGCCTGAATCTGCCTTGGAAAGAATGCCGCATTGTATGTGCTAAAGCAAGCGTCTAAAGTTTCAAGTAGGGCTGATTCAGATATTCTGGATGCAATTAAAACCTTCAAAGTGCTAGGCCACAATTACGGTTCACTAGCTTCAGTGGTCGTCGAATGTTGTTTTTGCATAAAAGGAATACTGCCTGAAAGTAAGCACAATTAAAGCTCGAAAACATTGAGATGATGCCGGATGGTCCCTGTTTTCATAGCCTTTCTCACAATGTCTAACTACCACTTAAATATGTTCAAATGATTATGCTTTTTGTTAATTCTTTTCATGCAAAAAATAAATTTAGCTTTCCTAAAGCACAGAATTTGCCTGCTATGTTAGAAGTTGAATATTTGTCCCGAACATTCTACTGAAGTAATTATGAATTGTGCCGATACATGCTCAAATGATAGCTTTTACCACCTATTTATGCTTTAATGGCAGTTTTAGGGCCTATTATAGGTGCTTAAAACATAAAACATTCTTTTTTTCGTGCCTAAAGTTCCGGTCTCTACTGATGATGCTGCTGCTGCTGATGAAAAAAATGATGAACCAAGGGGGCAGTGTAAGGAAAAAAAAGTTGTATAATAACTCATTTCCATGCGGAATGCCTCAAAAGCATACCATTACAGAGCCGGGGATCAGTCTTTAGTCGCGTCAGCTCCTCCTTTTGTAAAATAAGGAAAACCAAAATTTCACTTACCTTCCCTAAAGTGACCGCGCTCGTCGCAGCGCTCATTCGTAATCATTTTGCGAGTTTCTCACAACACTTTAGCTCTCTTGCGTTCATGACTGAACGGGCACAAATCCTAAGATGATTGAGAAATGCAGCCAACGCACATGCAGTAATCACTGCGGCTACCGCACGTGTTTTTTCTAATGAGAGAGGTTTATCTAGATCACTGCGGCTATCGCACGTGTGTTTTCTAGTGATAGAGGTTTATCTAGATCACTGCGGCTATCGCACGTGTGTTTTCTACTGATAGAGGTTTATCTAGATCACTGCGACTATCGCACGTGTGTTTTCTAGTGATAGAGGTTTATCTAGATCACTGCGGCTATCGCACGTGTGTTTTCTAGTGATAGAGGTTTATCTAGATCACTGCAGCTATCGCACGTGGTTTCTACTGAAACAGGTTTATCTAGAATGCTTTTCGCTAGGAGAATACACTCATTCTCGCCAGGAAGATTTTCAGGAAGTCATCAGCACGCAAAAAAAAAGAAAAAAAAAGCGCGGGTAAGTTGAATTCGCTTCCCCGGATAAGAAAAGTTCTATTAGGCTGTTCTATTATACGTTATGTCCGCCATGGTGGCGTACCCGTTACGGGGCTCGGCTGTTGACTCGAAGGTCGCGGGTTCGACGCCGTACGCGTTTCGACGGAAGCGAAATGGTAGAGAGCCGTGTACCGTGTGAAGGCAGTGCACGTTAAAGAACGCCATGTGGTCAAAATTTTTTGAGCTCTCCACCGAGGCGTGACTCACATAATCATATCAGAGTCCTGGAACATTATATCGAAGATATTTCTATAATAATAATAATAATAATAATAATAATAATAATAATAATAATAATAATAATAATAATAATAATAATAATAATAATAATAATAATAATAATAATAATAATAATAATAATAATAATAATAATAATAATAATAATACCGATTTCTTACGGCGTGGCCACAGTAGATGACCACTGCAAAGCTCGTGCGTAGTGACGGCGTTGACGAGAAGTGCCTCTCGAGGGCAGCGCTTGATGATACTAAAGGTTATACGTCTTATGTCACCACTTGTGATAGTATGTTATGTGTAGAGCGCATATGTATGTGGACGGCCGCTCAAGGCACATTTATGGCTCCATTTTGTCGTGCTGAGAGTGCAGCCCGCAGAAGATCCCGCCTGCTGTGGGGGCAAAATCCGTACGCTGACCGTTGCTGCGATAGCACGGCCACCATAGGTACCCCCCTCCCCCCACTGATCGCTCACAAGATAAGCGCGTGCGTAGACCCCCCCAGCCGGAAACGCGATGCTCGCTCTGCAGAAAGAGCGAACACACAAACACACACACACACACACACACCCACACACACACACACACACACACACACACACACACACACACACACACACACACACACACACACACACACACACACACACATATATATATATATATATATATATATATATATATATATATATATATATATATATATATATATATATATATATATATCTTTTTTACGTATAGATATACGTGAGTGACGGTGGCGGCGGCAGTTACGGTGAAAACTAGTCGAGGATGTGCATATAATTGCTATCGCAATAAAAGCTTGCAGGTGTAACGTGGCAGCAGGAAGCTCAAGACCGGTTTGTTTGGCGGATCACGGGAGAGGATTTTGCCCTGCAATTGGTGTAGTCAAACTAATGATTATAATGATGATGGTCCATGT